>NW_027042671.1:600000-1119805 GCF_036370985.1 Arxiozyma heterogenica | reverse complement strand
TCAAATTTCAATTGTCAATTTTCCTTGTTTCAAAATTTGAAAAAATAGTTCGAAAAAAAAAAAATCAATTACAATAATAACCACACTCATTGACAACCATATAAAATGCAGATCCATCTAACCATAAATAAACAGTTACGATATGCTTACTATATGGTATAACTTTGAACATTGCCAAACCACTATTTAAGATGGTATAGTTACATCATTGTACACCTAATAATCATTCATAACTGGCTATAGAGAATACCCTCATAACAACTTATTTCATACCTAGATTGTGACTAAGGAAGACATTTATTAATAGGCCATAACCATTTACTGTTATACTACTACTGTCATAATAAATATATCTATTAAAGCATATTCCAATATTACATGAACACTATCCCTTACTAATATTTTCAATATGAAAAATATAATTATATCTTCCACATCACTTCATTATCCATCGAATGATACTGTTATAATAATTTATGATCATATGCAATACTCTTTTGAAATTAACACATAATGATAACTGTTATAAACATAGATACAATTATGCTATATCAATAAATAAATTTACTGTATAATCTTTTTATTCATATCTTACAGGATATTTATCCTTACTAATTCCAATCTTATTATAGATGTATTTGATTTATGTTTGATTTCCAATGCTTATGGTAATGATGATAAAAGATACATTGATTTAATATAATGAATAATAGTTTGATTATATCTTTATTCCATTCTACGGTGCTACTTTCCCTGTTCAATAATTTTTGTTGTGTCTTTTATTCAGATGATCTTATTTTAATGTTTGACAAGATAATATAATAGAGAGAAATTTTATCTTAATCTTTGAACATTGAACAACATTTAAGAATATACTGTGGTGGAATATTAACATGAAAATTTATCAATTTAATATTCAGGAAATTTACTCTTTTTAAGAGTTAATCTGACATTATTATAGCTGGATGTTTAATACTGTGTATGGATCTCTAATTGTAACCAAGAGTCATGAGAAGATATTGAAATTCAAAAAAAAGTAATAAGAGTTTAATTGCATTATAACATTAAAATAACAAGACATAATATATCTATGAATTAACATTTGCAAAAATACGACTGTGTTATGATAGTTTTACATGTTCCTTATTTAAAAAGAAAATTTTCACATTATCGGAATCCTTGGATTATTATTATTATTATTATTATTATTATTACAATATTTTTCACATATAGAGGGGACATTCTCCTGTATCTTGTAAATCTTGAAAGTTCTACACCCAGTAAAAGACAAGAAGAGATATCATATGTTTTCAAAATAAGGTACATTACGAAATTCTGTGTATCTACATTTTTGTGTATTATATTCTTAATATGTAGAGTAAGTATAATATATCATCAGTGTGCAATTCTCTGCATTTGGGAAATAGCATGTTATTTCTCTTTCTTTCCCTTTTTTCCTTTGCTACCTAAAAGGAATCTCCATTTCTTCAAATATTGTTAGAGTAATTCTATAGTATGTCTCTACTGTTCATGTGAGTACAATAGTTATTGGATATGTTAGCTTACGTACAATTGAATATTATATTACAAAAAAGAAAGAAATAGAAGTATAACCATAAGTTTAAGCGAGTTAATAACAGTGACCATATTAACACAAGTATACATATATATAGTTATTTGACTTAGCAAGATACAGTGGTATTTAATTAGTGTACATCCATGTATATATGTATGTATTATGTGTTCCCTATGGATGTATTTGTATATACAGAGGACAGAAAGAAAATAATTAAGGAATGTGGGAATAAATACATTTGTCTAGTTAACTTTTCAGTAAATACAGGTAAAGAAAGATTGTAACTGTTTTTAAGACATGTGTCAAACCTTTTATTATGATCTTTGAATTAAACTAGCATCAAATCTTCACAATTACAATTTTTCTTAATTAGAAAAGATTTAAAGACCTTATATCCTTTAAACCATGATCAATTGATTTATACAGAAGTAAATTTCCTAATCACAATCTCTTTATTAAAAATTGCCAAAACATGTAGCAAAAATATACATGTATTAAAATGTCTATATAGGAACTATTAGATTGCATAATTGTATTGAATAATCTAAACTATTTAAAATTAAAAGAAGATATTGATGGTTTATTAGGAATGAGCAAATCTATTTGTGCTGTACAAGCTATTTGGAAATTAAATAAATAATAAAAATACACAATATAAAAAATATTAGAATACTATATACTTATATAGAAATATTTAATTACTAAATTATTTAGAATTCTTTATTTTAAAATTTTTTGTCTTTAATCAATTTAAATTACCATGAATAATAATAAACCAATGCAATGGGCAATACTCCATTTCACGTACATAGTACCACCCTTACCTTCATATGATACAAGAGAAGGTACGCCTTCATGAGGTACTGTGATAGCAATTGATGATGAGGATGGTTGTTCAGAAACATATTGGGAAACTTGCGGCACCATTGAAGGCATCGATGTTTCTGATCTTCTAGACTCATTATTACCGATTACAGTGGTAGATGTTCTAGAGTTTCTAGATGTTGGGTGATTTTCACCATTGGTAAATGCTAGACCCGTGGTGGTAGAAGCAATAGAAATAACTGGAGTCACATTTGTAGCAGTAGTAAATGAGTTAGTCTCTTCTTGTTGGTTCCTTGAATCAGTATAAACAGATTCAATAGAACTGTGTCCAATGATCGCAGTCATACCTGTTTCAGAAGTTGCAGATGGTTCTGGACAATAAGTTGTAGTCATAGTAACTCCATTAACAACTGTAGTCAAAACAACTAAAGTGTCAGTCAAAATAGATTCAGCTTTCTTACCAGAAATTGTGGAGTTTCCGTAGAGGGGATATGGTACAGAAATTGATGATGTTATAGAGCCACTAAGGGGAGATGGGATGATTATAGCAACAACAACCTCAGAAGAGGAAGAGCCGTTGCTGTTAGTGACGGTGGTTGTATAAGTAGTTGTAATTGGGACAGAGACAGTACCTGTAGTGGTCATAAAGGATGTTAAAGTAGAAATAGTACAGCTTACGGTTATCAAATCTCTACAGTACGAAGTAACTCTGTTTGGCATTGGAGTCTCGATAATAACAACATCAACTGGGGTGCTGTTACCGTTGGAATCAGTGACATAGGAAGTGAATGTGGAGATAGTAGTAGCAGAACTAACTAAACCTCTGGTGTAGGATGTAACAGTACTTGGAATTGGAGTCTCGATAATAACAACATCAACTGGGGTGCTGTTACCGTTGGAGTCGGTAGTGAAGGAAGTGAATGTAGAGATAGCAGTAGCAGAACTGACCAAACCTCTGGTGTAGGATGTAACAGTACTTGGAATTGGAGTCTCGATAATAACAACATCAACTGGGGTGCTGTTACCGTTGGAGTCGGTAGTGAAGGAAGTGAATGTGGAGACAGCAGTAGCAGAACTGACCAAACCTCTGGTGTAGGATGTAACAGTACTTGGAATTGGAGTCTCGATAATAACAACATCAACTGGGGTGCTGTTACCGTTGGAGTCGGTAGTGAAGGAAGTGAATGTAGAGATAGCAGTAGCAGAACTGACCAAACCTCTGGTGTAGGATGTAACAGTACTTGGAATTGGAGTCTCGATAATAACAACATCAACTGGGGTGCTGTTACCGTTGGAGTCGGTAGTGAAGGAAGTGAATGTAGAGATAGTAGTAGCAGAACTAACTAAACCTCTGGTGTAGGATGTAACAGTACTTGGAATTGGAGTCTCGATAATAACAACATCAACTGGGGTGCTGTTACCGTTGGAGTCGGTAGTGAAGGAAGTGAATGTAGAGATAGCAGTAGCAGAACTGACCAAACCTCTGGTGTAGGATGTAACAGTACTTGGAATTGGAGTCTCGATAATAACAACATCAACTGGGGTGCTGTTACCGTTGGAGTCGGTAGTGAAGGAAGTGAATGTGGAGACAGCAGTAGCAGAACTGACCAAACCTCTGGTGTAGGATGTAACAGTACTTGGAATTGGAGTCTCGATAATAACAACATCAACTGGGGTGCTGTTACCGTTGGAGTCGGTAGTGAAGGAAGTGAATGTAGAGATAGCAGTAGCAGAACTGACCAAACCTCTGGTGTAGGATGTAACAGTACTTGGAATTGGAGTCTCGATAATAACAACATCAACTGGGGTGCTGTTACCGTTGGAGTCGGTAGTGAAGGAAGTGAATGTAGAGATAGTAGTAGCAGAACTAACTAAACCTCTGGTGTAGGATGTAACAGTACTTGGAATTGGAGTCTCGATAATAACAACATCAACTGGGGTGCTGTTACCGTTGGAGTCGGTAGTGAAGGAAGTGAATGTAGAGATAGTAGTAGCAGAACTGACCAAACCTCTGGTGTAGGATGTAACAGTACTTGGAATTGGAGTCTCGATAATAACAACATCAACTGGGGTGCTGTTACCGTTGGAGTCGGTAGTGAAGGAAGTGAATGTAGAGATAGCAGTAGCAGAACTGACCAAACCTCTGGTGTAGGATGTAACAGTACTTGGAATTGGAGTCTCGATAATAACAACATCAACTGGGGTGCTGTTACCGTTGGAGTCGGTAGTGAAGGAAGTGAATGTAGAGATAGCAGTAGCAGAACTGACCAAACCTCTGGTGTAGGATGTAACAGTACTTGGAATTGGAGTCTCGATAATAACAACATCAACTGGGGTGCTGTTACCGTTGGAGTCGGTAGTGAAGGAAGTGAATGTAGAGATAGCAGTAGCAGAACTAACTAAACCTCTGGTGTAGGATGTAACAGTACTTGGAATTGGAGTCTCGATAATAACAACATCAACTGGGGTGCTGTTACCGTTGGAGTCGGTAGTGAAGGAAGTGAATGTGGAGACAGCAGTAGCAGAACTGACCAAACCTCTGGTGTAGGATGTAACAGTACTTGGAATTGGAGTCTCGATAATAACAACATCAACTGGGGTGCTGTTACCGTTGGAATCAGTGACATAGGAAGTGAATGTGGAGACAGCAGTAGCAGAACTGACCAAACCTCTGGTGTAGGATGTAACAGTACTTGGAATTGGAGTCTCGATAATAACAACATCAACTGGGGTGCTGTTACCGTTGGAGTCGGTAGTGAAGGAAGTGAATGTGGAGACAGCAGTAGCAGAACTGACCAAACCTCTGGTGTAGGATGTAACAGTACTTGGAATTGGAGTCTCGATAATAACAACATCAACTGGGGTGCTGTTACCGTTGGAGTCGGTAGTGAAGGAAGTGAATGTAGAGATAGCAGTAGCAGAACTGACCAAACCTCTGGTGTAGGATGTAACAGTACTTGGAATTGGAGTCTCGATAATAACAACATCAACTGGGGTGCTGTTACCGTTGGAGTCGGTAGTGAAGGAAGTGAATGTGGAGACAGCAGTAGCAGAACTGACCAAACCTCTGGTGTAGGATGTAACAGTACTTGGAATTGGAGTCTCGATAATAACAACATCCACTGGGGTGCTGTTACCGCTGGAATCAGTGACATAGGAAGTGAATGTGGAGACAGCAGTAGCAGAACTGACCAAACCTCTGGTGTAGGATGTAACAGTACTTGGAATTGGAGTCTCGATAATAACAACATCAACTGGGGTGCTGTTACCGCTGGAATCAGTGACATAGGAAGTGAATGTGGAGATAGTAGTAGCAGAACTAACTAAACCTCTGGTGTAGGATGTAACAGTACTTGGAATTGGAGTCTCGATAATAACAACATCAACTGGGGTGCTGTTACCGCTGGAATCAGTGACATAGGAAGTGAATGTGGAGATAGTAGTAGCAGAACTAACTAAACCTCTGGTGTAGGATGTAACAGTACTTGGAATTGGAGTCTCGATAATAACAACATCCACTGGGGTGCTGTTACCGCTGGAATCAGTGACATAGGAAGTGAATGTGGAGACAGCAGTAGCAGAACTGACCAAACCTCTGGTGTAGGATGTAACAGTACTTGGAATTGGAGTCTCGATAATAACAACATCAACTGGGGTGCTGTTACCGCTGGAATCAGTGACATAGGAAGTGAATGTGGAGATAGTAGTAGCAGAACTGACCAAACCTCTGGTGTAGGATGTAACAGTACTTGGAATTGGAGTCTCGATAATAACAACATCCACTGGGGTGCTGTTACCGTTGGAGTCGGTGGTGAAGGAAGTGAATGTAGAGATAGTAGTAGCAGAACTAACTAAACCTCTGGTGTAGGATGTAACAGTACTTGGAATTGGAGTCTCGATAATAACAACATCCACTGGGGTGCTGTTACCGTTGGAATCAGTGACATAGGAAGTGAATGTGGAGACAGCAGTAGCAGAACTGACCAAACCTCTGGTGTAGGAAGTTGTAGTCGAAAGGGTATATGTTGATGTTGGATCTGCCTCGTAGTAGATAATTACAACTTCATCGTTATAGTTATTAATGTTTGATGTAATTGTACGTGTAGAAGTAGTAGTAACTGCGTATATGCCAGGTATTGTAGTTTTGATGGTAGACGTTGTTGTTGTGTATGCTTTAAAACCAGTATAGGTGAAAGGTATGTCTGAACATTTATTAGAATCTGGAATACTACGTAGATGATTACCTATAGTATCATCTACAGTACCATTTGGCCAAGTTATTGAAATATCTAATACCCCTCTTTGCATGTAGTTAATATACACAACCTTGAAAGGATAATAGTAACCTTCTTCCATGTATATAGCACGTGCAGCTGTACCCATACCAAATTCTGCACTACCAGTATTTGAAAAAACGAAGTTTGTGGCCACAAAATCTTTATGTTGGCCACAACATTCAAATGCAACACCGGCACCCATGAAAATTGTAACGGAATCATCGACTCTAGTGGAGATAGTATAAAGACCGGTCATTGGAGCTTTATAATAACCGGTAATCTCCATCAGGAAGTTAGAAATAGGGACGCCAGTATATCCATAAGGAGGATTGATTGCTGGCCAGCCTGAATCCCATGCTAGATTTAGAACACCAGTGATTGTACCATTATATGGATTGTTTAGATAGCCACCTAGTAAAAAACTTATGTTTTTATAACTAGTAACATCATATAGAGGGTAGTTAAAATATCTGACGGTGGCCCCAGTGATACCGTCCTCTGGAATTTTACATGCAGCAGGTGCAAAGGCAGCTGAAGCAAATTGCAAATATGTATGTAAACTTAACAGTATTGCGATGAGGCTCTTATAATGGAATACCATGTTGTGTTATATTTATTAAGATTTGCAAAGATATGATTATATCTCAAAAGATCAAATAAAAAAAGGGGAAAAAAAAAAAAAAGAAACTGTCTTGATGCGGGAATTAATATATGGATGTATATTATGATTTATTTAGTGAGATATTTTTTCACTTTAGGTGGATATGCATTTCTCGTCATCGAACGGGAAGATAAGTATTAAAGCAAAAATTTCCAAATGAAACATAGAAATCAGATCTTTAAAATTAATAGCTTGGAGATGAGACTGTTTTAGATTTATAATACCATGCATTCTGTTGAAATCTTTATAAATATATATATATATATACACACTGTTTTGTTTTGTTTTGCTTTGTTTTGTTTTGTTTTTTTATTTGAGGATTTCCCACCCGGTAAAAAGTAATAAAAGTATTACAGATTACAATAATCTGGCATAAAAAAAAAAAGATAAACAATAGAGAACATAGTAGTGTTATCTATGGTGCTTAATGGGTAAGAGTCAGCATTGTGTCATACATTAATGAATACTGTGATTTGTGTATGGAATGTGTGCTTTCTTCTTTTGAGAAAATAAGAATTTTTTCTTTCCGCCCGAAAACGATGATCTACAATGAAAAAAAAAAAAGAAAATTTTCTTGTTTGTTCTTGTTTTTTCCTGTTTTTTTTATTGTGTTTTTTTGCGTTTTTTTTTTTATTTCGAATACTAAGGACGGGATTACCCGCCATTAAGGATTTTTAGGGTTTTTCCAATACAAAAATATCCCAATCTTCGAAAAAGTGGAGCCATTGTTCGGGAAAAACAAAAACAAAAAAGAAGAAAAAAAATGGTGCAACCTATATAAAAAAATAAAAACACACAGATGCCGTCGGAGGCGAGGGGGGAGGGGGGCAAAGCGAAAAAATAACAAGAAAAAAAAAAAACAAGAACAAACATGAGTAGGAAAACAAATATTGTGTGTGAATTCCAATGCCCTGTTGTTATGTTTCTCATACAATTCTTATTTTGTTTGTTGTATGTATACACAACTTTAATAAAAGGACAGTTGGTGGTAAAGATTTAGTATCTTGTTTATCTTTTGAATATTTAATACTCTTCATGCAACTTTTTATACAACTTTCTACTCTTTTTAAAGACTTGAAATACATTTTTAGTGTTATGGCAAAAGGAAAAAAAAAAAAAAAAAAAAAAACATCACATTTGGTTTCTTTGGGGTTCTAACCCTAAAGGTTGACTTTATAAAAGTATGCTTATGATATACATAAACAAGTAAGATTATTTAAATTAAATATTATTTTTTAAATATTTTTTATAGAACAAACACCTGAATAGAAATAGTGGAAGGATAATATAGTTGTTTAACACAGTTTCGTTTATCAAAAGTTATCTCAAAAATGAAAGCTTTAAACAGGTTTTACAGATTTCTAGTTTTTACCATATGTGAGAATTGCAGATTGTTGTTGGATCGATCTTGTTTTCTGAACAATAGTTTTGTATTATTAAACACATAACATTTCTCATAGTTCTCTGGAAACCATCCAAGATATCTTTTCCCATGTCAATTGATTATATGAACAATTTATACTTAATCTACCAACTATATCAATGTAAACAAAACAATGAGCTCCTTTTAAAAAGTTTCTGAAACATATATATTACTATCTCTTTCTTTAAATCACAAAATATGAGTGAACCACAATTTTCGAAACAATAAAAATAACAACGATAGAGTCATTTGTTTTATGATAAATAGATCAATAAATTTAGACCATTCTCTTTTCATATGTAGAATGTAGAAAAGATGTAAACAACGTAAACTTAATACACTGGATTAATCTGAATCATCAATGATTACTCTATTACATCTCATACTTACACCCACATTTCTATGTTTAATATGGTAATATCATCCAGTAAATTTTATTGCTCTTTTAAACCTATAACATACAATGTTATTCACAGTGTCTGTCATCATGATATTAATGTGTATCTTTACTATGGATTTATACATAATAGACTAAGTTCATATCAACCACTATTTCTTTCAATTATGTCTTTACTCTTGAACTGCTTACTTCATTTGGACATTAATAACTGGTAGATTGTATGGTATCACTCTTAAACTATGAACTCCTCATTAATATACAACTTCTCTTGATATTATGTCTTAGACAAGAATGATACTGTACAAACATATCACACTTAATTACTCTTAGCATCAGCCATCATTTTCTTTTCATTATCCACCAATCTCATTTCATTCAAATTTCAATTGTCAATTTTCCTTGTTTCAAAATTTGAAAAAATAGTTCGAAAAAAAAAAAAAAATCAATTACAATAATAACCACACTCATTGACAACCATATAAAATGCAGATCCATCTAACCATAAATAAACAGTTACGATATGCTTACTATATGGTATAACTTTGAACATTGCCAAACCACTATTTAAGATGGTATAGTTACATCATTGTACACCTAATAATCATTCATAACTGGCTATAGAGAATACCCTCATAACAACTTATTTCATACCTAGATTGTGACTAAGGAAGACATTTATTAATAGGCCATAACCATTTACTGTTATACTACTACTGTCATAATAAATATATCTATTAAAGCATATTCCAATATTACATGAACACTATCCCTTACTAATATTTTCAATATGAAAAATATAATTATATCTTCCACATCACTTCATTATCCATCGAATGATACTGTTATAATAATTTATGATCATATGCAATACTCTTTTGAAATTAACACATAATGATAACTGTTATAAACATAGATACAATTATGCTATATCAATAAATAAATTTACTGTATAATCTTTTTATTCATATCTTACAGGATATTTATCCTTACTAATTCCAATCTTATTATAGATGTATTTGATTTATGTTTGATTTCCAATGCTTATGGTAATGATGATAAAAGATACATTGATTTAATATAATGAATAATAGTTTGATTATATCTTTATTCCATTCTACGGTGCTACTTTCCCTGTTCAATAATTTTTGTTGTGTCTTTTATTCAGATGATCTTATTTTAATGTTTGACAAGATAATATAATAGAGAGAAATTTTATCTTAATCTTTGAACATTGAACAACATTTAAGAATATACTGTGGTGGAATATTAACATGAAAATTTATCAATTTAATATTCAGGAAATTTACTCTTTTTAAGAGTTAATCTGACATTATTATAGCTGGATGTTTAATACTGTGTATGGATCTCTAATTGTAACCAAGAGTCATGAGAAGATATTGAAATTCAAAAAAAAGTAATAAGAGTTTAATTGCATTATAACATTAAAATAACAAGACATAATATATCTATGAATTAACATTTGCAAAAATACGACTGTGTTATGATAGTTTTACATGTTCCTTATTTAAAAAGAAAATTTTCACATTATCGGAATCCTTGGATAATTATTATTATTATTATTATTACAATATTTTTCACATATAGAGGGGACATTCTCCTGTATCTTGTAAATCTTGAAAGTTCTACACCCAGTAAAAGACAAAAAGAGATATCATATGTTTTCAAAATAAGGTACATTACGAAATTCTGTGTATCTACATTTTTGTGTATAATATTCTTAACATGTAGAGTAAGTATAATATATCATCAGTGTGCAATTCTCTGCATTTGGGAAATAGCATGTTATTTCTCTTTCTTTCCCTTTTTTCCTTTGCTACCTAAAAGGAATCTCCATTTCTTCAAATATTGTTAGAGTAATTCTATAGTATGTCTCTACTGTTCATGTGAGTACAATAGTTATTGGATATGTTAGCTTACGTACAATTGAATATTATATTACAAAAAAGAAAGAAATAGAAGTATAACCATAAGTTTAAGCGAGTTAATAACAGTGACTATATTAACACAAGTATACATATATATAGTTATTTGACTTAGCAAGATACAGTGGTATTTAATTAGTGTACATCCATGTATATATGTATGTATTATGTGTTCCCTATGGATGTATTTGTATATACAGAGGACAGAAAGAAAATAATTAAGGAATATGGGAATAAATACATTTGTCTAGTTAACTTTTCAGTAAATGCAGGTAAAGAAAGATTGTAGCTGTTTTTAAGACATGTGTCAAACCTTTTATTATGATCTTTGAATTAAACTAGCATCAAATCTTCACAATTACAATTTTTCTTAATTAGAAAAGATTTAAAGACCTTATATCCTTTAAACCATGATCAATTGATTTATACAGAAGTAAATTTCCTAATCACAATCTCTTTATTAAAAATTGCCAAAACATGTAGCAAAAATATACATGTATTAAAATGTCTATATAGCAACTATTAGATTGCATAATTGTATTGAATAATCTAAACTATTTAAAATTAAAAGAAGATATTGATGGTTTATTAGGAATGAGCAAATCTATTTGTGCTGTACAAGCTATTTGGAAATTAAATAAATAATAAAAATACACAATATAAAAAATATTAGAATACTATATACTTATATAGAAATATTTAATTATTAAATTATTTAGAATTCTTTATTTTAAAATTTTTTGCCTTTAATCAATTTAAATTACCATGAATAATAATAAACCAATGCAATGGGCAACACTCCACTTCATCATATACATGGTGCTACCTTTACCTTCATATGATACAAGAGAAGGTACGCCTTCATGAGGTACTGTGATAGCAATTGATGATGAGGATGGTTGTTCAGAAACATATTGGGAAACTTGCGGCACCATTGAAGGCATCGATGTTTCTGATCTTCTAGACTCATTATTACCGATTACAGTGGTAGATGTTCTAGAGTTTCTAGATGTTGGGTGATTTTCACCATTGGTAAATGCTAGACCCGTGGTGGTAGAAGCAATAGAAATAACTGGAGTCACATTTGTAGCAGTAGTAAATGAGTTAGTCTCTTCTTGTTGGTTCCTTGAATCAGTATAAACAGATTCAATAGAACTGTGTCCAATGATCGCAGTCATACCTGTTTCAGAAGTTGCAGATGGTTCTGGACAATAAGTTGTAGTCATAGTAACTCCATTAACAACTGTAGTCAAAACAACTAAAGTGTCAGTCAAAATAGGTTCAGTTTTTTCACCAGAAATTGTGGAATTTCCGTAGAGAGGAGATGGTACAGAAATTGATGATGTTATAAAGCTATTAAATGGAGATGGGGTGATCACTACTACAACAACTTCAGCGGATGAAGAGCCGTTACTGTCTGTGATGGTAGTGGTGTAAGTAGTTGTGATTGGAGAAGAAATATCCACAGTAGTAGTGGTGTAGATAGTAGATGGAGCTGGAGTAACCACAACAACAACAACCTCTGGGGATAAAGAGCCATTGCTGTTAGTAATAGTGGTGGTGAAGGTAGATGTGATTGGAGTAAAAACATCCGCAGTAGTAGTGATGTAGATAGTTGGGCCACTTGGAGATGGGGTGATTACAACAACAACAACCTCTGGGGATAAAGAGCCATTGCTGTTAGTAATAGTGGTGGTGAAGGTAGATGTGGTCAAGGCAGAAACATCCGCAGTAGTAGTAGTGTAGATAGTTGGGCCACTTGGAGCTGGAGTGATCACAACAACAACAACCTCTGGAGAGGAAGAGCCATTGCTATCAGTAACAGTGGTGGTGAAGGTAGATGTGGTCAAGGCAGAGACATCCCCAGTAGTAGTGGTGTAGATAGTTGGGCCACTTGGAGATGGGGTGATCACAACAACAACAACCTCTGGAGAGGAAGAGCCATTGCTATCAGTAACAGTGGTTGTGTAGGTGGTTGTAGTTGGAGCAGAGACATCCCCAGTAGTAGTGGTGTAGATAGTTGGGCCACTTGGAGATGGAGTGATCACAACAACAACAACTTCTGGAGAGGAAGAGCCATTGCTATCAGTAACAGTGGTGGTGAAGGTGGTTGTAGTTGGAGCAGAAACATCCGCAGTAGTAGTAGTGTAGATAGTTGGGCCACTTGGAGCTGGAGTGATCACAACAACAACAACCTCTGGAGAGGAAGAGCCATTGCTATCAGTAACAGTGGTTGTGTAGGTGGTTGTAGTTGGAGCAGAAACATCCGCAGTAGTGGTCGTATAGAAGGTAGATGGAGCTGGAGTGATCACAACAACAACAACCTCTGGAGAGGAAGAGCCATTGCTGTTAGTAATAGTGGTGGTGAAGGTAGATGTGGTCAAGGCAGAGACATCCCCAGTAGTGGTCGTATAGAAGGTAGATGGAGCTGGAGTGATCACAACAACAACAACCTCTGGAGAGGAAGAGCCATTGCTATCAGTAACAGTGGTGGTGAAGGTAGATGTGGTCAAGGCAGAGACATCCCCAGTAGTAGTGGTGTAGATAGTTGGGCCACTTGGAGATGGGGTGATCACAACAACAACAACCTCTGGAGAGGAAGAGCCATTGCTGTTAGTAATAGTGGTGGTGAAGGTAGATGTGGTCAAGGCAGAGACATCCCCAGTAGTGGTCGTATAGAAGGTAGATGGAGCTGGAGTGATCACAACAACAACAACCTCTGGAGAGGAAGAGCCATTGCTATCAGTAACAGTGGTGGTGAAGGTAGATGTGGTCAAGGCAGAGACATCCCCAGTAGTAGTGGTGTAGATAGTTGGGCCACTTGGAGATGGGGTGATCACAACAACAACAACCTCTGGAGAGGAAGAGCCATTGCTATCAGTAACAGTGGTTGTGTAGGTGGTTGTAGTTGGAGCAGAAACATCCGCAGTAGTGGTCGTATAGAAGGTAGATGGAGCTGGAGTGATCACAACAACAACAACCTCTGGAGAGGAAGAGCCATTGCTGTTAGTAATAGTGGTGGTGAAGGTAGATGTGGTCAAGGCAGAGACATCCCCAGTAGTGGTCGTATAGAAGGTAGATGGAGCTGGAGTGATCACAACAACAACAACCTCTGGAGAGGAAGAGCCATTGCTGTCAGTAACAGTGGTTGTGTAAGTAGTTGTGGTTGGGGCAGAAACTGGACCTGTAGTTGTAGTGTAGATAGTAGATGGAGCTGGAGTAACCACAACAACAACAACCTCTGGGGATGAAGAGCCATTGCTTTCTGTGATGGTAGTAGTGTAAGTAGTTGTGATTGGAGCAGAAACATCCGCAGTGGTGGTAGTGTAGGAGGTAGATGGAGACGGTGTAATCACTACAACAACAACCTCTGGGGATAAAGACCCATTGCTATCAACAACTGTAGTAGTGTAAGTAGTTGTGGTTGGGGCAGAAACTGGACCTGTGGTAGTGGTGTAGATAGTAGATGGAGCTGGAGTAACCACAACAACAACAACCTCTGGGGATGAAGAGCCATTGCTTTCTGTGATGGTAGTAGTGTAAGTAGTTGTGATTGGAGCAGAAACATCCGCAGTGGTGGTAGTGTAGGAGGTAGATGGAGACGGTGTAATCACTATAATAACAACCTCTGGGGATAAAGAGCCGTTACTGTCTGTGCTAGTAGTGGTGTAAGTAGTTGTAGTTGGGGCAGAAATATCCGCAGTAATAGTAGTGTAGGAAGTAGATGGGGATGGAGTGACAACTACAACAACAACCTCTGAAAATGAAGACCCGTTGCTATCAGTAACCTTAGTGGTGTATGTAGTTGTAGTTAGTTTTGTGACATCTGCAGTAGTAGTTGTGTAGATGGTGGGTGACAATGGAGTAATCACTACAACAACAATCTCAGCAGTTGAAGAAGCGTCACCATCAATATACGTTGTAGTGTACGTGGTGGTTGTTAGTTCTGCAATATCTGCGGTAGTAGTAGTGTAAGTAGTAGATGGCGTTGGTGTAATCACAAGAATAACAACCTCACTAGTTAAAGATCCGTTGCTATCAGTGATTGTGGTGGTGTAAGTAGATGTGGTTGGTTCTGTAACATCTGCAGTAGAAATGGTGTAAGAAGTAGATCGAGATGGGTTGATATAAACCACAACAACTTCTGGAGATGGAGAGCCTTGGATATCAAGAACTGTGGTAGTGTAGGTAGTACTAGTTGGTTCCTCGATGTCCGAAGTAGTAGAGGTGTGGATAGTGAGTGGAGGCGGGGTGACAACAACCACAACAACTTCTGGGGATGAAGAACCATTGTTGTCAACAAGTGTGGTGGTATAGGTAGATGTTTTTGGAAATGCGAATCGACTAGTAATAGTGGTGTAGGAAGTGGATGGAGGTGGGGTGAGAACAATAACAACAACTTTTTCAGTTTTAGATCCAGCTGTATCGGTAACAGTTGCCGTGAATGTGGATGAGGTTGGGGCAGTAACAGGATATGTTATAGTTGTGTAGGATGTAGATAATGGTGGTGTTTGGACAACAACTACAACTTCTTCGGTGACAGATCCTTCTGTGTCGGTAACAGTTGTGGTATATATTGATGTAGTAGGGGTGGTAATCGATGTAGTAAGAGTAGTGTAGGTAGTAGATAATGCAGGTACAGCAACTTCATAAATGAATTCAGGCACAGTATAGAAATACTGGTTAGTCGTAGATATTGTTAAAGTTGAAATAGTGGTAGCTTTAGTAATAGAATCTACAGTGGTAACTGTTGTTGTCTTAATAACTGGTTCAGATAACCATGTACATTGGTTACCGCTCAATTGTTGAGTAATTAATACGAAGGTACCATCAAGTTGATATTTAGGATCAGATGGCACAACACTAAAAGATATTTGGTTTGTTACATAGCCATATGGACAACTTGAATTAAACCAGTACTGGTGGCCATCTACCCCATAATTAATTTGCATGGTGCCTTTCACTGCACCAAAATTTTCATTAATCCATTGTTGAAAATCTATACCTAAGAATACTATTGCAGAATAGACAAAATTTACAATTTTAAGTGAACTTGGTACAATTTTTGGATTAATTAAATACATAGCCTTGTTGATACTAAAAGTTTGTCCTCCTAGAATATCTGTGTTAAGAAGAATTGTAGCTCCAGCATTACCAGTAACTACACCTTTACCTTCAATAGGATTATTGAAGATAATACCTCTCATTTTGTATCTACTATGAGTGCTATAAAGTCCATCAGATGTTAGTGCTGAAAATCCACCAGAATTAATGATACCATTATTAGTTATAGTACCAAGGTAAAGGAATCCATTTGTAGTGCCTCCTTTACCAGCCGTATCATAGTCAATTGTACCTGTATTAATGAAGGAGCCAGTTGGAGCTAAAGTAAAATTGGTACCTGGTACAGTAGCGGCAGCATTTAATTGTGAAACAGTAAATGTACCAGAGTTATCAATACTTGCAGGTGCAATAACAAAATCACTAGCAGAACCTGCAGATTTAATATTCTCAATGTTGATGTTACCACTGTTTGTAATTGTTGTAGTAGAACCAAATTGTAGACTAGTTAACCCGTTTGTTGAATCACCGATGATGTCTAAAGAACCTTTAACATCAATATTACCATTGAAGGAATATGATGAACCAGATACTAATGCGAGAGTAGCCCCTGATTCAATTACGATATCATCAGAAAACGTTTGATCACCAGACAAGGTTGTTGGTGTTGAAATAGTTGTAGTAGCAACACTTACTTTGGTCACAAGTAGTCCTAATAGTGACCACAAAATTAATATCTGCATTCTAAGTATAACAAAAATGAGTAGTAGTTAATTTTTGTTTTATCTCACTTTATTTTTTTTTTGTTTATCTTATCCAATTAATATTTTTTGTTGGTTTTTTTTCGAAGATTTTTCTGTGGAAAACGCACAAGAACAAGAATCACGAAAAAAAAAAAATAGGAGAAAGTAAAACTCAAAAGAACAAAAATAAAGATCAATTTACAAACTGTTCAAATGCAGATATATATACATGTTTATATATTTTTGTTTTATAAGTATGTATGACAAATAATCAAACCAGAGTAACCAGCAAGATCTAGATTCTTTTTTGAATATGTATATGCTGGTATATATTATGCATAATACATTTTGACCATTTCAGAATGGTCTTTTGGTGGTATAAAAAGATCTGCATATCCTATTGTTTTTCTTTTTTATAGAGCTGTCGAGTTTTTCAAGTAAAAAATTTGGTAAACGTTTATTCCACGGAACAAAAACAAAGTAGGGTTCACGGAAATATCATATGTTTTTTCCTTTGTTTTTCGCTGAAATAAAACGGTGTGACATTTTTTCTAGTACTAAGTATTACAAAATGTGAAAGTTGATTCTTCTCACCATATATTATGATTGAAACAAAATAAAAAACAAGCATACTTAGATATTTCAATGTTTAAGTGTTTATTACAAATTAGTTGTCTATTTGCTAATTTATTTCATAAATACATAAGAAATGATTTTTTCTCTGAAGTAGTGAAATTATTAAAATAAGTTGTTCTAGAATGAAATAAGTAGAACAATGGGATTTTAATAAATGCCAGACAGAAAAGAAAATATTCACGTATATTAAAACTAAGAATTTCTTAATGTCGTATTTTTCACGTTATGCATACTTTCTATATAAAATTATTTCTATGCTATGTACAAGAGAGAGAAAAAAAGAGTTTTAGTTTAATTATTTATACGGTTAACTTTATAAGAATTATAAACTATAGTTGGGAATATATTCATGTTATTCAACAAATACAAGTGTTAATTTGTAACATATATATATATATATTCTATTGAATAGCGCAAAGTAAACATAGCACATTTCTTGTTGAAAATCAGTTAGTTCAACAACTTTCCATAATTTGTGTTTAAGGATTTGGAATAATTTCTTATTTCGCTATAATTTATTGGGTTTGTATGAGTATTGCTAGCATATTTCTTCTAATTAAATTTTGCATTTCATATTTTGGATATGTCATAGTTGATAGGTCTTTGCAGCCATTTCTTTTTTCTTTTTGTACATTGGAAGAAGGGTAATACTCGTTTTTACCAAAACTAAGAAAATAGTGAGCGGAATTTTTCACAGCATTCCAACTTCTAGGGTGGAAATAATGAACAATAGTCCAGAATACTTGCATATATTGTCTTTGATAGCTATTGTTACGTCAATACTTTATTTGAACCGAAACCCGACAAATTCTATTGTTAACTTTTTTTTCATTTTCTTCCGAACGTTAAATCAGTCAGCATTGTATTAAGGAAAGGAATAAAGTGGAAGCATAAATAATTAGTATATTCTTTTTTATTGTATTCTTTGCTTTTTTCTTGAGTTCTCCACCTGTAAAGATTTTTTTTAATTTTTCAAGAAAAGAAAAGCCTAATCAGAGGATGAAACAAAACAATAGTTTGATAAAGTCGTAGAATTTTTCTTCACCATATCGATGAAGAATAAGAAACACAGAAGGAACACATTATTTAAAATAAAAATAAAAATATTAATCGTAGCTGATTACGAAAAGAGGATTATTCTTTTGTCTTCGTGTTTGTATCTTCATTGAAAAACGTTATTAGATTATGAGGTGCAAAGTATGTTATTGTGATAAATTAACAAGAATAAGACTTCTATTCTAAAAATTGGGATCTCAAAAAAAGTTGAAGATACACCAAAAAAGAAAAAAATTTTTTTCTCAAGAAAAAACCAGTGAGAAAAAAACAGGAAAAAGAGGAAGAATCACGTGCTATGACGCTTTTGTTTTTAAACGGAATTTGCGATATCCAATAAATTTTACGATTGAAAATTTTTCACGGAATGAAAGAAAAAAAAAAAAGAAAAAATTTTTTTCATGGTCGACAATTTTAATTCTTTTGTTTCTTTTTCTTTATATCGTGGCAAAAATATTCTTCAAAGAATAGACAATGTTTAATTTTTTTATTGCTATTTCCTGCATAATCCTTTATTGTTCCGGAAATAACAAAATAATCTCCACTTTGTTCTTAAGGAGAATCTAGAATTTTCTATGAATTACATTTGTATCTGATACTATAATGTAAGATTTTTATTTTTATTTATAGATTTCGATCACTCCATAAAAGTTGCTCATAGATTCATAAAAGACAGCAGCTATGGTTTTTTTTGATTAGGGTGCAATGAAATTGCAATATTTCTTTTACTACGAAACTATTGTTGCAAGTAGGGTGGTATATAATAAGTACAACAAAAACAATATGTTTGGAAATAGGTTTATGGAGGTTAAAAATCACAAAAATTTTTTAAAAATTACCTGAACCAAGCAAAAAAAAACATTTTTTCCACTGTGGTAAAACAAATACATAAGTATATGTACAATAACTTCTATAATAGTTGTTCTACAATAGGAAAAAAAAAAAAAAGCAATCCCAGAATTGCGTGTTTTTTTCACTAATCTCTCAATTTATTTCTGATTTTCAACCCAACCAGTACAGTTAATCAATAAACTAAAAAGTGGAGTATTTGTATTGTTTGTGTTCATTGTTTCATTTTTCCACAGCTTATTCGTTATCGATAATCCATCAACATAATTTAATAGGTTCATTAGACAATTTATAATTTGATTTTAATTTTTTTTTTGGAATCATTAATGAATATGTTGCGGTATTTATATCAGAAAATCAAAATGAACTTAGTTGACTAATTTTCTTTAATGTCTTATTGTAGCATTATTTTCACTAACTGCACCAAATTTAGAACTATTATTTGACGGTTTGTCAACATTAGTCAGTTCCAATAGATTACTGGGTTCATTACCAAAATTTTCAGTTTCTTAAGAAAGGTTTAGTAAGCTTACTATTTGCTTGTAAGAAAGATATCCAAAGGTGGTTTGTTATGTCCTTACTCAATATTTGGGTGCTTGAATTATCTGTAAATCAATAACAAAATAGTGATTATATTATCATAGATTGTGTTGTTATTGTCTATTTTCTTCTGTAGTTTTCTGTGTAAATTATGTTTCTGTATAGCTTTGATTTTTTTTTATGCTTTGAGAAGTAACTAACGTTGTGTTTATCAAATTATTTTTTTTAGAATACGTTCTACTAGAAATATTTTATCTTTTGTTAAAGTGTTTTTTGGTACTGAAGAAGATGGGGAATAGAAAAAGAGGCAAAGAAGAATTTTGGAGAGCTTGTTGTTTTTTAAGAATGATTTTTGTTTATTTCTATATCAATTCAGAAAATCCTACTATTCAATCTAAAGAAAATAAAAGATTTGTTTAGAAGCCTTTTAGATATGTTCCAAAAAGACTAAAAGCAAGATTCTTTGGTTTGGAAGTTTTATTTAAAAACTAACAAAAATAAAGTGATAAAAGAAATCAGCATGTGAGATTAGTGTTTTGTTGAGAAGGAGTGCTTATTTGTAGTCAATATATTGCACATATTTTCAATTATAACTATTATATATTTAACACTATTAATAATGTAATGAATATTTTCCTATTTCTTCTTCATAAATAATATAGAAATAACAATATCACAGAAAAAATGTAGATGAAATAAAAAAATATGATATGCAAAATTCTTGGTTTTACTTATGTATCTATTGATGAAGTTTTTTCTTATGAATCGCAAAAGTAAAAAAATAATTAGATCAAAGTTTAGTGATATTTAAAAGAAATATATTTAAATTTTCACTGTCTAGTATATGTTGAAATATGATTAGTTTATATTTCTCTTTCTTAAAAATCTTATTTCACAAAGTATTGTTTAGGAGTTCTATAATTAATCACTTCTGTAACCCATAACAATTTTTTTTTATTTTTCTTAAAATTTCAAATAAATTCATATAATCAGCTAAATTAGTGTAACTCTGTATAAAAATAACGTAACTTTGAAAACCTTTTTAAACAAAAGAAGTTCTAGTTGGAAATCATAAAATATGTGATTTAGCTGAATGTTAAAATGAAAAATTTAGAATAGGCAACTATTTATATACTGGCTATGAATGTGTTAGTAAAACAGTCGAAATAATGTTGGCACTAAATCGCAGAGAAACTTAGTCAAGAAAACTCTGATTATTATGAAAGAGTAACAGATATAATTATCAACAAAAATATGCTTATTATAGTTTTTTTTCAAGCTCTATCTAAGAAATATTATTTATTTTAAAAATAATAACATGGGTTGTATTATCAATTTGTCAATTAAAATTAATAACTTTCTAATTTGTGAGTATATGTGTAGTATTAACATTACTATATACAGTTTAGTACATCAGGTGAGCTAATGTTAAAAAATGTTTAGCGATACCTTTATTAATCTAAATTTATTATAATAATAGCTGAAAGTGTTAAAAAATTTTGTATTGAAGAAGACTCAATATAAAAAAGTTGTATTATATATTATACCCTGTATATCAATTATATAGAATAAAAGAACTATTGAATATAATTTAGAGTTAGATTTCCACTAATATCCTAATATAAGCAAGCTAACATCCTATGATATTATCAAAATTTCAATATAAGAAATAGTAATTTGACCATCTATACTTTCACTTCATTCTCTCATGTTAATTTTTCTATTTAACATATAGAGAAATCTTACTGAGATTTTTGAAGATAGAACAACATTAAAGAAGTAATTATGATAAACCAGTAACCTAACAAATTATCAATCTAATATTCAAGAAAGCATTAGTAGACTCTATCTTCTTTAGAAATTAACTTGATCTTATTATGATTCAAGGTATATTATTATTTTCTGACATCTTATCATAATATATTTTCATGAGGAGTAAAAAGAATCCAATAAACATCATCTTATATGTATTTTATGAATATCTACAAATTTCAAAATTTAATTTGATCATAATGTTAAAACAACCAAATGTGTTCTACCGATAAAATAATATTTTTGCATATTTTTTATTTGAAAAGAAAATTTCTTATTACTGTTAGTCTTTTATTCACAAAAATATTTTAAATATTATTAAAATATTGCACAACCACATTGAATTAGATAAATTTTAAATCTATGAGATGATACTTTTATAATAAAAGGTATGATCATTGCATTCTTTATTATTATCGTACCAATCTTAACCTCACTCTAATAAAGGAATAATGGACATCTGAATATTTACACCAAAACTAACAAAGAACACAATATATTCGACATAAACATAGTTATGTCTATTATCTGGTTCTTAAATACTTTCATTTAGATATTTATACATCAATTGAGATTTCAACAAACTAGGTTTGAGATGTTTATTTAATCATTATACTTACAAATATCACGTCCATACCTACAAATAATATATAATATGATAATGCTAGAAACCATAATATATTTTATAACAACTTGGACAGTCACCTGACTATTAAGATAAGTCAATACGCTGAACTCTAGATATTTGGTCAATAGATCATTATTTGAACTTTTTGAGTGATATTGTAACTTGAAGTAATATGTTTGCGATTAACCAAAAATATTTTTAAAAGATATTTTTATAAAGACCAAAACAGTTTATCATAATCAAAATTCATAAACCATCTCGTTATATTTAACTATACTTAATCTATACTTTCAACTAGTTATCTTTTATTTAAATATCATTATTGTCACAAAAACAATTTATCATTCAATTCATATTAGATACATTGTACATTGATGATGATTAAGAAGAGGACTTTAAAAGGTTTATTATGTATATATGTATTATTGATAAATATCATTATTTGATAGAATTCATGTATTGCTCAGTATTTTAAAAATATTCTAAAGTAGTATTACAATGTTTTCAGTAGTCAAATAACCTTTCTATAACAAATATTATCTCAATAGAGCTATTGATATAAATGTAAATTTGATTTAAAAACTAACATTTTTAGATAGGTTATGATATGAATTACGTATTGAAATAATATACATACATATATATATATTTACATTTATCAGCGATATATGGAAAGAAGTCTCATATACATAAATATAGATATTGAAGAACTATTCATCATTTTCAAATATGGTGATTAATTATAACAATAACATCAACCGTTAAGAATATAACTATTTAAAGTATAAAATAATTAATAATAGTAATTCAGAACAGAGTGTACAATGAAAAATGAATCTTGTTTGCCTATGCAAGGATTTTCCCAAATATTTCTCACTTTCTCTAATGTTAGATACAGCAGAAACTATCAAAAGAAAAATTATTTTTATAATCCGAACAACCTGCAACATCTACACCCCCAAATATAATTCTCGGAGTCTAAGATATGATTAAGATCTGATCCATCATTTCAACATAGACAGACACAGTTACAAAAAATACCAAGTTGTATGTCATAGTTGTCTGTTAACTCACTTACAAAGTAGGCCATTTAATAGGTTATTATATTGCGTTTATTTCCGACAGTAAAAATATTGTACATATTTACTAGTGCAATAATGTCTGTTTTCGTCTCTGGTGCTACTGGTTTTATCATATTGTTGGCCAATTGCTAGAACAAAATTACAAAGTTATTGGTACAGTTAGATCTCAAACTAAGATCAACCTTTTTAATAAACAATTTGGTAACATTCCTAATTTAACTTTAGAAATTGTTGAAGATATCTCCAAACCAAATGCTTTTGATGAGGTAATCAGAAAACACGCCAAGGAGATTAAATACATTATACATACCGCCTCCCCATTCCATTTTGAAACTACTGAGTATGTCAAAGATCTTTTAAATCCTGCTATTCAAGGCACTAAAGGTATCTTAGAATCGATTAAAAAATATGCCGCTGATACAGTAGAACGTGTAGTTATTACATCTAGTTATGCTGCTATAAAGACATTTGAAAGAGAGAATGATAGTACTTTCATAGTTGATGAAAGCAATTGGAATCCAGACGATTGGGAAGCGTGCCAAGCTAATGCTGGTAGGGCATATTGTGGGTCTAAAAAATTAGCTGAAAAGGCAGCTTGGGATTTCTTAGAAAAAAATAGAGATATTGTCCAATTCAAATTATCTACCGTTAATCCAGCATATGTTTTTGGCCCTCAAAGATTTGATGATGATGTTACCACAAAATTGAACACTTCTTGTGAATTGGTTAATTCTTTAATCCATACTCCTTCTGATGGTCTATTCAAACCAGCAGGTATATATGCTGGTTATGTAGATGTTCGTGACGTCGCAAAGGCCCATTTAATTGCCTTCCAGAGTAAGGAAGCTGTTGGCCAAAGATTGATGTTATATGCTGGTAAATTTTCGTCTCAAGATATTGCAGATATATTAAATGAAGACTTCGATTGTTTAAAGGGCCAAATACCAATTGGAAAACCACATATGGGTGTTCTTGGCGTTGGTCCACAAGGTTGTATCATTGACAATTCAAAAACCAGGAGGATTCTTGGTTTTGAGTTAGTTAATTTGAAAAAGACTATTCATGATACTGCTGCTCAAATCTTAAAATATGAAGGCAAATTATGAAATAATATATATAAGTTTCTGTGTATATTCATTCCATTAATTTTTTTTAATGTATATATGATTAGAATAAAAACATGTTTTTTAAATATTATTGCTCAATGATCTTGCTAATGATTAAAAGATGTTGAATAAATGATAATATACCAATATTTTACTATTATTATTATTAATGTAAAATTTCAAGCATCAATCCTATAACTTAATAATAATATAGTGGTTGATTTTACAATATGACAAAGTATGTTTTAAAAACAACTCTGAAAATTAATTAATTCATTTTTTTAAGGATATGAACTGTTTTAGATATAGACTAATACATGTATATTATTCATAGATTTGGTTATTCATATTAGGTAGCAAAAAAATTATTTCTAGTTTTTCAGATATGCAATGTAAAAGCTTCATTACATAGAAATGCTAGAGAATAAACAAACATTTTGATGCTACCTTAATAGTTGTATAATATAGTTATACAATAACCAAAGAAATTTGCATATGGTTTTCCTCCTTTTTTAATTTCACAAAATGGCATTAAAAGTTGAGTTTTGTAGGCGGCCAAGTCATCCCTATGTATGTGCAAAAAAATAATCTACCCAACTCATAATATCCTTCTTTAAATCAAGTAAAAAACACTTTTTTAGTATGCTCGAACATACACTCTTATAACATGTACTCTTATTTTCTAATTGTACTAATTTCTTTATACAACTATCAAACTGGGATTTATCATCAATACATGACATAGCTTTACAGAATTCTTTGTCATCATTATCCAAGCCAATTAACGACTTTTTCACTTGACATAGTTTGGTATCAAACTGCTTAATACTATCTTCCACATCTCTAACTCTCAATTCCAAAATTCTCATATCATAATTCAATTTAGCAGACAATGATGTTATTTCAGACACATCATTATAAGCCAGATTTTGTTTATTTTTGAGAGCCAAAAATTGTGTTTGGAAATACCCAGAATTTTCTTTGTATTTATCAATTTCCTTTTGAATATCCTCGGTCAATGCATCAAATTTAGCTAAATTACTGTCACAGATCTTATCTTCAGAACAAATTTGTTCTTCATTTTCAGATCGTTCTTGTCTCAATAATTTAAGATCAATCCGTTTCAAATCTCTTGCTAATTTCACTATTGACGGATCAAACGGCAAATCCCATCTTTCAATAGACTCTGCAATATTTGATTGTGAATTTGATCTATATATGAAAATATTCTTGCATGCGTATTCATCAGTATCTCTGGTACCATCGTTAATAAAGGGAAGTGAATTCCTCCTGAAATACTCTTCTTGATAATTTTCATTATTATATTGGCCATCGAAGTTGTCACTTGGATTATCATACATAGGGAACATGGAAGATATACTTATAAATGAAGGGGACATATCTAATGTTGGTCTATTCGTTATATCTGATGCATACCTACTTTCTACGAAATTGTGTACACTAAAATGGGATCTGTGCCTTTTAAAAGGTTCGGTAAAGGAGGGCTTCTTGGAATTGTTCAACAATTGAGTACGTAGTTTTAATTCTTTGTCAGTATCTCCATGATGAAAATTATATTGTGTAAAATCTCTTATATTTGCCGACAAAGAGATAAATTTGTTACTATGGGATGGTTTCCATAAATAGGTTAAATCATTATCACTATCATGCAAATTTGATATTAAATTATCCAGATCAGTAGTTAAAATTTCATGAGATAATCTTGCAGTATTTGATTTTCCAGTTAAGTCTTGCATTTTAGATTTCATTTTTCTTTTCAAATGAAGTAAGTCTTTATTAGTATTATATTTTGCTGTAGCTTCAAATAATTTTTCTAAAGTTATATGATCTAAATATACTTTCCCATCTCTTCTTGAATAGTTAATTTTCTTTTGGAAAAGTGAGATAGCCAAAAAATATTCATCGATATTATGGAACGGATGTTTAGAATTCATACAATTTTCCAGAATTAACTTGTAATATATTGCAAAAGTCAAAGATATGATTGCGGCGTAAGTGGTAGGATTTAAAACTGTTTCATTTCTAGGACCTTCCATACCAAAATAAAGTTTTCCATAATCAACCCACCAATTATTAATTGCTGCCTTTGTGAAATCACATAACAATCCATCTTGAGCATGATTATAGCTGTTAAAATAATGCAGTGCAATTTGGACCGTTTGAATAATATCTGTGATAGCATAATAACTCCAGTTTTCTGGATTTCCAGAACCATTTTTCAAAGCACTATTATGATTATTATTAGTTGAATAGCCTGAATTGATTTTAGATGATGGATTTGGTGCTGATAATTTGAATAGATGGTTAAATTTCTCTATAGAAGAATTGGAAGGTTCCATTAGCAAATTAGAAGACCTACCTAAGCAGTTCATTGATTTTAAATTGAAATTAATTTTAAAAGTCGACCAAACAGATCTTAAATCACCATTTTCAATGTGCAAGATATGCAAAGATAAAGGAAGAGTAGACAGATTTGTTATAAAAAGGATACATTGAAATTTATCGTTAAATTTTGGTTGAGAGAAAGTTATAAGTTCATCGTAATATTTTTTTAAAACGGGTGGCCAATGTTCATAATCTGCAGGTAAAACCATCTCTATACCATGAATAATATCCTGTGAATTCCCAGTAAAGGATGTAATAATGGAAGATAATCCTCTTTGTGCGACCCAATTTTCCACTAGGTACAGTTCGAATCCATGAATTGTTACTTCATTATATACAATACCGTGAAAGGGATTTGCTTTATTTAACTGGTAAATAGCTCTTATATCTGGAAATATAAATTTTACATATGGTATGGGATCAGTACTCTTTTGAGAAATACTATTTATGTGATTATCGATGTAAGTTATATTGTTGGTGTGTGACAAAGTATCTTTGTATTGTGATCGTGATCGTGATCGTGATTGTGGCTGTGATTGAGATGATACTTTATTTGGAACAGGTGCGTGCAAATATGAATTTACAATGGCTTCTGACATTGGATTATATATGCCTAAAAGAGCTCTTTAATAATTTGCGTTTTCTTTTTTATTTATTTTCTTTCTTAGACTTATTTTATTTTCCGGTTATACACTTTGGACTGACATAATAATCGCTATAAATATTTGTGATCTTACTATTAAATAACTCTGTGGGCTAATGTATAGCTAATGTATATTTTGTGTTTTGTTGTTTTCTTGTAGAATATTTCTGTTGCACTATTTATCACACTTTATGTTCTTCCTTTTAAATCACACACACATATATATATATATATAATATATATATTTGTTTTTTTCCCTTTAAAGTAAGAAATTCTTTTTTTTTCTTAATGAAAAGAAGTTAGTGTTCTACACAAACAGCATAAAATTGAATTCCAAGTCAATAACCATTATCCACCATGACACTAAGCTAAAATAGGGTGCCTCTGTTGTGATGATCAGGTTATTATCACGGTATTAATCATGAATAATGAAAAAGAAAAAAAGAAAGAAGTTACACAATTTAATACAGAGATACATAGATATAAATTCATAAATAAATAAATAAATAAATGAATAAATAAACAGATAAATATGTATTTATCAATCAATCTATCCATTTATCTATCTATCTATATATATATACAAGCATCAATTCCCCTTCAAACACAATTCCATATATTATTGTTTTGTTCTTTTCTTTTTTTTTTTTGTTTTTTTAAGAAAGGATTTGGGTATAAAACATATACAAAAATTTATACTATTATAATTAATTTTGTTGTGGGTCAAAACGGTGGATCAATTGAGTCTTAGCTTTCCATGCTTCAAATTTGGCTCTTTGTTGTAGCTGCAGTATACTTTTGTTGTTATACATAGTATCTTCCGAGCCCTCACTTCTAATAACTGAACCGATAGACATGAACATACCAAAGGTGGCAGCAGAACCAGCGATATATTTACCTAAGGTTCTAACTACACCATCTGGACCGGCACCTTGAGTCAAGATTGTGAACCCACCAAACATAACACCGGTACAAACACCGACTGCAGTTCCCATCATCAGCCCCATTTTGAACTTGGCCCAGTTTGAAACTTCTTCTTGTCCATAGACTTGTCTAACTGGAGGCATTTTTCAATTATTATTATACTGATATTATACCGATAATATATGTGATATGTATACATATATGTGTATGTACGTATGTATGTATGTATACTTTCTGACTTCGTGACCACAGTGTTTATTTATATATCTATTTATTCTTTATATCTATCTCTTGTTTCCCCTAAAGAAGATCATCTTTTGCCTACCAAGATGCAAAGATCTTTCACTACGACCATCACAATCATCACCAGCACCACATCTTCAGAGATCAGCTAATGCCACTGATTCCCCACAACCAAAGGAAATCCGTCCTTCTTCCTCCTCTCAAATCAGCAGCGACTTGTGGAGAAAACAGAGAAAACAGAAAAAAAGAGAAAAACAAAACAAAACAAAACATCACTACCCAATGAAGATGAAATTACCCAAAAGGGAAGTTCTTGCAACTTTAAGACGTATTCCATTTATCTTTCTGTTAAATTTAGAAGAAGAGATGAAAGAAAATACACACACAAACACAAACACACACACATACATATATCTGTCTATATACATACATAATAGAATATATCCAAATATTTAGTGTATTTGTTTGCGTTTGATCAAATAGTCATCGAGACATGGTTTATTTGTCTAGTAACCGACCGGTTTGGCATTTTTGAACAACTGGAAATCGCACCATGCAGTGACCACCCAACACCATACTGCCATGGGTAATAGCCATATCCAACACCAATAATACACCTTCGTAGAGTTGTCTCTGGCATAAATGAAACTAGATATCACTAGTACAACAACGGAGATGGTCACAGATAGCACCGTAAGTCCCACAGTCCTCTGTTTCATGAAAATTACTTTTTGCAAGCTTTTTCTGCAGACTCTTGTCACTTCTAGTTATTCTCCTATCACAAGCATAGATCCAATACGTAAGGGAAAGATGAAATGGTTCAATAATGTTTTCTTTTTCATTTTGGTTTTTCTCTTTCTTCTTTTTCAATCTTTAGTTAGTTATTTATTTATTTATTTTTGTTTTTTTCTCCTAATTTAGTCTTTTGTTATTCGAATATAAAAAGAAAAGATACAAGAAAGAATATCTAACCTTTATATAACAAGCATTTATCTAATAATATTACTATCAATAACAATAATAGGATGTATATATATATTATTTTACTTACATGACATACTCATCAAACTTATCAAAGAAATTACTAATTTGCCTGGTAGCCCAAGAATCACCGTCACTTTGCAAATATGCTAAATGACCACCTAAGTCTGTCTCACACACCAAAACATTTGGATTTTCATCTAAATAATGCATTGGAATGTGATCCGCACCTACAACTGGATCATCACTGGAATTAACAGACAACAGTGGAATACTTATCTTATTCAATCTATTTACAGAACTAGCATGTTGGTAATAATCCATAGCATCTTTAAAACCTAACGCTGGTGCAGTAAACATTGTGTCGAACTCAGATAAAGATTTCATCTTATATGCCTTCTTCAAATTGGACTGTGTGAATCCATGGAACAATGGATTCTCCGGTGTTGGAATATGTGTGGGTTTAGTTCCCTCAGGTACTTCTAACTCCTTCATGTTCACTTTAACCATTCTAACTAAGAATTGAGTCACAGTTTGACTGAAAATGTGTTGTGACCAAAAATCTTTATTTATCTTGTATGATGCAAGAACCATATCCCACGGGTTACAAAAAGTAGCTGCCGCACTTAACGGGGTCTTCTCTCCAACAAATCCTAGGTAATTAGCCAACATAGTAGCACCAAAGGAACACCCAATCGCATACATTTTTCTCTTTGGATTTCTTGCTCTTTCACGTTCCAAAAACTCTTTGACATCCAAATAATGGTATGCAGTGAACAAGCAAGGTGTGGTAATCTTGGACCGTGCACAACCTCTTGAGTTTAGGACCACCACTTGAAATTTACCGTTACCGACTTTAGACAAATGATTCGTTAAAGATCTAATAATAGGTTCGTGTGAACCGCCTGCTAGACCATGTAATATAACAATTAACGGACGTTCAATGTTTTCTTCACTATGAAGATCCTTCAATTCTTCATCACTTAAGTATCTAGTTCTTGGTTGTAAGCGTGGCCAATTCTCTGGATGAGTGGCTTCTTCATCTTCATTGAATAAATGTTTGTTGAACTCACCTGTCAATGGATCAAAATGATATTTTTGTCTCCATGGCCCATTCATAACCCAATCAGCTGTACAGACACCATTGTCAGAAAAGTGCACAATTTCTCTACCGTAAAACACAGGAAATTTCTTACTGAAATCACCACTTCCAAGATACATAGTCTGTAAAATACCGGTAAACAACTTCTTATCCAATTGAAACTTAGCACCATCTTTTAAACCAGGAATATATTCCTTGACAAACTGGTCCAAAGTAACTGTATCCTGTGAATTCAAATCATTTTGTGCCAGATTCTTCTTATTTAAATGTAATTCTACAGTCCCCTTAGCACCAATACGATGGTTAACGGTACCATTAAACCCCCAATGGAAGGGATTTAGGACTGGCCATGTATTAATATCTTTTAATAAATCCCCTTCTGTCGCCATTTGTCTTCCTGGTTCAGTTTAGTCCTGTTTCTTCCTACTTTTTTTTCTTGTTTATATCTATCTACTGAATTCTCTATAAATGTAGAATCAAGAGATCAAAAGATCCAAAAAAAAAAAATAAAATGAAAAAAGCAACAAAGGAACCAAGGAGAAGGCAATTCATATCTTATAAGAGTGTATTAATGTTCAGAATGAGATTCAACCCATGGAGACTGAAGGATTTATATATATATTTTTAAGACCTGTTTGTCTCTCTATTTCTTTTCTTGTCAAACATTTGCTTATTTATTTGAAAAATCTTTTGAGATATTTTATTTATCTTCGGGTTTACTCTGTTATCCCCGAAAGAATGCTTTATCGAAAAAAAAAAAAAATAGAAATAAAAAGAGAAAGGAAATGTTAAATTCATCATGTGATATTTTGAAAACTCTAATGGGCACAAGCATCTCTGGGATAATAGTATATTAGTGGATGGATAATTCAATGCATATGATTTAATGTCCTTTAATAAGCGTATATATATATATATATATACCGTGTATTATTAAGTATATGCAGATTTACCACATCATACCTATTGCGTAATTAGTATAATTATTTTGTCTTTTCATTCGCCTTGTTGCTTCAATTCTATGGAGAAGCAGTGCTTGACATGCCAATAATTTAGTTGTGAATGGAATATTGGTGATCCCAAATGAATTTAATGAACCATATTCCCCAACATATACAATAGCCACTTTATTTGAAAACCCGCCTGCACCATCTGTGGTATAACGTCCGATAAAATGTTTTTGAGGTTCCGTCATCAGAACTTTTGTACCGTGTGTGTCAAACGGATATACTTGGGGTTCAGTAACATAGTTATCAGTGTTGTCACGTTTCTTTTTTATAAGAGCTTGGTTATAATATGGGGTGGAAGTTTTAAATTCCTTGATTGAATCGAAATGTGACTTGGTTTCAATTGGTAGGATTCGAGCTTTGAATCCTGTGTCCCTTAATACTTTATGTGTATTATTCCAACGAATAATATAATCATCCATTAACACATCTAATTTTAAACCCTTGGATATGATGTAGTATACTTTTTCTGTGGTTTCTTTTATTGACATGTTATATATGATACTAAACCATTTTAATTTTTTGGATATGGTACAAAAGAGACATTTGTAAATATTAAATTTATCGTTAGATTTAATAATGCATTCGTAATCAAATGGAGGAGTTTCTAAGACACCTTTTAAAATATAAATATATATTTTATACCTTATTTTTTCCGAAGAATTATCTGGATTATACTCAGTAAATTTACAAACTTCAAATGTAAATAGAGGAATGCCAACCCCATCCTCATTCAAACAAAATTCTTTATTGTTGTTTTTATAGGCATCATAACTTTGAATTGAGGGAAACATATACACATTGCTTTCCATTGTCTGCCTAATTATTGGCATCTGTCGAACTTTATTAAATCTCAGTTCAGAAGGAATATTATGATCATCTGTTAAGATAATACTTGAGACAACGTCTTGGAAAATTTTAAATTGAGAATTACTACTATCTTTGCTCATAAAAGAAACTTTTTATCAAATTTGATAGGAATTAAACGTCGCACAAAGGGTCTAAACTATTTAGGTGTTACTAATATTAATAACGTCTTTATGTATATATAGAGCGTAACAAAGCTATAAAGAAGCAGGTGAATAAAATCAAAATATAAGTAGTTAACTATACGCATTCACCTGATTTAAATGACTTAGTGGTCAAAGAAATTACTCATTGAAGACTATTAATACTGTTTTATCGTGGCTTGGCTTTAGAACTACTCCTATTAATTGTCCACATTCTTTACTTTGTACACCAATAAAATTAAAAAAATAAATAAATAAATAAGATGCACAATGTTTTTGAAATCTTGAAAAACCCCAATCTCAAAATTTCAATGAAAATAATATTATGTTAGAAATTGTGTGAGATTGTTTTCAATGAAGGAGTCAAGAACATTCATATTGTAACACAGGGAAGACAGAGATAGTAAGTTACAGAGCTAATCTTCGGCTGAAATTTAGATAGAACCTGCCCCTTCCTTTTTCATTTATCTAGAATGGTATTTAGTAAAACAATGAAAGGAAAAAAAAATAAGATAATTCCTTGAACTATATTAGATTTATATAAATAAATGTATTCACATTGTTTTTTTGTAAGAATATTTATAAAAATTTAATCAACTTCTAGATCTAGACCCTCCACAACAGCCTTCTGGGTGGTTGTAGCATTTAGAATGTGTTCAAAAAAAGTAAGCGATATTCTGTACTTATCTCTTTTAGCCTCTAAATCATACTTAGTAGATTCTTTTTTATTAACTTCAATTTCACATGTCTTTACAATTTCTCTTGTTGGAACTTTTAATACTGTAGCTACTTCTTGAGAAACACGTTTTGCATTAATATGGCTAAAATTTAATTCTGTCAGTTTTTGTTTGTATCTATTTGCTAGATTTAATGGTAATGCTCTAGGTAAATCGTATACTAAATATGAGATACCTAACAAACAACTAACCACAATAGTAGAGCCTGCAATATGAGTCAAAGTTTTGAATGAAAAAGTTTGAATCCCGTTCCATACTATAGCTTTCACAATCTGAGAACCTCCAAAAGAATAAATAGCCAATGTGGGTAGTTTTGAAGTGAAAATTAGTGAAGGTTGTTTCATATATTTTGTTAATGGATATAATGTTAAACCAAGAACTGTGGTGAGGGTATTTTGAGTAGTACCGAGTTCGTTGTTTTTTTGTAATTGTTTATTCACCAATTGTTTCTCTAGATCACTATTTTTGTTTGTTGTTTTAGTATTTTCATTTAAACTTATAGGATTGAGTAATATTGGAACTCCAATGTATTCTAGAAATTTTTCCCAAGAAGGTGCGTATAGATCAGACAGATGGATATGTACATCAAACTGTTTAGCAGATAAATGGTATCGACACATAAACATGCGATTACTATCGAATTGACGTTCTTCCATGAAATTTGGATCCATATTATTTCTTACTAAAGTATAAATATTTTGTACGGCTAAATCAGTCTGTTGGCGTGCATTTGATTCACTGTTAAGTATACTCTCTTGTATGTTACTTTTAATGAATCGTTCAGTTTCAATAACATAGTCATAAATTTTTGATAATCCTTGATACTTGGGTAAATAGTTGTTATTAATATCAAAAGACAGAGATGAATCAATATTTTCTTTAGTTTTATTATAAACATTAGTTATAGTGGTCTCTACAAGTGTATCAATTTTTTTAATAAATTTGTCATAATGTGATTTCGTATCTATCACATCTTGTAATAATTTATTTAATTCATCATTAATATTTTTTGTTTCATCATTAAGACTTTCGATATTATATTTGGATATTATCTCCAAATCATTTAAGATTTTGAGAAGGAAAGTCTTTGCAGGTAATAATTTGGACATTGATCTTTTCTTTAACACAAAATTTCTTAAAGAATTCTCTAAATTTTCAAAATCTGGATCATTCCAACCATCATCAGGATCATCAGAATCATCAGGATCAGGGTTCCCTTTTGTTGGTGTATTGAATGGATATCGATCGAGATCTTTTTCTAGGAAGTGAATGAAATCCTTCCCATTTTTATAAGTCTCAGGGGACAAATTTTGGATTTGATTAAGTATCAGTTGCTTACATCTTTGTTTATCTTTAATTTTATCGAATTTTTTAATAACGAAAAACATTAATTTTTTTTCTCTTGATGCGACTTTAATGAAATCCTGTGCAGACAAAGTCAATTGATTCTCTGCATTGACCACAAAAATGACAAGATCGATCTCTTCTTGTTTTGTCATGACTTCTGCGGTTTGTATGGAATCGATATTTAAGCCAGGGGAATCAATCAAGGATATGTCGACAGTACCGTTCCTAAGCAAGCTTTCTTCAGGGTCTCTTTTATCGTCTTTGATATAAACTTTTAAAAGTTTATACTTGTCATTTCTCTGTACTAAATCATCCAATTCGGATAATTGATGAACTTCATAAGTGGATTTATCCTTAATACTATATTTGAATAAGGTAGAATTGTTTTTGTTGTTTGATTTATCGTTTAAAATAGCATGAATCTCTTCAACATTACCGTTATCTCTAGCCTCTAAAATCTCACAAAAGACATTTGTACAAGGCAATTGGTCTTCAGGCAATAATTTTCTTCTTAGCAGAGAGTTGCAAAAGGAAGATTTCCCTGTATTTACATCACCGGTGATAAACACTTTTGAAGAGACGTCGTCTACTCTTTCTTGTAAAGATTTTAAGTGATTATGAATATTAGTTAATTTTAATTTAAATAATTTAGATAATGCATTTCTATCTAAATCAAATAAATTATTATTGTTGTTACTATTGTTATTATTATGGTTAGGAATGGGAAGAGGAAGAGAAGGAGGAGGAGGAGTGGTGGTAGTAGTAGTAGTAGTAATAATAATCTTATCTTTAACTTTGGTATTAAAATTAGATGGATCTATGCTATTATTAATGTTATAGGTTCCATCGATTTTAATATTCAAATCTAGTATACGAAGTTTGATATTGTTTTCTGCGGTACTATTACTTAATACAATATGGATAGGTCTTTTATCGTTTTCTGTTTGAATTTGGTTTATGAGATCTAATACATGATTAATGACTCTATTTAATATAGCTTTATTATTATTGTAGTTCCACTGGGAGAGTTGTGCAGAGATGAATCTTGTATCTGAACTGTTTCTTCTCTGTTTTGAGATATCAAAATGATTAGAGATGTTTTCTTCTTCTTCTTCTTCTCCAGGCTCGTTGATTAAATCTGAGTAATTGTCATAAATGGTCTGATAGGTTTGATTTTGCGAAAAAGAGTCATCCGAGCATTTTTTCAATGACTTATCATTACGTGAATATACCAAAGAAGGCTTAATAGAAGGTGTGCTGTCATTATTTTGAGAACTAAAGGAGGATGATTCATCAGATGAACCATTTTTGATTGATTTTTGTACCATCTTCATCCATGTGGACTTGCGTATGTGAACGTGTGTGTGATGATATAACTAAACCGTTTCTATAATAAAAGTATAGACATTAGACGATATAGTAGAACTATAGAATCTATTCCATAGAATTACTCGTTATATAACTATACAACCTATTTATCTCACAACTCTTCATGACTCTGTTTATTCTCTGCTAGCTTTCTGATATTTCTTTCTTCTTGCTTCATTCTCTCATTCTTTTTTTTTTTTCTTTCCTACATTGTCCCCTTTCTTAGTAACCGTTCGGAGTAAACAGCAGAGAAATAAACAAATAGACAAATAAAAAAAAAAAAAGAAGAAGAAGAAACGAAAAAGAAGAAAAGACTTTATAAAAAATGATGGAATTGAAACTTTTTATTTTCGTTCTACTGGAAATGAGAATCTGCAATGGACACACACACATACACACACGTTCATAGAGATTAGCTTCTGGTAGTGCAATGGAGTAAATGAAGAATGCGATTATGTAAGATCGTTACGGGTACAAGTGAAATATACAGAAGGGGGGGGAGAGAGGGAGAGAGAGGGAGAGAGTGTGTGTGTGTTTGAAGGCAAACGTTGATCGCAAGCGTGTATCTATTCCTATATATTCAGGTTAGCTTCAGTCTACACTAATATTATTTCATTGCGTAACATAGTTATAGCATAGTTTATAGCATAGTCTATAACATATCCCATGGCTTATACATAAGATATAAGATATATTTATATGTTATTCATTGTGAAACTTGCCTTTATTTTATTTCATTTTATTTTTTTTTTGCATTTTTTGCAGTTTTGTATTCCGCGGAGGGCAAATTCTTTTTCTTTCCGCGGGAAAAGAAGGATGTGTCCACACCCATACCTCCCCATATTGCTCTGGTTTTCTTTTTTTCGTGTGAAATGACGTGATGGAAAATTTTTCAAGGTTTTGGATTTATTTTTTTTTTTTTTTTCTTTTTGTTTCTTTCTTGATCAAACTTCAGTTCTTGAATAATGTTCATCTCATCTCATCTCATCTCATTGTATCGTACACATATACTCTCTCTCTCTTTCTCTCTATGCCTTAGATAATAACAATTATTGTGTATTGACTCTCTTTTTAAAAAGAAAAATAAAGAGAAGAACAAGAGAAAGAACAAGCAGAAGGAGTGGAAGGAAGAGGACATTATTGCATATATTTCATCATTATTTTGTGTTTTTTTGTTTTGTTTTGTTTTTTTTGGCTTATTCCTGTTTTTACTTATAATATAATAAATCACACATACCAAAGTAACTCCTACTATTTAACTAACCATGCAACTGTCCTGGAAAGATATTCCTACTGTGGCATCATCCAATGAATTGCTAGATATTGTTCTTAACAGAACCCAAAGAAAGACTCCCACCGTCGTTAGACCGGGCTTTAAAATTACAAGAATCAGAGCCTTCTATATGCGTAAAGTGAAATTCACTGGTGAAGGTTTTGTAGAAAAATTCGATGAAATCATCAAGGGGTTCCCTAACATCAACGACGTCCACCCTTTCCACAGGGACTTGATGGACACCCTGTACGAAAAGAATCACTACAAGATCTCTTTGGCTGCGGTTGCCTGTGCAAAGACCCTTGTAGAACAAGTGTCTCGTGACTACATCAGATTGTTGAAATTTGGTCAATCTTTATTCCAATGTAAACAATTGAAAAGAGCAGCTCTGGGTAGAATGGCCACCATTGTCAAAAAACTGAAGGACCCCTTGAACTATTTGGAACAGGTTAGACAACATTTAGGCAGACTCCCATCCATCGACCCAAATACAAGAACCCTTTTGATCTGTGGGTATCCAAACGTCGGGAAATCCTCCTTTTTAAGATGCATCACTAAAGCAGACGTCGAGGTCCAACCTTATGCCTTCACCACAAAGTCCCTATACGTGGGCCATTTCGATTATAAATATTTGAGGTTCCAAGCTATCGATACCCCAGGTATCCTTGACAGACCTACCGAAGAGATGAACAACATCGAAATGCAATCCATCTACGCTATTGCACACTTAAGGTCTTGCGTCTTGTATTTCATGGATCTTTCTGAACAGTGTGGTTTCACCGTCGAAGCACAAGTCAAATTGTTCCATTCTATTAAACCCTTGTTTGCAAACAAGTCTGTCATGGTTGTCGTCAACAAAACCGATATTATCAGACCAGAAGATCTGGACGAAGACCGTTCAAAGTTATTAGACTCAATCAAGACTGTGCCTGGTGTGGAAATTATGACCATCTCATGTCATTTGGAAGATAACATCATGGAAGTCAGAAACCATGCTTGTGAAAAACTGTTGGCTTCCAGAATCGAAAGCAAATTGAAATCTCAAGCAAGAATCAACAACGTGCTTAATAAAATCCATGTGGCTAAACCTCAGGCAAGAGACGATGTGGAAAGATTGCCTTATGTGCCTGAGTCCTTCAAGAATCAAGTCAAGTATGATCCAAATGATCCAAACAGACGGAAATTGGCCAAGGACATTGAAGCTGAAAATGGTGGTGCGGGTGTCTATAACATCAACTTGAAAGAAAAATATATTCTTGAGGATGATGATTGGAAGAACGACGTTATGCCAGAGATCTTGGATGGTAAAAACGTTTATGATTTCTTGGATCCAGATATTGCTGCAAAACTACAAGCTCTTGAAGAAGAGGAAGAGAGGCTGGAAAGAGAAGGTTTCTACGATTCTGACGACGACGAAGACACATTCGAAGGCTATGATGCAGATGAAGTCAATGATATCAGAGCTAAGGCTGCTTGGATTAGAAATAAGCAAAAGACTATGATCAAAGAGGCAAGAAACAGAAAGTCCTTAAAAAATAAAGCTATCATGCCACGTTCCAAGTTAACCAAATCGTTTGATGAAATGGAAAGACATTTATCTATCTTAGGTCATGATTTGACTTCATTACAAGATAAACATAGAGCCGCTGCCGAGAAGAATAGATATGTTGAAACTGGTGCTGATGTCATCATGAATGCTGCTGCTTCAGAAGTTATTGCTTCCAATGATTCTGCTAATGGTGGTAAGCTAAGGCAATCTGATAGATTGCTGGATGGTGTAGCAGATGGTTCTCAAAGATCCAAGGCTGATAGATTGAGTAAATTACAAAGAAGAGAGAGAAATAGAAATGCTAGAAGAGGTGAAGCTGATAGACATACTACAGTTTCTTTACCAAAACACTTATTCTCTGGTAAGCGTAGTAATGGTAAGACCGATTTCCGTTAGATTTTATAAATAATAAAAATAATTATGATTATAACAGTAATAATAATAGGCTTTGATTGTATGTGATTATTATACCATATATTTTGTAAGAAAAAGAAGTTTTTGTTTTTTTTAATTTACAGGAAGATTTCTCTAAATTAAAAAATAATTAAAGGAAAGAATAATGATTCTTTTAGAGTCTAATTAGCATTATATTCGTGTTTTAATATTTATATTTATATATTTCATTTTATATTTGTATATTATCTATAAAAAAATTAAAAAAAAGAATGAAAATAATAAAAAGAATGGTAGCAATACTATTACTAATGACTATATTAAGTGGTATGCCACCTGCTATTAAAGACTTAAAATATTGAACTGAATAGTTCTTTCTCCAAAATAAAAATTATGAAGTTTTTATCAATTCAGATCATACTACTAACTATTTTTTGATTATTTTGATTCACTGGGGCAAACTTCAAATATTATTAAAAAATAGGCTCATTTTGATTTAGTGGCATTTCACAAAATTTCTGATAATTCATTGCTAGAAATAGGATAAATTAAAATGTTCTCTCGCTGTTACTTATTCTCTTTTTAATACAATGAAATGTAATAAAAATATTTTCTTTGCTATTTTTGTTCTCTACAGGAACACGATTCAATTAATACAACTATATATATATATATAAGTGTATATTTGGAAATAAGATGAATTGGTAATATGAGAAAATTAATATTGAATGGCAGTGTAGAGAATCTCCAGTAAAACTCAACTTTCTAACAACAACTCCTACGATTCAAATATATCTATATCTATACATATCTTATATGTCATATAAAGATTGTGATATTAATACAAGCTTTTCGCCAAGTGGACACCCTCATTTAGGTGCACTAGAAGGACAATATGTACCGTATAATATCAATTCACAATATTTTAAAGAAAGTTATGATGAAGATGATGTTTCAAAAGATGCAGTTTTAGAAGAAGTCCATACAGAAAAATCAAATCCAGGACCAATTAAACCCTTACCTTATAGTTGTTTCACTAAATCACAGAAATTTGTCATATTTTTTATAATAATGTTTATAGGTTTCTTAGGACCATTATCCGGAAATATTTATATTCCTGCATTACCTTTGTTACAACAGGAATTTAAGACCACAACTACTGTAATTAATGCTACTGTATCAGTGTTTATGGGTGTATTTGCTGTTGGTCCTTTACTTTGGGGGATGTATGCAGATATTGGTGGTAGAAAAATCCTCTATTTAACTTCATTGTTATTAATGATGATTGTAAATGTTTTATTATCGACATTACCTAGTAATATAGTGTCACTTTTCATTTTAAGAATTGTACAAGCATTTGCTTCGAGCTCAGTCATCACTTTGGGCGCAGGTACTGTCACTGACATTATTGCACCAAAGAATAGAGGTAAGGCAATAGCATATTTTATGATGGGCCCTAATATTGGTCCAATTCTAGCACCTATTATTGCTGGGTTGATATTAATTGACGATAATAATTGGAGATGGTTATTTGGTTTTACTTGTATCATGAGTGGTGTAGGGTTTCTGTTAGTGTTATTTTTTTTACCTGAAACTTTAAGATGTATTGTTGGGAATGGTGATCCAGGTTGGAAACAAGATCGGCTAGATGAGAATGAAGATCAAGTTCTTCTTGAATTCAACAATTCTAATTGGTCATTTTGTAAATTCATTGGAATTCAAAAGCCTGTGTCATTGAGCGTATACTTTAGAGAAGAATATCCAAAACCACCTAGAGCAACACTTATGACATATTGGGAAATGGTTAAAATTAAACCTGTTCTCTTCACCTCAATCAGTACGGCTCTTTTGTTTGCCAATTATTATGCGTTTAGTGTCACATTTTCCCATTATTTGCAATCTGAGTATCATTATTCAATGCTAAAAATTGGTGCTGCATATGTCTGTCCAGGTGTCTGTATGATATTTGGTTCTCAAATAGGTGGTCATCTATCCGATATGTTGCGTAACAATTGGAAAAGAAGACATAGAAACCGTGTTTTCCCCTTGGAGGAAAGATTAATACTTAATATAATTGGTATCATAATTAACGCAGCAGGTTGTATTGGATATGGTTGGAGTATTCAAAGGAAATTTCATATTGCCATAATTCTATTTTTCACTGGGTTGACAGCAGCAGGTTTAACTTGGTGTAATAATACTACAATGACGTATTTAACTGAATTGTTGTCAAAAAGAGCAGCGAGTAGTGTTGCAGTGAGTAGTTTATTTAGGAATGTGGCAGCTGCAATAAGTTCTGCTATAATATTTACACTTTGCGATGTTATGGGGATTGGTTGGTGCTTTACTGGGTTGGGCCTGGTAAATATAGTACCATTATGTCTAATATCCTGGTTGGTAAACAGGGCAGGTAGATGGCAAAATTTTACTTCGTATATCTAATATAATATGTGAACACAGGCAGCAGTAATAGGTACATGAATACTATTTTTTTTAATATATAATCAGACAGTTATGTAGGTTCGTTCAATCATTTAATCATTATATATTTAATTTTTCAAATATTACACAATCCACACAAGGAATTTTGCACTTTTAGTTAAAAAGAGTGTACATATCCATCTTAAAATCAAGAGTTAGTTAGCAGCAATAACAAAGCGAAATTAGGTTAATTTGAGCCACTAAGATATTTAGAGATAAATTATAAGAGTAAATCAATATTTTATTTTAATATATAATTTATTAAATGGGGAGGCGAAAAAAATATACAAAAAAAAATTAGAAAGAAATGGTGTAAAAGTATAAAATAAATTAGACAGTATTTATAAAATACATTTTAGATCAACAAATCATCTGACTAATTAATTTAAGCCTTTAAAGAAGAAGCTCTTCTCTTTCTAACTTCAGCCTTTTCAGCCTTTCTTTCAGCTAATCTCTTAGCTAATAATTGAGCGTATTCAGCAGCAGCTTCTCTTTGAGCTTGAGCGTTCTTAATCTTCAAAGCCTTTTGGTATCTCTTTCTTTGTAATCTTTGTGGAGTGACTAATCTTTGGATCTTTGGAGCCTTGGTGTAGGTCTTTTCACCCTTGGTGACTTCTCTTCTAACGACGAAATCACGGACGTCATCTTCCTTGGTCAAACCAAAGAATTTTCTGATCTTGTTAGCTCTCTTTGGACCTAATCTCTTTGGAACAGTTTCGTTGGTGACACCGTCGAATTCTTCATCACCCTTCTTGACGATGACTAAAGATAAGACAGCTAAATCTGGACCAACAATGGCACCTCTGACAGACTTTCTCTTTCTTTCACCAGTACGTCTTGGTCTGTAACAAGAGTGACCCTTGGCTAATAATAACTTAACTCTGGATGGTAATAAGACACCTTGTTTCATTGGGAAACCTTGTTTATCGTTACCACCGGTAATCTTGAAGACGTAGCCTTTGAATTCATCACCAACAGATTCACCATCGACTTCTTGACCGATTCTCTTGTCATAGAAGGAACGGATTCTGTGTTCATCTTCAATTTCAATACACTTTTGAGTACCGTTAACTGGGTAAGAGATGTTCAACTATAATAAAATAAAGGAAAGGAAACACACATAATGTGAGAGAAAGGGAAAAACCAATCAATGAATGTATATGGGATAAAAAAATTTATCATCATACTCATCATTATTATCGTTTGTTAGTAAAAAATTCGAACTTATTCATTGAGATTGACTTAATTCAACTAATATTTTGGTGGTTACATCTTGAATTAATAAAAACAATGGATATGTTGTGTAATTTCATGTTATCTTTTCTTATCTTTGGAAAATTATCTTAGAAAAGAATGTTATCATATATTTACTTAAATGTGTTACAAATATATTCCACCTCAGTGTTATATGTAGTATTGGATATTATGACTAACATTCGTATATATTCTCCATGTATGTGTCACTTTCTTTTTCATGCAGCTTCTTCAAATATTACTGATAATTGATATAACCGAAGCAGTTGAGTTCTGTACTCTTTTTTTTCTATTCGTGCCTTATAATTACGAACATACCTTCATGATGCCTCACTTGTCTTGTATTGGGTTACTACTGTCGATGATTTGAGCGAAGAAGTTTTTATACACATACATATAGCCTAATCAAGACACCATCAAGAGTGTAGAAACAGTCTTCTACAATAAAGCATTGAAATCTTTCAACCTTTGCTACAGTTGTTCTCTTTACTCTCTCATCCTCATTAGGTGGCCTTGATGGTCAAACTGGGTGGAGCACACCTACACATTACATGCTGATACAGCAGATGCAGGAGAGGGCGTATATCGATATTCCAAAAACCAATGATTGACCTTTGCTTGGAGTAAATGTTTGCTAGGATGTGTATGGGATGAGAATAGATTCAAAGGCTTCTATGCTCTGGCCTGTTATTGACTCCTTATTCCACTTTCTCGTGTGTTTCTTTCTGTCTGTCTAGCCAGTAGTTTGTGTTACTGGGAAGGAGGGCTGCTGCGAAACTCAGCTACAAGGGTTGTGGGGTTTAGGCTTGGTGCAAAAGCAAAGGTGGAGGGACAGAAAGAAAAATTAGGAAGAGACAGGTGTGGTGTTTGCTCTCTACACAGATCTGGGAGGGAAGGTGTGCTGGTTAATGTTAGCCTATTCAAAAGGAACGCATTGGCATGGTGGGAAAGGGAAGACAGGTCTGGGTGGAACAAAGCTAGAGTGCGGCAGAGAATTTTCCCTATAGTATGCTGCTTCTCACAGGAGAGCTAGAGTTCCTTCTCTCCATGGTTTTCGTTCTCTCTGGATGTATCTCTGTTAATGGTTGTCCCTTGTGTGTTTCTCCGTTCTTTGCACGAATTACAGTTTGATCATGAGAGAGTTTAGCGCATATGTTTAAAATTATTTGTTTATTTTTTCCCATTAGACAGAGACACTTGTTACTTCCTGAACAGGAAATCATATTTTCAGCATTTTCATTTTCTTTTATTTCACAGAAAACACAACGCGTAAAAAACACTATAATTACTTTTCGAATGGATGTCCAGATGTTAGAGTTTAACCGGTCCTGAAAAGTGTAAAATTCGGACTTTTTTTTTTTTTGAAAGCTAAACAAGCAGAAAAATGCTTAAAAAAAAAAAAATATACTTACTACAGAGGTAAACATAGAAAACATTGTGGAGTTATAATATCATAGATAAAGAACGTTTTTTATATCTGTCACTGAAAAATGCTATCTTTCTCAGTATTCTCCCCTCCCCTCCCTTTAAAAGTTGAGAAGCATGTGTATATATGTGAAAATAGATCTGCATGTACTTTTATTGAGTATTATATATATATATATATGTGTGTGTGTGTATTGATGTATGGAGAAAAAGACGACTTGGATTTTGTTAGTTAATATGTCAAATATCTTATTACAATATAACTATATAAAAACGTGCAAAACAGCTGAAAATCTATATTTAAAATATAACTTACTTCTTGTAATCTATAATTTTCTATCCTTTCTCTTTAATTATAACAAAACATGCATAGATGGTGTATGACTTTTCAATAGGTGTCTCTTTTCTCTTAACTACTTACAAAGAAAATTCTTTGCTATACAGAAAAGATTGATATATATTTTAGTTATGAAGCTATTTTGTGTCATACAGAATAAATAGGACAAAAAACATTTTTATATGATAAGTTGATAATTTGACAATTTGTTGATGTTTTAATAGTTTAGGTAAAAAGTTTTAAATTTCGAACAATTTCATTAAGCAACATATAAATTTAGAATAAAAAAAATTAGAACTTACTTAACAATCTTATTAATTCTATTATATTTACAAGTTGATAAATAATTATAAACATGTGAAAAGTTAACAACACACACACACGCATATACATAAATATACACCTCTCCTCCTCTCTATTTCTCTCTCTTTTCTGTATTTACTCAATATTTTCAGGTGGTAATCTGAAAATATCACCACATTCCTTCATACGTGCTAAAACTTTTTTCTTATCACCTGCCATGACTTGTTTTGGTAATGGTGCACCTGGTTTACTTTCAAAGATAGAACCAGATAACATCATTTCATTTGTATTTGTATCACACAAGAATACCAAATAATCCACAATGTCTCTTACCTGCTTTTCACTCTCCTTAGTCTCTGTGTCGATCTTTATCAATTCTTGTTTAGTATTAAATCTGTATACCAATTGAATATATTCAAGTGGCATCCCAGGTACCATGATGGGGTCCAAGGACATTAATTTCGGCACTTCATTGAACTTAACCACCTGCCAATTCAATTTAATATTCTTTGGCAAACTTTCAGAACGTAGCAAAAGAGCCCTCTCTACCCAAACAGAAACATGATTCTTCACTTTATCTATTCTCCTCGACGCAAAGGCTTTATTGACTTCGATGTAATTTCCTATAGCATTATTTTTCCAAAGCAAGAATTCAGGTTTATTCCCAGACTGTAGCCTAAATAATCCAATCTTAAATGTGTTCAAACCAAACATATATATTCTTCTAATCAGTGTTTTGAACACCACGATCGGTTGTGAAATGATGCTTGGTAGATTTTTTCTTGATGCAGGAATAAAAATTTCTGTAGCCACACCCATAAACTTAGGATTGAATTCGGGTAATTTACTCTTACTATGTCGTTTAGATAGCTCTTTATTTATCTCATATGATTTCTTTGAGTTCAATAATAGTTTGGAAGTAGAATGAAAACGTTTGCCTTGAAAGTTACTAAATGATCCATAACTTTGATAACTAATACAATATGTAGTAGGTAATAATGTGACAATACCTGCACAACCTTTCACTTCTCTACACAGGGGACTAGTATTAATTACTCTTCCAACAGTTTGCATGTCCTTTTTTATTTTATTTTTAGTTCTCTTCTGTCTTTGATACCCTTTTCTTTAATAATAATAAATTCCTTTATGAACCTAAGTTAACTGCTATCGTTTACAAAGTCACTCTGATATTTGCCCAGGCAGTCTATATTGAGGAAAAGATCCTATTGTGGTCACCACCATTGCATGTATTTTGCCTTTGATTATTGTACATTAATTGCTGCCCCTACCATCTCTTTTATCTTTCTCGATCATAATTTGGGAAACTTTTGAAGGCGCAAAAAATCAAACATTGGCAAAGAAATTAAAAAGGGGAACCTAAAAAAAGAGAAACTAACTCTGCGAAAACAGATGAACAAAAGATCAAGCAGAGTATCTCATTACTGCTACTACTACTACCACTAATATCTAATCAATTTCTATTCTATTGTCAAGAGATCTAATATACCACTTATTTGATTCTTAGTCCCTTTTATTCATTTATTTATTTTTAACTCAGTTTGGTTTACTCTTCCTCACGTTAATAAAAACATATACATTATCATTATGAAACCTTCTATAATTAAACTGCATGCCAAAGATACAGAAGGTATTGATTGGAAAAAGGTATTGTCCAGTTATCTAAAAAAAAATTATGGACCCCAGCAATGGTCATATTTCTTTGATGAAGCTTTAGCTAAAGAATTGAATCATTTAAGGACAAATGCTAATAGTGAATTAGCACCCGAATCTCTGTTGGAACAGAATTTAAAATATTATTGCTTTATTGAACAATTAGATATGAGACTAGGTAACCGTTCCACTCAATTGAAATTGAATTTCACATGGTACGATGTGGACTATTCAACAAACACAAAAGTAGATACTAAATATACACAACATACGTTGACATTTGAGAAATCATGCATAATTTTCAATATAGGTACTCTGTTTACTCAAGTAGCCGAAGAAACACTAGTAGATGATTATAAGAAATCGATTACTGCAATGACAAAAGCAATTGCATGTTTCACATATTTAGCGGAAAATTTTTTCAATTCTCCATCAATCGATTTGCATGCAGAGAATACTCAGTTTTTGGCAAACCTATGTCATGCTCAAGCACAAGAATTATTTTTATTGAAACTGATTAATAATCCTTCTACCACAGAAAAACAATCCTCTTTAATTAGTAAATTGGCCATAACCACATATGAATTATACGATCAATGTTCCACTTTCTTAAAGAAACCTGAAGGTGGAATTATTGTGTATGGTGAGCCTAGATGGAACACAAATTTGTCATGTAAGGCTTATTTGTATAGATCCATCGCTGCTCATTACTATAGTATATCTTTGGAACAGCAGAATAAATTTGGAGAGGCAATTGCATTTAGTAAATATGCACATACATCTTTAATCAGTGCATTACCCTTTAAAGCTTGGTTGAAGGATTATATCGATTTCAATGGACTCAAAGAAACCATTGAACTAAAAACACAACAATTGATAAAAGATAATGATTACATTTATCACGATTCAATACCGCAGGGTGCCTTATTAGAAACCATTAAAGCCATGGATGCTATCAGGCCAATTAAATGGAATGAACTAGTAGATCCATATATGCAATCTGTATCTGAAAAATGTAACATTCTTTACAAAGGTATCGTTCCAATGAAAGTCTATGAAAAGGAAAGCATTTACTCTGAACAGAAAGCATCTTTACTTAGACGTGAGGTTGAAGCCAATGATACTTCAAATTTAGAATTTGATTCCTTCATTGAATATACAAAATTACCCGTGTTATTAACAGATTTAGAAAAAAGATATAAATCGGGTAGATTAAACAATAAAGAAAATCCACAATTAGAATTTATGAGAGATCAATTGCGTTTATTTAGTAAAAATGTTCAGTCAAGTGTGTATAGTGATATTCAGGAGCAGACTAAACTAATTACGACTAAGCGGAAAGAGATTGTTGATACATTGAGCCAATTACCAGAATCACAAAAGGAAAATACTGTTAAAATAAAATCTTCTTTATTGGAAGCTTCTAAGTCTGACGAAAAATTGCTATCTTTAGTGAAACCTTATTTAACTGAACTTTCTCTATTAATGGATAATAATACATTATGGTCTCAGTTTAATCAATATGATGATCCAGCTTCATCAGAACCTAGCCTACTGGATATTGATGATACTAAGACGGAGAAAATACTCCAAGAACTAAATGGAGTGAAATTATTATATGTGAATTTGACAAATCTTAAACAAGAAAGAAATGCTATCTTATTAGAATTAAAAGAAGCAATTAACAATGATGATATAACAAGTAAATTAATCAATTTGAAAAATGCTGCTGATACAGAAATTCAAGAATTATTTAATAAAGAATTAGAAAAATTTGAACCATTAAGTTCGAGGTTAGAGGCAGCTATTTATAAACAAGTTTCTTTAATAAATGAAATTAAGATTGATCTAGATAAAATTTTTACCATGTCTGGCTTTCGTGAAAAGAATATGGAAGAAACAAAGAGAGAAAAAGAAAGAAAACATTTCTTTGATAATTTAGAAAAGGCTGCAACCAATTTTTCAATTTTTGCTTCTGATATTCAAAAGGGTCTATATTTTTATGATAGACTGTTATCAATGTCTAAAGAACTGCTGGAATCCAGCAAAACCAATGCCAACAACAGCATATTTTCCAATAATAACAATTTGCCTTCACCAGTGCCTCCTACTTTACCAGAACAACCGAGTAAATTGAAAAATAAACCGACAATTAATTCATATGTGGGAAATAGCCTTGATTCTTTAATGAATAATTTAGATAATCAATTTGGCAATTTAAATATTAATTCTTCTGTTCCAAACCCCAATATGACGAATGCTGGATTACCTCCAAAGCCTCCCAAAAAAATTGACAGTATAACTGGGGTAAATAACTATTACACTGTTCAAAGTGCACCTGAAGTTCCTGCTAGAACTTATCATCACAATGTCCCTTCTATTCCCTTACCACCTTCTTCAGAAAAAAACATTTCATTATTGGATTCCTCAACTACTTTTACTAGATCATTTGTGGATGAACCACCAGCATATTCCAACCATAGGAATGCCCCACAAGTACCTCTAAGACAGCCTGTTTCAGAACACTCTAATATATTAGATAATAATGCACCTTATGAAGATGAAGAACGTGAACTTCAAAGAAATCCAACAGCCTTTTACAATAAATCGCCTGTGTTTGATGAAAATATGTACTTTAAATATGGGAAATAGGTAAAAGAAGTTTAAAAAAATATTATGCAATAAAATAAATGAATATATTTTGGAATGGGATTTTCTCCCAAAATCAACAATGCCTATATATATATATATATACATATCCCGAGTATATATCATAAGAAGGAGTGAAAAATTTTTTATCTATACTAAACTTTTTGGTCTGTGTTGCTTTGTTTCATAATGTTTCTTTTCTTATATTGATATTGTGGTTTTTTTATCTTTTTTGCCTGAACAGTTGGAACGTACCAAACATCTTCAGATCCAAAATCTGCTTCAGATATTTTGATAAAACTGATAATACCATTATCCATTACAGCTAATATAAACGACCTATAACCATTTTTAAGTCTTTTAATCTGTTTTATATGTGCCGGGGTGGAAGAAGAAACTGATGATGATGGTTGTTTCCTCAATGTTTTACGTTTCTCCTCCTTTATATTATTTATTGTCTCTGATTGCGAATTAGTGATTTTTTTCTTCTGATTCTTAGATAGTATGGCTGATCTTGGAATCCCGTTTATATAAGAATGATCATCCCAATTGATTGTACCAGCATTTTTTTTTGATTTATCTAGGAATTCAAATTTGTAATTTAAAGAATCAAAGATATTTTTTAAATCATCATTTGTTGGGAAATGTTGTTTATTATCATTTTTATTGTAAACCACTATTTGGTAATCAGGCAATTCAGGGATCTTCTTCTTATAGTTAGTTTGTGGTTTCCAAACGTTAAATGTCAATTTTAGGGGATTATTTGAATGATTTTTATTTTTATTGAGCAGATAACTTTGTTTTCTGTGTTGTAATTCCAGAAGAGTTTTAGGCACCTCTACATGTGGAATTAAAAGTTTTAAATTATTGTAAATCTGTGGGGTTGATGTGTATTTAATATACTTGTAATGCGATGGATTATAAAATAAACCATTGAAAAGATTATTTTTATGTGAAACAAATAAAGATGTGATTTGTTTAAATAGAGAATGAAGTTGATAACCACAGATAGATTTGAATGGTCCGACCTTAGGGGAAAATGTAATTTTATTATTGTCATTATCGTCATCCTCAACTTTAGTGATAATGAAGCCTAGTCTTTTTAAATGACTGTAAACAGAAAACTCATCAATCTCTCTTTGTGTTTTAAAAAATGCGTAAATATCTTCGATACTTAATGGTAATAAGTTGTGATCATCAATCGAGGGCAGTAATTGATTGAGATTCATTGAATTTGATTTTAAACAATATGGAGTTATGGTTCCACGTTCGGCTAAGTACAAAAATTCCATAAAATCCAACCAAAATTCGCCATTATTAGTTATATGACCCATGGTTTGAAGAAAAGCACCTTTAGGATTGAGTACCAAAGCTTTATGCTTATCAAAATCATAGACTGCTTTTACTTGATGTTTTATTGTAGTTCCTCTTACAGAATTAGACAGTGCGTCAAACATGGCCTTTCTTGCCTTATATAACAATAGTTCTTGAATATCAGTGCCGTCTGGTTCATAATCCTTCTCCCCACGTTTTGGTATGATCATTTGCAAATTTTTCTTATTTAATTTGATGACTTCAGACCAGTCTTTCTCTAGTTCATCTTCTTCGTATTCAATATCAAGAGTTCCTTTCACTAAATCATCACCACTGTCATTATCATCATTTCGCATAAGTCCATTTTTCTTTTTACTTTTATGGTTAGAGGACAATGAAGAAAGATCTTTTTGATCTGTTAATTTGGACATAGAGTAGTTTATTTGTTTTATTATTTTTTTTTCTCTTGCTTCTTCTCCTTCCTTGTATAAATGTTATCTTTTTGTAACGCCCCTGCTTATTTGAAAATTATGTATTATATTACAACAGAACACTTATATTATGAAACTTCCCAGTAGTGATAGATTATTTTAGGCATATTTTGTACATCTAATCTGTTCTTTTAACTGGGTTGATCTTATTATTTTTTTATCATAATAGATAAGAATGAAAAAATTTTTCAACATTTTTCCCGAATGGGTAAATTTGTGAAAAAAGAAACGATTGAACACCCTTTCCTTTTCTTTTCATTTTTTTCCCCACAATAAAGGCAATTCCACTTGAGATTGTGTCAATAAAATATGCCAAAATAGATCTTGAAACTGGTACTGCTACCGATAGTAGCAACAGCAATGTCTGAGTGTGTTCTGTTAAGTAAAATACTGATGGCGTTATGTAAGACTGTTTTGAACAGTATCTATGAGAGTAATCTAGTAGAGTTATATGTGCTCTCTTTGAAGGAGATAATATGGAGTAATTGCTGTTAAGGATAGAGTAAAAAAATAAAAAAAAAAAAAAGAGTGAGGGTAAGGAGGGAAAGATGAATATCAATAAATTGCTAGGTCTTTCATATTACATACTATCTTTTACAACCATATGTAACCAATGTGATACTCTTTTGTGTATCCCAGCTATGTTTTTTTTAACAATAATACAACAAAGTCGTTACTTTACCACTCTTTCAAAGTGGTTAAATGGTAAAAAAATGATTCAGGTTACTACATCAACATATTTTGAAACCGTTATACATGGGAACACACAAAATAAGCAGGCCACAAGACAGATTATATATTGACAAGTCAGTGGTGTACCCCTTTCCCTCTGTCCCATCTCCTTTCTTCTCGAGCAAGATATCAACACTCACGGGCTGCATAAAGGGAAATTATGAGGGGAGAAGCAAGGGAAATCTGTGTGTTTTCGGGATTTCCAGATCCGCCGGTTTTCCTGTCCATTCCCGCATTTTCCGTTCTTTCTCGATGGGGAATTCCAAAACGGAAAGGAACGTAGGAAAAAAAAATAAAAAAAAGAAAAAGAAACATGATAAAACTTCGCTGACTCGATCGGTGATCTTGACATTTAAACATTCGTGAACATACCAGTATTTAATAAGGGCGTTATGTCCGTCTACACTTCATTGCTTAGCAACTGTTAGTAATGTCTTGATATTTAGGAGGTCTATGTCGTAACGAACAAAAGTAAGTAGAAGAGGAAGAAGAAGAAGAAAAAAAAAAAAAAAAAGAATAAATACTTCAATCCGCTCTTATCTTTTATATATCTAAAATTTGAAAAAGGATGCTTTCAATTTCAGTTTTATCACTTCTCTTTTTGAATTCTATTTTAAACAATAATTCAATTTTAGTAGCTGCTGCAGATCTAACAGCCGCTGCTGTCGCAAATAATTTCAATTCTAATGAGATCGGCTTACAAAATGAAAACAGGTCGTCAAACGACCGCTTAAACTCTTTTTTTATGGCTGTCTCCATGATTGGTTTATCTGAGATCGGTGATAAAACTTTTTTAATTGCTGTTCTAATGGCTATGCGTCATTCTAGACTCTTTGTTTTCTCTTCTGCTGCATCATCCCTAGCTATAATGACTATTCTTTCTGGTATTGTAGGACATGCCGTGATTTCTTTCATCTCTGAACGTTATACTGCCTTCTTAGCTGCTTTATTGTTCCTTATTTTTGGTTACAAATTGACCATGGAAGGCTTAGAGATGTCTAAAGACGCAGGTGTGGAAGAGGAAATGGCTGAGGTAGAAGAAGAGCTTGCTGCCAACGATATGAACTCTAGACTGGATGATATGGAAAGTGGTAGTGTTTTAAATGCAAAGAAACAACAACCTTCTGTTTTGAATAAGATATATGATCTAGCTGCGCTAATCTTCTCGCCTGCATGGGTTCAAATCTTTGTTCTTAATTTCTTTGCTGAATTAGGTGATCGTTCACAGATTAGTATCATTGCCTTGGCTTCTGATAACAATTATCGGTTTACTATAGCTGGTGCTGTTGTGGGTCATCTTATATGTTGTGGTTTTGCCGTTATCGGTGGTAAATATTTGGCCTCCAAGATTAGTATGAGAACAGTTACTTTAGCTGGTGCATTCTGCTTCTTCTTATTTGCAGTCATCTACCTATATTCTGCTTTCACTTTTTGAAAAAAAGGAAAAAAAAAGATGCAAAAAAAGGAGGTCAGGCCAGTTTCTCCTCTTTCCTCTATTTCCTCATACACCTGACTATCCTTTATTGTTTTTTTGTTAATTAAAGTATGTATTCAGGTACGTATATATATATATATATATATATATATTTAATTAGGTGTGTATGTTATACATGTTTACTCGTTATAGAATATTTCCACCTTTACGTGTTTATATTTATGCTTTCTTTTATTTTGTCGCTTTCACCAATATCCTCCTCATTCAAGTCCTTTTGAAACATTTGTCTTCTAAGAATTCTTTTTAAAGCTAAATTCGTACGTGATTCTAAAACCTTAAGTTGCGAATCTAATCTTATTTCAAAATCTCGTGTAACACTCACAGGTTGACCGTTTGGTTCTTCCTCCTTTTTCTGATCTTCGTCATCAGTTTCATAATTTTTATTTGGATTTTGAATACCGCTAGAATTGTTTTCTAATTTGGTATCCTTCGTTAAAAGATCATCATTAGTATGGTCAATAATATTTGGTAAAATTGAAGATTTCTTCTCCTTGTTACTATTACTATTATTATCGTTATTATTATTATTATTATTTGACCGTAAATTTTCTAATCTTTGCCTTCTCAAATCTACTAAATTATCAAGTAAAGGCATTTAAATATACATTGTATCTCGTATTCTCGTACGATTGTGCCTAGTTGCAGTAGCGCAAATTGATATATAGCTCTCTGTTGTGTATCAATTCTTGTAATGTCACCAGTATGTATACGCTGTGGAATATATACAAGCATGTATATATATATATATATATATATATATATATGTACAGGTTTTGGAATGATGTTACTTATCTAATAATCAAATTAGGAAATGCTAAAGACAGTCAACCTGTGCATATAACATGATAAAAGTGTTTATATTTATTATCAGAAGGAAATGCTAATGAAAACATCCTAGCCTTCAAATTTTGAATCCCAAAGGAGGACTGTCTTAGAATTTTTAATGCATCCGTACATTCTGTTAAAATCCAACAACGGTTCATGAATTCTATTATTTTCTCCATTTCCCAAACTAGTAATACTGTTTGTTTGTGTATATTTTGAAATGAAAGGTTTGCAAAAAGTTGGAAATCGTAGAAACAGCAAAAAAAAAATTAGCCATCTCCAAAAAAATTATTTCAATTTATGATAGAACATCTCATCAAGAAGCCTTCAGGTAATTTTGGGTCTGGTGGTTTAATATTCTGGTGTCCAGTTACGGGTTGCTGAAACAAAGTTGGGGAAAGTATGGCTGCCTTTTAATATGTATTGAGAGGAATAAGTATTGTTTTATATATAGGTGTTCCTCCCTTAGGTCCTCTCCTATTTATCGTAAGTTGTTTTGTAATATGAACCTTTTGCTTCTCCTAGTCGAGATACCCCGCCAGACCTAAGTTAGATAAGACACAATGCCAAGTATGTTCATTTAATATTTATGAATTCGTGGGATAGATATGAGTGTACATGCAATAGGTGTTGTTTGAGGATCGGGTCCTCATTATGAATTGTTGAATATTGGTAACTTCTCTCTTCTAAGCCATTGAGTGGTGGTGGGGGAGATTATAAAGTTTGTATATGGATGATCTAAATGGAAAGAGAAATAGTGTTTTTGTATTATCTGATATATTTATGAAAGAAAGGAATTAAAAATATAGATACGAAGTGAGTAGTACCCCAATGGCACTGAATTCCCGACACTTCAGTGATGCTTGGGAACTACAGGTTTAGCAGAAAAGGGAGAACAGGAAGGGAGAGTGACAGAAAGGATGGAAAGTATATCTACTATATCATATTATTTATTATAATTTGATGTAGTGTTTTGTGTTTTCTGTCTTTCTTTCATTTTATTTTGTTTCTCTGTGATGCTTATTAATCATATTTCTTGTTTTTTATTATTGATTCAGATATCAGAAACGGCTCTTCTCCTTCACCATTATATACATACTACAATAAAAAGAAATCAATATTCAATAATACGTAATGTAGCTCGTTCTTGAACGTCACACTTTGTATTGCTTGTATTTGCTTTATCTTATTATTATTCATAACTCGTTTGTTTGTTTCCTTAAAAGAATTGAATTACTAACAATTATGCCCTAATGCGAAGTTTTTATTTCCTCATATTTGTTATGGAGCAAAAGGGGACACTGTAACTTTTGTATTATTTTTCTTTACATATCACTCTGATATTGTACTGTTTTTGTTTTTTTTTCTTATTTTTTGATCAGGAGCTCCAAACACTTACTCTAAGACTTACTCTACTCCAAAGAGACCATACGAATCTTCTCGTTTAGATGCCGAATTGAAGTTGGCTGGTGAATACGGTCTAAAGAACAAGAGAGAAATTTACAGAATTTCTTTCCAATTATCTAAGATTAGACGTGCTGCCAGAGACTTATTAACCAGAGACGAAAAGGACCCAAAGAGATTATTCGAAGGTAATGCTTTAATCAGAAGATTGGTTAGAGTTGGTGTCTTATCTGAAGACAAGAAGAAGTTAGATTATGTTTTAGCTTTGAAGGTTGAAGATTTCTTGGAAAGAAGATTACAAACCCAAGTCTACAAGTTAGGTTTAGCTAAGTCTATCCACCATGCTAGAGTTTTGATTACCCAAAGACACATTGCTGTTGGTAAGCAAATTGTCAATATCCCATCTTTCATGGTCAGATTAGACTCTGAAAAGCACATTGACTTTGCTTCCACTTCTCCATTCGGTGGTGCCAGACCAGGTAGAGTTGCCAGAAAGAATGCTGCTAAGCACTCTGAAGGCGCTGAAGAAGCCGACGAAGAATAAATTAATTGATAATTTTGTTTATTGTTATTAGTTTTTTTTGTACTATATATAAATAAATTAAATTATTGTTTTTTTGTAACATGGTTCAATACGTTGTATAGTGTAATGCAACCTTATACTAAATCACATCTAGTAATATTGCTATTTTATTGTCCTTATTTCTCTCTATATCCTTACTGTAATTATTATGATCAATCTCTGTGAGCCGGTCTTCATGTTTACACTACAAGCCATAATAATGTTGCAAAAGGGTGCTAAGACTAGTCAGGAATACATAGTGACAGAAATAATAGTAGTGGCTAATAATGTGTGCAAATAAATTGATGCAGAGGGACAAACGTAGATGATAATAAGAAACAGCTAGTATCTTGTAGTGCTACAGTTTTCTGTTAACAATACCATTGCGTCACTTCTTTTACTGACATTGTTGGCACTGTGACACATTTTTTTTGTTGTGGAGAGAACCTCATCGTTGGTTTTATATGTACGTCTTCTGTTTTGTTTTTTTTTGTTTACTATGGAAAAATCCGAGAAGGACATTGTGTATCTGAAATTTTTTGAAAACAAAAATAAAACTTTAATAAATACAAAGTCAAAGAAGATACTGAAATGTGTATATATCTTCTATACAGTTATTTTTGATGGCATTAGTCTTTTTTGTAGTGATAAAACAGCTTCTCCGTTCAGATCTAGCTGATCATAACTGTATTATACCTCTTAAAAAAAAATCGGTTGTCATTAATTCCCTGTTAATAGTGTGTTATATGGACTCTTTCCTCATTATCTGATAAAGTTTTTTTTATATTAAACTTATTTATGTTATAAAAATCCTGTAAATAATCAAATATTCTTCTGTTCCTATATATTACATCATTAGTAAAGAAGAAAAGAGAAGAATTATATTATACAAAATTAGAATTTAAGAGACTGCTTATTTTTTTTAAAAAAAAAGGACAATAATAAAATAAAATAAAAGATAAAGAATAATGACTAGAAAGCCATTGAGCAAATTAGAAGAAGAAGCAATTGAGTCTTCTGCATACTTGGCAAGTGATGAGAAAGCATCCAATTTTAGAAATTCGGGTCCAATTGATCCTAAGTGTGAGAAAATTGAAGCACACCCAACTGTGAAACCATGGGTTCATTTTGTGGCAGGTGGAATAGGTGGTATGGCCGGTGCTATAGCAACATGTCCCTTTGATTTGGTTAAAACTAGATTGCAAAGTGATATCTATAAGAAAGCTTATCAGTCGAGTACCCATTCCGGAAACACTATGAGCTACTTGGCTCAAGCTGGGACCCATTTCAAAGAAACAGTTGGTATTATATCCAATGTCTACAGGATGGAAGGCTTTACTAGTTTGTTTAAAGGGTTGGGTCCTAATTTAGTCGGTGTTATCCCTGCAAGAAGTATTAATTTTTTCACATATGGTACTACAAAGGATCTCTATTCTAAAGCATTTAATAAGGGGGAAGAAGGTGCATGGATCCATCTAATGGCTGCTGCTACAGCCGGTATTGCCACTTCTACTGCAACAAATCCAATTTGGTTGATCAAGACCAGAATGCAACTAGGTAAAGCAGGCACTAGTAAGCAATACAAAAATTCATGGGATTGTTTGAAAAGTGTAGTAAGACATGAAGGGGTTTATGGGCTGTATAAAGGTTTGAGCGCTTCATATTTGGGCTCGGTGGAGACAGTGTTGCAATGGTTACTCTATGAACAAATGAGATATATTATTAAACAGAGATCAATAGAAAAATTTGGCCATAATAATGATGGTCAAAAATCGACAATTGATAAAGTTAAAGAGTGGTGTCAAAGATCTGGAAGTGCTGGGCTAGCTAAATTTGCTGCTAGTATAGTCACTTATCCACATGAAGTAGTACGAACAAGATTAAGACAAGCCCCTATGGAGAATAATAAATTGAAGTATACAGGTTTGATACAGAGTTTCAAAATCATTATTAAGGAAGAAGGGTTAGCATCCATGTATAGTGGGTTGACACCACATCTGATGAGAACAGTTCCAAATAGTATAATTATGTTTGGGACATGGGAGTTGGTTATTAAACTTTTATCATGAAGCATGTGATACTGATGATTGTATGACATAATAGACTTTTTTTTGTTTTTTTTTTTAGACTATGCCATTTGTTCTAGTTAGTAGTTAGTAGTGCCTGTACATAGGTATATACATATTTGTAGATTCTAATACGATAAATGGTCATCATATATGCAATCATTAAGATGTATTTATTTATTTATCGACACAATTACATACGCTATTGCTATTTAGGGATGATGATAGACTTCTAAAGTTCTCCCCTAAAAGTGTACGATAGAATTTTTTCGATTTTAAATGGTTTTGTAGGTTTATAATGATTGTATTTATCTTCCTCATCAACTGCCATCTTAGAATTGTCAGGATGTACATCTAGTTCATTTCGTGCATTATACTTTTCATATTCTTTATTAAACACCCCCAATGCCCATTCCGTGATATTATTATCAGTTTTTAATAAGTCTTTAATTTTACTTTCAGTTAGCCATCTATTATCAACCTCTGCAGCTTCTCGAGATTCTCCTAACCATTGATCCACTTCTGGTGTATACTTTTTTCTCAAAAGTGTGGTCAAAAGGTTTTCATGTGAAGTTGTTGGAAATTGAGGGAGTGGGTATATTACAGTTGAATCTAATGATTCGTGAAAATGTTCTAGTGTTGAAGTAACAGACAATAATTGTTGCAAAGTGATGTTTAATTGTGATTGTAGGGAGTAACGTTGTGGTAGGTCTGGCTTAGATAGCTCATCTCTTATTCTTTTTAAAGAATGGATTAGCTGTGCCAGTCTCATCCGTATGGCATCTAATGCTTGACTTGGTATACCATTGTAATCGATTTTCAAATCACTGTTTTGAGACACATGGGTAATGGATTTTGACCTTATTGGTTCATTATTAGACATGGTTACTATTTCTCGTTTGGATAGTAGTGTAGTGGTGGGGCTTATAACAGCTCTCTACTACTCAGAATTAGTTTTAGGCTTTATTTTGTAATTGTTGATCTTTGTTTAATAGTTTACGCTATCAAAATTTAAAGATTCTGTAGTCTAAATGAGCTCTTTTGTATTCATTTTTTTTTACTTTTCAAGAATCTGAAAAAAGCTGCAGTTAATATTTGTTATCAGGTCTTAGATTGATCCATTTATTGGGAAATACAAATATATTATATGTGCAGACTTGTGAACAAAGACGTATTTGTGTACGTGCATTTGTTTGCGGGTATAAGATAGTATCTTGGTCGTAGAGAGTCATTCGTTTATCGACTCTGATGTCTGACAATAAACCTAAGGAAGATACCAAGAAGGTAGATGGTGGTTTAGGTAGAAAGAGTATATTCTATGATCCTGATTGGAACCCAAAAGGTATTCCACCACCTGGTGAAAGACAGATTGCATACAATCCAGCAACATTCAAACGTAAGATAGAACTGAAACCTCGTTTAGCAGGTCTTTCGCCAGAAAAATGGAAAAAGCAGGAAGAATAAACTGTATATGTGTATTGGTTTACTATATCAAGTATGGATAGATATATAGGTAGTAGATATGTATGTATGTATTTATATATTAATAATAAATATATAGACAGTGCTTAGTAAGCAATGCTATAGTTACTATCTATGTACTTTTATATATCATATTTACATTTCTATATCGATCTGATTAGTATTATTATAAATAAGGGAACTAAAAGCAAAATATGGTCATTACGCTGGATTTACAATATTGGATGCAGGTTTCCAAATATGGATTGAATTATCATTTGAAACACTTGAAATCAGCCATGGATCGTGTAGATCCCATGATATGTCATTCACGCCTAGCATATGACCAGCATGAATAAATATCAATTGTTTTGTTATACCTTCATTAGTCATGGCATTATCTTGAGATATATCCCATAATTTAATTAAACCATCTTGTTGTCCTGCAGTAGCTAAAACACTATGTTCGTGAGGATTCCACTCTATGACAGATATAGAGGAATCATGGTTCAATGACATTAGTGGTTTATCGTTTAATTTTCTAATATCCCATAAATTAACTATTCCATCAGTATCAGCAGAAGCCAGCAGCATAGAATTTCCATAGTTGAATTTACATGCATTGATTCCACTATTATGAAACTTAGATCGTATTCTTGAAGTTTCTTTTTGAGTTCTTGTATCGAATAGAACTAATGAATCCTTACTTTCACCAGATGCAGCAAAAATAGAATCATGTGATGGCATCCAGTTAGCATCGTTACAACCATTAGAGTCAAATTGTGTAATACTCCATTCAGCTTTACATATATTTTTGTCATTTTGATTAAATTTTTTTAAATCCCATACTTTAATTGATCCTTGGGAGTATGCAGCTACTAAAGTACCCTCTTTTTGTAAATTCCACGCTACTGAGAGTGCTTCATTCTCATTTTCAGTTTTAATGTAATCCATTTCATCAATATCAATACTCGTAGTTTCAAAATTTCTATTGTTTTGGTTATTATTAATTTGGTCATTAAACTTGGCTTCATAAGTTGCATCTAATCCATCGTTGATATCACTTTCGGGGGTCTCAGAGCTTCTCTTTTCATCATATACAGATTTTCTGATTCTTCTTGAACCATGTTTGGTTCTATCAAAAATATAGATATCACCATTGGAAGATGCGGCAGCGATTACATCCGGGTTCTGGGGCATATATCTTGCTCTATTACAGTCGCCTAAAGGAAATTTGATTGTCAGATTAGTAGTCAAATGTTTTGGTGGGAATTTAATTGAATTATCTGATTTAAATTCTAATTCATCCATATCAAAATTATTTAAACTTGACCAGTTCAAATGCTTTAATGTTGACAAACTAGCAATATATAGAGCTTCATCTTCAGGTAATTGACCAGAGGTAAAGGATGATAATAACAAACGATGTGTATCAGATGAAATGTCGAGATCAGGAAAAAATTGGCAAGTCAAAGATGGCCATTTTGAAGTGTTGGTGTTTAAATAATCATATAACAACTTGGTATTTTTCTTCCAGTGACTGTACCTTAGTTGTAATTGTTCGTCAATTCCATAATTAATAGTTGAAGTTGTCTGTTGTTCCATGGTTTTGTTACTTGCAGGATCAATATTTCTTTCCTAGAGCAAAATATTATCAATTATTCATAGAATCGGGAGTTATTCTGTATAAAAATTCGTTGAGTATATTAAGAATTTCTACCAAGTCCTCTTAATCTGTCATTATTTTTCATTTCTTTTAATCGTTGTTTCGTGATTCCATTTAAAATTTCAACCAAGAAAAAGAAAAAGATAGATCATTAATAAGCTCAACAATTTTAAATGCTGCTTGTGTTATCGTATATCCCATAGATATTTACAAAAATGAGTATATACATATATATATGCTAGAAGAGAGAGAAATGGATAATTTAGCAATTCTGTGTTGAGAAATAAAGGAGTATCAAGGTTTTTCAGTATATATGAAACACGTCATCTGATTATTGTTTCTAAAGGACAAGTCTTTAAGATTACATGCGATTGTTAAGGGTAACACTGTATATTGTTGGTGAGAAAGGAGGTAGTGATATATTTTGATCAGAAGAATGAATTGAGAAATTCACATTCGATTCTTATCTTGTCCCTACTTAATGTAGATGGTTTCTTGCTTCTGTAATTCCATCCTAGAAACAAAAAGGAAATATGAATAATAACAAATCAATTAGCGAAAAAAGGTCTTGTCACTACAACTAAAAAACCAATAGAAATACCCATTGCAAAAATATTGCGTATAACAATCAAAATATTAAACAAAAAATGGTCATATCATATACACATTACATGTAAATAAATATATATATATTATTTTATAAAACAAAAGATAAAATTTAGTTCATAAAATAGTATAAGTGATAAAAAAAGAGAGGTGTGGTACAAGATAGTTCAGTTGGAGAAGAAAATACAGTAATGTTCGATCAAACTGGTTTCTTCTTTTACATCCAAGCCTTGAATTGATTGATTAAACCGTTGGTGGAAGCATCGTGAGAAGAGATCTTGGAAGAATCATCTAATTCCTTACCGATGACCTTAGCTAGGACCTTACCTAATTCAACACCCCATTGGTCGAAGGAGTTGATGTTCCAGATAGCACCTTCAGTGAAGGTAACATGTTCGTAGTAGGCAATTAAAGCACCTAAAGTGGCTGGGGTAATCTTTTGGGCCAAAATAGAGGTGGTTGGTCTGTTACCAGAGAAGATCTTGTGTGGGACCAAACCACCAGTAGCACCTTCAGCCTTGACTTGTGCTTCGTCCTTACCAACCATTAAAGCTTCAGCTTGAGCGAAGAAGTTGGAAGCCAACATCTTTTGGTGCAAGTTGTTGGTAATTGGGTTGTGAGATTGAGCAGCTAAGATGAAATCGGATGGGATCAACTTAGTACCTTGGTGGACCAATTGGAAGAAGGAGTGTTGAGCGTTGGTAGCTGGTTCACCGAATAAGATGGATCCAGTGGAGTAGTTGGTGAAGACATCACCACGGGTAACAGATTTACCGTTGGATTCCATGGATAATTGTTGTAAGTAAGCTGGGAATCTGTGTAAGTATTGGTCGAATGGGGCGACTAAGTGAGTTTGAGCACCAAAGAAGTTATTGTACCAGACAGATAATAAACCACCTAATAATGGGATGTTGTCTTCTAATGGGGTTTCAGTGAAGTGTTTGTCAACGGCTTCAGCACCCTTTAAGAAAGCTTCAAAGTTGTCGAAACCAATGTATAAGGCGACAGAAAGACCGATAGCGGACCACACAGAGTAACGACCACCAACCCAGTTTTCGAAACCGAACATGTTCTTGGTGTCAATACCGAACTTAGCAACTTCTTCCTTGTTAGTGGATAAAGCAGCAAAATGCTTAGCAATGTGAGAAGCATCACCACCAACTTGTTCTAAGAACCAAGCCTTAGCGGAGTTAGCGTTGGTGATAGTTTCAGCAGTAGTGAAGGTCTTAGAAGCGATTAAGAAAAGGGTGGTTTCAGCGTTAATGACCTTTAGGACTTCAGCCAAGTGGGTACCATCGATGTTAGAAACGAAGTGAACTTTGATGTCACTGGCGTAATGTTTCAAGGCTTCAGTGACCATAACTGGACCTAAATCGGAACCACCGATACCAATGTTGACAACATCGGTGATCTTTTTACCAGTGTAACCGGTCCAAGCACCAGAACGGACTTGTTCGGAGAATTCTTTCATGTGTTGTAAAACAGAATCGACTTCTGGAGCGACGTTGACACCGTCAACGTACATTGGCTTGTTGGCTCTGTTTCTCAAAGCAACGTGGTAGACAGCACGGTCTTCGGTGAAATTAATGTGTTCACCAGCGAACATGGAGTCTCTTAAACCGGTGACATTAGCTTCCTTAGCCAATTCAATCAAGTTAGCTAGGACTTCGTCGTTGATTAAGTTTTTGGAGAAATCGAAAAGGATCTTAGAACCATCGTAGTTGGTGAAGGTCTTTGAGAATTTTTGAAAACGTTTTGGGTCATTTTGGAATTCCTTCTTGACAGAGATGTTCTTACCTTCGCTGTCGTAAAGGGCTTGTAATTTGTTCCAAGCTGGTAAATCGGTAGCTAATTTGAAGTTGGAGAAAGAAGACATTTTTAATATGTATGTACACTATATATATATACGTATATGTATAGATGGGTTCTTTGAGTTGTATGGAACTCAAGAAAAGACAAACACGTCAAGAAGAAAGAAAAGAGGCAAGGAACAGGAACTAACCAAGAGATAGGATAGTAGAGACAGAAGTGTTATAAAGAATGAAAATACATATAAGCGTAGGAAGGGAGTGGTAAGTAGTAGTTAACTAACTAACTAATCGATGCAGATAATATAAATAAGATGAGAGTAAAGAACCTCTAAAGCCAAGTTTTGTTTGAGGGCCAGAGGGAAGAGAAACGAAGGAAAAGGATCGTTTGAAGGCAAGAATGCGTCAAAGAAAAAAAAAAAAAAAAGGAAAAGGAGCAAGTGCTATGGTGTTGTATGCAATCAGACGCTGGCGTAGAGGGTGCCTTGTCAAACAACGATCTCCTTTCCCTCTACTTATGCATTTATTTACCCATTTCACTCATTCAACCAGCTTCTCTTCAAGAGACGGAGGTAGAACCAAAAGAAAAAAGAAAGAAAGAAAATATTCAACGTATCTTTTCCCTGTCCTCCCTCCCCAAACTGGGTCAATAATAAGAATAATAATAAGGATGATAAATAAAAACATGTAGATGTTTTGCCATCTCTCCCGATCGGTGTTATAAACACACCCATACATCTGCATACAAGTCGTAGTTTGATAGCAGGAGTCAAGAGTTTCAAACCACCAAGTGATAATATACATGTGGTTCCATGTGATCATAACTACATAATCGGATAAGCTAAATAATGGGTAGGTAGTTTTGTTTTAGTGTTGAATATTTAAATATAGTATGTTATTGTCGCTGCAAGCGTAGAACCCTTTCAGATAAATATTTTACACACCCTTGTTGCTTCCATATAGAAGGCAGCTAAGTAGCTGAACATCTTGACTTTATTTGATGAGGTAACTTAAGAGGGCATTCCTACTGAGTAGATCCAGCTATATATACGTATATCTAGTATTAATTAAGATATATTATTCTAAAAGATGGTAGATATAACTAGTAACTACAATATTTTTTATTAGTTTGTTAAGTCCTTAATAGTCTATATATAAACAATGTTACTTTTGAGTAAGAGATTAAAAAAAAAAAAACAACAAAAACAAAAGTTGAGATTCCACTAAAGCGGTCAAGTCTAGAAGATGTATGGGTGTTAATGTAACGATCCTTTTCAGCTTCCAGTAAATTTAGACTGTTTGGTCTTTTTTTTTCTTTCTTTTTATCTTAAGTTTTTTTTATTTTTATTATTGTTGCTGCAAAAAGAGTATTGAGACAGAAAAAAAAACCCTGAAATAAAACAAACAAGAGTTAAGAGGGAAATGTATTTTATTTTTCAAGGAGCAACGACGCTACCAACAACAGGAATATACAAAAGACATAGTACATTACTATCCGTATTATTCTGCCATTATAGATATCTTTATATTTACTTCTCTAGTATTTGTCATTGGCAAGGTTGGAAAAAAATGCTAAAAAAAGAATTAAAGAAAAAAAAATAATAAGAATTCGAATATAATTAAAGAATGTTATTTAATGATCTATTCAACACTGTTTTTGCAACTATTTATAGACTGCAATTGTTTTTTTTGCTGTGATGTAATTTCTCGATTCTACTATCATCAATAATTTTTTCCATCTGTTCAATGTATTCGCTTTCTTTTCTAGTGATCATTTGAACATCATCCAGAGTCTCAAAATAGTCACTAACATAAATTGACTTTTGATTAGATATCTTAGAAGGTGATATCGAAAGACCTTCCCCTTCATTTTCTGTTATAACATCTTTTTCTTGTTTGATAGTAGATTCTTTTATAGGTTTTGCTAAGCCCTCTTTCGAATGTTTGTTGTGGCAAGTATCTTTATCACATTGTTCTGCATTTTTGCTACTATCATTATTGTTGTTATTATTTGTATCAAATCCAAAGGTAATGATGTTATCCGTACCAGTATCGTTATTTTTGCTCTCCTCCAAGGGTTTTTCCAGCTTCTGTAGTTTTGAGTTCCTCTCAATCATCAGTTTTAGTAATTTAATTTGATTCTGTCTCATCTTATTTAATTCATTTTCTTGTTCCTTATTGAAATTATCCGAATCTGTTGTCGCTTTAGCCAGTTGTCGTACATCATCTAATGTGTCAATAGCCGCCCATGTATTATTACTACTTGTAGCGTTGGTAGTAACTGTTTTGGAACCGTTTGTTTCCATAGTAACAGAACTGTCATTATTACTGAGATAATCTGATGATTTAGTGTCTGTGACTATAATGTCGCTATTATTATTTTTATGACTATTATTATTGTTGCTATTGTCGTTGTCGTTGTTATTGTTATTCTCTACAATCTTCTTTTTCTTCTCTTTGTTTCTAGTTTTCTTTTTTTCTTTATTTTTTCTTCCCCCATTGTGTTCAGTGGAGAATTCATTATTACTACTGTGGTAGCTCTCATTAGTATTGCTGTCACTATTGGCAGTATTGTTCTTTGTGTCAGTTACTGTCTTTTGACTTGTAACAAGTTCAGGCACTGTATTACTTTCCATTATTGTTTCCTAACCTTCGTTTCTTTGTTTCTCTGTTAACCTAAAAATGGTAGATTTTCGTCCCTTAGTTAATGCATTCTACTTCCTATTCTGGTGACATGACTATACCACGTGCATTTACTTGATTATTTATTTATTTATTGCACAAGTCTTGTTGCACTATGTATATTTACGTGTAGTAATGTGTGTAAGTGCAGTTCTAGACGCGTTGCTGTATAACTTTTTTTTTTGTTTTTGTTTTTGTTTTTTTTCCTTTTAGGTGATCTGTCCCTTATTTTTTTCCCTTTTTATATATAAACAATTGGTCTTGTGATTGATGGCGTACTCTTTTGTTTTTTTTATGTGTAGTACAGGTTGATTCTTTGTGTGTCTACCATCACTACCAATATTTTGTAGATTATATGGAAGTTTATATATTTATATGTATGTATATATATGTATATGTATGTATAGATTTATTTTTTTTGCACTTTGGAAGGACACATACAATACGGGAAGTCAACATAAATATATCTTGCTTTGGATGATCAGTAAAACTTAAATGAAGATCGTCGTCGTTGTTGTTGTTGTTATTGTTGTTTTTACTGTTAATTAGTTGGAATATGCTAGTTTAAATTGTCGTAATTTCAGTATTTTGCATTTTTTTTAATTTAGGTAGTTAATTTTTTTTTTTTGAGTAGATCTGTCTTTATTTTTCTTTGTTTTGACAAATTTTACTAGAATCTTCAAAATTAAAAAAACTATTTAAAAAAAGAAAAAAAATAAACAAATGAATATCTTTCAATCAAAATTTACCCTTTTTGAACTTGAAAAACTATAATGCTGTTTTTTTCTTTGGGTTTTCCAATATGCTAAAGATTACTACATTTCAATTACACCTTTTCTTTTTTTCTATCATTATATACATATTTATCTACATCCACACAACAAACGTTACATGTGTGAAAAAAAAAAAGAAGTCAATTACTTCTCTTTATCTCCTTTTCTTCTTCTTCTTCTTCTTCATATTTATATACATTTTTAAACAACCTTATTTTCTTATCTAGTTCATATGTCCCTAAATGCACCACCAGCAAGCACAAGATTGTTTCTTGTGAATTTGACTTTAAACACTGGTGTCCTCTTGGTATAAAATGAAGCTACAAGATCATTAGTTGGTATAATAGTGCGTCTGCGACCGTAATCTTTGATGTCTTGATTCACAGAAGCTGTCACATCTCCAATATATCCTACAAACGGTTCTTCGGGTTCTAAACTTGGTTCATTTGTCGCTTTTTTTATATCCCATACACGAACAGTGTTATCTGCCCCACCACTAATCAACACATTGCCCTCTTTGTTAAATGTTAGCGAATGAACAGCATTCTTACCATGTCCACGCATCTGTTTTAATCTCTTACCCGTGCCTATATCCCAAACATTAATTATACCATCTTCGCTACCACTACATAACCATCTCCCATCTGGAGTCACTGCTGTGGATAGCACAGGCGCAGTATGTCCAAGGAATAGACGTACTGAATCACCACTGTTAATATCCCACATACGACATGTCTTATCACTAGACCCAGTAAACACATAACATCCATTTGGATGGAAGGATACAGTATCAACGTCACTTAAATGCCCTGCAAATATACGTAATGGATAAATGTGATCTGAAGACCATAATCTAGCTGTTTGGTCATGGGACGCTGTAGCAAAATAATGACCTAATGGAGAAAATTTAACATCCCAAACAGGGTGATTATGACCTTTGTAACTGACTAATGCGGTATGAGTGTCCAATGACCACAATCTAACAGTTCTATCCTCTGAGCCCGATATCAAAAATCTGTTATCGGGACTGAAACTTGTTGAATATACTGTACCACTATGTCCAATCAACATACTTGTTGAAGGATCACCCAATTCTATCTCTTTTCTCTTGGATAGTGGAATCCTGTTCGTTAGTAATGATGACCCATCCAGGGTCCATAATTTTATATAACTGTCTTGAAACCCAGCAGCAGCCAGTCTTGAATCGTCACTAAATTCTAATGATGTCATTCCACGGTTTGTGTTATGGAAAGTATACATGCAAACTGTGGGCAATGAAACTTGCAAATTATCTAGCTTAATTGCATCTCTGGATTCTTTCACTTTTTGAATTTCCAGTTTAATATCTAACGCTGTCTTTGGGGGCAATGGCAATGAATCATGAGATGGTGATTCTAACTTCTCATTTATCTGAAGAAGAACTCTATTCATGGCTAAGCTATTCTTACAATCTTTATCGTCAATAAATGAACTATCATGTTTCTCCTTGTCATTTGATGCAAATGAACCGGTTTGTGTTTCTCTTGGTATTTCATTATTTAACATTTTATACTCATTTAACAATGTAGTGGAATGTTGGACCATTTTATTTGTCTGTGAATTTATTCTGTCAGCGTTATTTGAATCATTTTTTGCATTTGCCTTTGCTTGCTCTAGTTGTTGCTTTTCTTGCTCATCTCTGATCTTCAATTCAGTTTCTACTTCTTTTACATAATCCTCATCTCTTGGAAATGGGCCCAATTTGACTGGTTTAGAATTTATAGTAGAGTCAATCCCTACTATAGTATCTCTATTTTTTAAAGTCTTAATACCATCGGCTAATTGTACTTTGGAAGATACTGTATTAACAACATTTGGTTCTAGATATTGATTGATGATGCTTATGACTAAAGAACCACCCACACTTTCATTTTCATTCAAGAAATACAACAATAAATTGAACACGGTTTTCGATATGGTGACTCTATATTTATTATCATTAAATGCACTGGCAATTTCATTTTCTTTGATATGATCTACTGAATTTACACTAAACAATCTATTAATTTCACCACTATGATATAATTTAAAATCAGATGAATATCTATCAAAAAATCTACGAGCTTGGAAAACATCCTTTTTAACTAAATTCAAAAACATATAAATGAAAATTGGATACATGATATAATGTAATTCAGATTTATAAATCTCCAATGATGAATCAACCCAGTTTTTTAATAGTGAATACGCCCTAATATAATTCTCTGGTACTTTTATAGTTTCTAGCTGTCTAGACACTATTCCACCTTCTGCATCTCTTTTAGTACCTATTATACCTGGTGGATTACTCACAGGCTTAATATTTTTATCATTTCCCGGTGGTTTCTTGGATGGCTCAGGGATTTTTGCAGTTTTGTTTGTCTTTAAAAAATCTTTGTTTTGTGGAGTTAAAGTACGACCACTTTCAGCTCTAAGCATAGCTTCTGTTCTATGGTACCCCTTTTTATTCAAATATTCCAGCACAATTCTATTTAAATCATGTGCAGAAAATTGACTAGTGGGTCTATTTTGTTGTTGAGGATGTTGTTGAGATTGACCAGGCTGATTACCACCATTGGAACTTTGCTTAGACTGATTTTTAGGTGTTTGTGGATTTGAATTTTGTGACATTTGTATTTATAAGATTTTGCTTTGCAACTGACCAGAAGACAAAGAGTTAGATTAAATAATAAAAAAATAATGGGGCAGTTCCAGATGACCTTATTCAGTTAACTATTTTGCTTGCTTACTTACTTATTTTATTAATTCAGTCTACTAGCAGAAAGGTAGTTTATTAACTTGTACTGCTATACCTCTTGACAGAAACTCTACAAATACTCTACACGTTCTTTATGTTGTTCTTAACATGTGTGTTGGCCTCTGTATTTCAAACACACATATACTCATTCTATTAAATGCTTTTACCTTCTCTGGTAAAAGAAAGAAAGAAAATATGAAAAAAATAAATTTCCTGAAACATCAACAAAGTTATTGTGCGGGTAAACTAGCTGAAAATATGTATTAATAGAAAGATAAAAGAAAGGAAGACTGTCAAAAATTGCTGATTATTGGTAGAGGCAAGTTTCTGTGTTCTGTATTAACAATTAGTTGAATTGAGTTCTTGTACTAATCGAAATCAGTATAATAGAACAGGTCGTGTCATATATATATAAGATAAGTGCATCAGTTTATTTCTCTTTTTTGTTTTCACTAGTTGGTTTGATTTTATTTGGCGGTCATTATCAATTATTCTGTCAAGTTGGTATTACTGATAAACTACATATATATATAAAGGAGGTGACTTATTTTTCAACCGGTGAAGAACATTGCTCTATTTGTTTACCTAATTATTATGCTGAGGAACTATATTTTCACGTTTAGAAGGTTCAGACTGAAGAATCTTATAATCTTTTTATGTATTGGTATTGCATTACTAATATGTGGTATGGTTTATAAAATATTAGATCTTTCTAAAAATCATATGGATTTAGCTGGTAGCACTTATAACCAGTTGCTGGACTATGTAGATACATTTCTTCCTGATTTAGACAACAACAATGATAAAGAAGACAGGCCAGTATCTAATACCGATGATTCATCCGTACCCAAGAAAGTGGAGGAACCAGTTGATTATGACTCGATACTAAAAATGTTACAAACACCACTATATAACCAGACGATGGATGATTTACAAAGAGAAGAGAAAATAAAGGCTAATTTTAAGTTATACGATAGAATTCTTGCTCAACCTATTATTGAGCCACAAGTTGATGGCTTGGTACGCCCAGGAACTCCACTTGCAGGTAAAGCCAATGCTACAATCTTATCATTAGTTCAGAATAAAGATATTAATGCTATTATATCTACCATCAAGCAATTAGAAGACACTTTCAATAGTAAGTTCGGATATCCATATACCTTTATGAATGATGAAGAATTTTCTGATAATTTTAAACAAAGAATATGGGAAATATTACCTAAGGAACGTCTAATACATTTTGTTAAGATAAATCCAAACGATTGGAATAGGCCAGGGAATATAGATGTGACAAAATATAATGAAGCGATGGATAAATTAGAAGCTGAAGATGTTCAATACTCCAAAAAATTATCGTATCATAACATGTGTCGTTTCTACTCAAGTAAATTTTATCATCAAGATGTATTAAGTAATTATAAATATGCGTGGAGAATTGAACCAAATGTGAATTTCTATTGCAAGATAGATTATGATGTTTTCCAATTTATGGAACAATATGACAAAGTATATGGGTTCACATTAAATCTATATGATAGTCCTCAATCTGTAAGGACTTTATGGGAAACCACGTTTGAATTTATTAAAGAAAACCCACATTATTTGAATAAGAATGGTGCATTTGAGTGGATCAAAGAAAATATACAAAAACCTCGAAATTTCAATATTACAAATGGCTATTCGACATGCCATTTTTGGACAAATTTTGAGATTAACAATTTGGATTTTCTTAGATCTGAACCATATGAAAGATATATGGAACATTTGGAGTCTAAAGGAGGGTTCTATTACGAAAGATGGGGTGATGCACCAGTAAGAAGTCTTGCATTAGCTTTATTTGCTGATAAATCTAGGATACATTGGTTCAGAGATATTGCATATCATCATTTCCCATATACTAATTGCCCAAAATCACCTTTTGATTCCGATAGATGCAATGGCAACTGTGTAGCTGGCAAGTTTTCTCCATATCCTAATTTAAACGTTGAAAATTGTATGCCTACATGGTTAGAATACAGTATGACAGAGGATCAATTGAAATTATACGAAATAAATTAAGATTGAATTCATTGTGTTAACAGAGAAAAATATAATATAACTCTGACCTTCTTGTAATCATATAGATGGTTATGGATGAGTGAAAACCATTACTGAATACAAGAGTATGTAACATATTTCTACCAAGTAGCTGAACTAAGAAAACTCATAATTGAAACGTACTATTTATTATATTATCACACTAGTTATATAACCATATATTCCTGTTTACTTTTTCTTTATTCATTATGATAAAATATACCTATGCAATATGCATGCATATTTATTGGTTAGTGGAGCTTTTGCCAGCATCTCTCCCACTTTGTTTCTAGTTTTCCTTTCTCCTGATAATATTGGCATTATTTGCTTTTGTCTATAATAAGCCCTTCCTTTATTAATAAATTTTTTGATAAGTAGTTTCTCTATTTTTTTTTTATTCAGTGACAAAATTAGAATTTCACATTAAAAGAAGGACAGGAAAGAAAAAAAATTAAAGATAAGAAGAAGAGTATCTCGAAGAAGACAATAGCAGTTTAAATACACAGGAACATATATACATATATTAGTTATTGTACTTTGATTATACTATAGTAAGAAGTATTAGAGGAGAGATTGACAGAATAGAAGGAAGATTTTACATTTGTCAAAAGAATATTATTAAGCAGAAAATTTCTTTTGAGGTTCTTCTAGACTTATCAAATAAACAACTAGGATTCAGTATAATATAACTATTTTGGATAAAATAAAACTCCATAGAAAACAAAAATTATTTAGGCTTATTTCAATTGCGATAAAATAAAATAAAAGGGGTGAAATCAAAAAAAATAGAATAGAAGAATAACAAAATATTATTTTTGCTAATCATCAATGTTAAAGAATTTTAGGCTTCCAAAGAAAGACCATCATGGCTCAAAAGGTAGAATAAGTTCTTCAGATATTTCTGGGCCAACACATGTATCAGATACTTTTAATGGAGGAAGTGATGGAAGGACAAGTTCTGTTAAATATGCACCAGAATCTTCTAAAAGGATCTCACATTCTAGTGACAACAGATATTCACCATCAAAAGGTCGTAACAGTACGAGGCATTCTCATAATAAAGATCTGTTGTCGCCAGAAAAGGTTATTAAAGCTAAAAAATCTTTTAAAGCACATACAGCTACTGGAATATCCTTTAATGAAGGTGACTTTTTCTATGTTATCGATGAGAATGATCAGTGGTTTGAAGCCGTTAACCCTTCCACTGGGACACAAGGCCTTGTACCCAGAGAATATTTTGAAGTATTTGATAAAAGACCTTACTCTTCAACCGACAGAATGTCTACTGAAATGTCTGGTAATATTACAACAAAGTCTACTTCATCAAAGAGGAGTTCCAATGAAACTGAATCACAGAAAATGGGTTCGTTGTATGCAATAGTTCTTTATGATTTTAAAGCAGAAAAACCAGATGAACTGACCTCATATGTTGGTGAAAATTTATTTATATGTGCACACCATAATTATGAGTGGTTTATTGCTAAGCCAATAGGCAGATTAGGTGGGCCAGGTTTAGTACCTGTCGGATTTGTCAGTATTATTGATATAAAGACAGGATACGCTACTGGTAATGATGTAAAAGAAGATATAGATTCTGTTAATCTGCCAACTATTCAGGAATGGAAAAGAAACGTGGCCAAGTATAAAGCCAGCAACATTGCCTTAGGTCAAGTCGATCATAATCAAAATAGTGAATCGAAACCACAGAAGGATGACAAGGAGTCATATTATAATGACTACACGTCTTCACAAAAATCAGTCGATATTGGAAATGTTCATAATGTTATTATCGATGCAGCAATAAATTTATTTAAATTTGAAGACAATAAATATTGGTTTTCATTAGAATGTCAATTATCATCTGGGAAAATTAGATATTTGAAACGTTATTATCAAGATTTCTATGACTTACAAGTCCAATTATTAGATAACTTCCCATCTGAGAGTGGTAAGTTGAGAGATTCAAGTGGGAACTGGACCAAGAGAATAATACCGTATATTCCAGGACCAGTCCCATATGTCACAGATAGTATAACAAGTAAACGTAAAGAGGATCTAAATATATATGTGAAAGAGCTAATCAAGTTGCCAGCCTATATATGTGACTATATTGCAGTTCGTCATTTGTTTAATATCAGAAATAACGGATATGATAGAGAAGAGATTATAGATAACAATGGCTTATATAGTCCAACTGAGAAAACAGAAGTACTTGAAACGGCTGTAAATAATACCAATTGTGTTAAAAATGATTCCGTAAATAATGTAAATAATGAGAACAGCACATTAACTGGAGAAGATTTAAAGATCACAGAAAAGGTTTCGAAATTGTCCATATCATCATCAAATTCTAGATCCAGACCTCCAAGTGTTGCACCACCACCCTTAAAGCCAGTAAAAATCAAATTCTATTATAAGAATGATATTTTTGCGTTGATGTTAAGCCCAAACATAACGTACCATGAACTTTGTAATAAAATTGCTCCAAGGATCGATAGCGAAAACTTTAGACTACAAATCCGATTACCAGAAGGTGATTCAGAAGAAATTACATCAGATGATCAAGTATCACATATCATTTATTCTAAACTGAAAATATCAGTTCATGATCTAAAATAAATATAGAGAATGATTGTAACACTGTATAAATATAATATATATACATATATATATAGTTATTCACACATAAAGACATTTTTTGAAAAAAAATAAAATATATTTAAACCTTTTGCCTCTCACCATACACATACAGAGAGAGAGAGAGAGAGAGATGAAGAAAGGACTTCAATAGAAAAATACAAATATTACCTTCTATAGAAGTCTTTCATCCTTGTTGATTCTTCGTTGCTTTTGCTAAACTTCATTTTGTAAGTAATACAGCAATATATGAGAAATACACAGACACGACCAGACAGAAAAGAAAAAAACAAAAAAGAGAAAAAATAAGGAAAAAAAAAAATAGAATTATCTGGACAAAAATGATTAATAAAGAATTTGAGTTATTAAGAATAAATGATAACGATACTTAGCAATGAAGTTTGCCCAAGGCTGAGCCATTTTAAGCATACATAAATATAACTACTTTGATATAGATAAGTAGCAATTAGAGAAGAAGGGAAGGAAGGAAAAATAACTAAGGAAAGAAAGAAAGAAAGATAAATAAATAGAAGTTTTCCATTTAATACAATTTTATATTGTTATAACTGGTAATTATGGAGGCTATTGTTTTCAATTTATTTCTTGATGTTCCTGTAATAACTAGAGCATGGATAATTGGATGTATTGGAGTATCCATATTGACGTCGACGGGAGCAATCAGTAGAACAGACATTTTTTATAATTATGAATTAGTATTCCATAAGAGGCAATATTTACGGGTCATATATTCACTTTTCGACCTAGGTGAGTTTAGTTGGTCTACGATAGTAGATATATTCATATCAGCGAATCATTTGAGCACACTAGAAAACATTCTGGGCAGCAAACGAAGGTTTCTATGGATGACTACATTGATTCTAACATTTCTTCTCATAATGACCTCAATGGTACAACCCTCAACTTCATTGGGAGTCCTACTGCATCAAAATTTAGTGTATTATCTATACAAGACAGGAAACGATGGCATAAATGTTCCATTGCTTGGTGGGAACCAGCTTATATTTGCGTTGTTACCATTAAATATGGCTTTGGTAATGTATTTTGTGGCGCATAGAAGCTTAGTTGAAGTGTCCTTAAGTTTTATGGCGGGTCATATGTTATATTACTGTGATAATGTGTTGTTGAAGTTATATGGGTTTGATATGTGTAAGACACCGTATGATTACTGGATAGAATGGAGACAAGGAAATGGATCAGTCGAAGATTAAGCTATCAAATAAATAATATAATTATATTTGTTATTCATTAATAACACATACATATATATATATATATTTGTATATGTCTGTATATATGGATATGGTTATGGTTATGGTTATGGTTATGTTAATAGGAACGAACATGAGATGCCATGTTAATGATAGGAGGTATTATATCTGGTTTTTGTTTAAAAGAAGAGTAAGCAGGTAGGCAAAAAGGTAGAGTAAAACAAAGTGTTAAATAACTTGAATAAAATAATTTATTCCATTTGAATAATTTATTTTGAAAAATAAAATATGAAAGGGATGGTAAATATAAAGTAAATTTTTTTTTCATATCTTTCTATTTCGTTATATATATATGTGTGTGTGTGAATGTCTATGTATATGAATGTTTATCTGTTATAGTATAGCACCAAAGACTTGACAGAAAGATTGGGTCTATAACAATAATAAAAAGAAAAAAAAATAAGAGGAATCTTCTTTCTTTCATTCTTGCCATTCGATAACATATATACATATACATATATATATATGTATATGTATATGTGTATGTATGTATGTATATAATGAATATCTACCTACATATTACTGTGTTGTACTGAGGTATTAGTGGTAATAGGAAACAAGTCTCAATCAGGCAAACCAAAACAACTCTGTTGCCATGACAACTGATTCGAGAAAACAATATATGCCAAACAAAAAAAAAAAAAAAAAAAAAAGGAAAAAGGAAAAAAGAAAAAGAAAAGAGAAAAGGGGAGGAGAAAATTCCATAGCGGCTATGGTAACCTTGAAGGTTGTTACTTCATTTATATCAAGATCGTTTCTTTTGTCGTATTGTGTTTCATTGATATTGTCCTCATTTGTATTATGCACCATTAATATTCTTATTTCTGTTTATATATCTGTAGAGAGAATACAACTGTATTGGACTGGTGATGTATACTTCGAAGAACAAAAAGAGGCTTTCCTGTATTAGTTTTTTGTTTTCTTTTTTTATTATTTTACTCTTTCTTGTGCTGTATATGGAATGCTCTGATATTTGATCAGGTCATACAGTCCTGCTTTTCTTTCCTTTCTTTTCTTTTGATTTTTTTCTTTTTTCTTTGTGAAATACAGACAGATCTTAATGTTTTGACATGATATAGCCAGTACACTGTATGATGTTAAGCAGTAATGAGATTATAACTAGTGGATAATCATTACACACAGTAACAACCACAACAATCTAACTCTAAAAGTTACTTGATTTGAAAATAAATAAATAAAAACAGCTTTGATAGTTTAAACTACAAAATGGCTTCGTCCATTTTGGCTTCTTTCTGTTTCGTATTGAGTGATCTGTAATCAGATTTCCTCTTTGGATAATTAGTTTCTGTCCCCAATATATGGAAAGTGCAAAAAAAAAAAAAAAAAAAGCAAAAAAATCAAAACAAAACAAACAGTTGAAAAAAAATTTATTAAAAGTTAAAAGCAAGGATCTTATATAGAATCGATCTAATATACATCATATATGATCGAGCAATTTAAATAATAAGAAGAAAGAAGTAACACCTCAATATATACTTGTATAGTGTCTAGTATATCAAGAGAAGATTGAACCAAAACGTTATATAAGTATCCCTTTCATCATGGCTACTGTTTTACCTTCAATCCAACTAAATGTGGACTATACAACTATATCACAAGATATCAGAGATTTCTTACAACATTTTAAGACTGATGTAACTGATGAAAATCAATATTTGACTACAGATGGAAATATAGATAATGAGAATGATGTAAACATGGTCCAGGAAGACAAGGTTGGGGGTCCGGACATCGGGAAGGGACCTAAATATATGTATATTCTACAAAGAGTCGCTAATAGAGAGACTGATGAAATATTTATTGAGTTAGATGACATATTACAGTACCAGAAAGAAAAATTCCTCGATGGTTCTAGGACACCTATTGATTTAGTAGGGTTAATTCAGGAGAATACAAAACATTTCATTGAATTGTTCTCTAGGGCCATAGATGAGGTTAAACCTCTGCCAACAAAGGAGATTGATTATAAAGATGATGTTCTCGATGTTATCTTGAACCAAAGAAGACTGAGGAATCAAAGATTGATCTCAGATAGGGTCAATGAGATTGGACAGGAGAATCTTATCGATAATTCCCAAAATTCTGACACTTTAAGAGAATTGGCAGAAGATGAAGCTGAACTGTTCCCACCCATCTTGACTAGACGTTATTCTGTGTATTTCAAACCTTTGTCTTCTCGTGGTATGTATCGTTATAAATTTTCTGGTAAAAAAATCCAAATGATGAGACCTTTATCAGTTAGACAAGTCAAAGGTGACTATTTAGGTAAATTGATTACTGTCAGAGGTATTGTGACTAGAGTCTCTGATGTCAAACCAGCAGTCACTGTGATTGCTTATACATGTGACCAATGTGGTTATGAAGTGTTCCAAGAAGTTAATACACGTACTTTCACACCATTAACGGAATGTACTTCTAAAGAATGTTCCCAAAATCAAACTAAGGGCCAATTATTTATGAGTACAAGAGCTTCTAAATTCAGTGCATTCCAAGAATGTAAGATTCAAGAATTGTCACAACAAGTCCCTGTAGGTCATATCCCACGTTCTTTAACTGTTCATGTTAATGGTCCTTTAGTCAGATCGTTGACACCTGGTGATATTGTTGATGTCAGTGGTATCTATTTACCTTCGCCATATACTGGGTTTAAAGCTTTGAAAGCAGGGCTGTTAACTGAGACTTATTTGGAATCACAATATGTTCGTCAACATAAGAAAAAATTTACTTCATTTCAAATGACTAGTGATATGGAGCAACGTGTCCTTGACTTAGTGTCACAGGGAGATGTGTATAATAGAATGGCTAAATCCATTGCACCAGAAATTTTTGGTAATCTAGATGTGAAAAAGGCATTATTATTACTGTTGGTAGGTGGTGTAGATAAAAAAGTTGGTGATGGGATGAAAATTAGAGGTGATATTAATATTTGTTTAATGGGGGACCCTGGTGTTGCTAAATCACAACTGTTGAAAGCAATCTGTAAGATTACACCACGTGGTGTCTACACTACAGGTAAAGGTTCCTCCGGTGTGGGTTTAACAGCCGCAGTTATGAAAGATCCAGTTACGGATGAGATGATTTTAGAAGGTGGTGCCCTTGTACTCGCAGATAATGGTATCTGTTGTATTGATGAATTTGATAAGATGGATGAGAATGATAGAACTGCAATCCACGAAGTTATGGAACAACAAACCATTTCTATCTCCAAAGCAGGGATCAATACAACATTGAATGCAAGAACTTCTATTTTAGCGGCTGCCAATCCTGTGTATGGTAGATACAATCCAAGGCTATCACCATTAGAAAATATTAACTTACCAGCTGCTTTGTTATCAAGATTTGATGTCTTATTTTTAATGTTGGATACACCAAATATGGAATCAGACTCACTTTTAGCAGAGCATGTTGCATATGTTCATATGTATAATAAACAGCCAGACCTTGATTTTGAACCAATTGAGCCTGCCCGTATGAGAGAATACATTGCTGTGGCAAAGAGTAAAAGACCGGTGATGAGTCCTGAAGTCAATGAATATGTGATTCAAGCATATATAAGATTAAGACAAGATTCTAAACGTGAAATGGATTCTAAATTTTCCTTTGGACAAGCTACGCCAAGAACTTTACTTGGTATAATTAGATTAGCACAAGCATTAGCTAAATTAAGATTAATGGATACAGTGGAGATTGAAGATGTTGAAGAAGCATTAAGATTAATTAAAGTATCTAAGGAATCATTATATCAGGACAATAACAGAAGACGTGAAGAAGAGAATCCAACGACTAAAATATTTACAATTATTAAAAAGATGTCGCAAGATAGGATTCATGGAAATACAATACCTTATGATAGTATAGTGAAGGCGGTTAGATCCCGTGGTTTTACCATGTTACAGTTAAGTAACTGTATACAAGAATATTCATATTTAAATGTTTGGCATTTGATCAATGAAGGTTCAGAATTGAAATTTGTTGATGATGAAATATCACATCAGCTAGAAGATGAGGAGCATGAAGATACAAATGATAAAATGATAGTAGATGAAGAAGGTGAATCCTAAATAAAGAAATCCATATGAATAGTAGGTATCAAGTATAGATGTATAATTAAAATCAAACATCGAAATGTAATAATATTAATAATAATTGTAGTAATTTTATTATTTTAGTTTACTTCATTTGTTTAGAAGTTCCCATATATCATTAATTTAAACTACACAATATCAAAAAATGCAACAAAAAAAAAATAAAGAAAAAAAGAATGAAGGAAGGAAGGAAAAATGAAGATGGCAGTATTTTTTTAATTGAAATAAATGCCAATAAATGGATGTTTTCTTGTTATCTTATGATATTAATGTATTTACATTGGATTATATTGAAGAATGTATCGATTAATATATATATATATGTGTATGTATGTATATGTATGTGATATTAATGTCACGTGAAATTTTGAAGATCTACCATTGAGGTTTTCAAGGATACAAAAAATAAGGTGAGGGTAAATGGACTCAAAGAAGAAATAAATAAGGTTTCTGAGTTTTTGATCCCTTGAGTTTTTTGTTTGTTTTGTTTTTTTTTTTCAATTTTCCCCTTTTTTTTTCTATTTCTATTTTTATTTTCTTTTTTTCTGCTTTTCTTACCCCTCATTTTCTGCGAACATAGATCTGTTTCTAACCTCCGCCTGTGGTGGTTTTCTGCTTTCGTGAAATTTCATGTGGGGAAAATAGAGCCATCGACAATTGTATAAAAAGGAACAACAGGTAGGCGACTTTTGAAGAGGTCAAACTTTTACAACATAGAAGAGATACTTGCATAAAAGAAGAAAAAATGGGTGTTTTTATCTTGCTATTAGTTATGCAACAGTTTTGAAACGGATAAAGGAAAAAACAATTTAGCACTACACACAAAAATAATTGCAAACACACATAAAATACATAAACAAATATATCTTTGAAAATTGCTTCTTTTGGCCTAACGCTATATTATTGCTACTTTGTACTGCTTTATTCATAAACAAGAAAAAAAACCATACTATTTATCCTTTTATCTTTGCATTCAACTTTTTGTTATTCCTTTTTTCTCTTTCGTTATTCTTGTATATAACTACTTATGGCTAGATCCGAAGTTCAAAATATCAACATAGTTAGTAATAATTACTCAAGGTATGGAACTTCCATTTATCAAAAACTGTATGATACTCAGTCATCCAAAAAAAATGGTTCTACAAAGACAGGTTCTTATTTAATTCCTTCTTATAATAGAAATAATGCTTCAACGTCTCATATTGCTGCTAACAATCGAATTGTGGCAGACAACGAATCTTTATTGACTATTGGGTCCACAAAATCAAGGATTAAAAGAAAATATAAATCTTTGATATCATCAGGGTCGAAGAAGTTAATCAACAAAATATACGATCATGGATCTTCAGATACTTTCTCCATTTTTTCCTCAAAATCACATAAGGAAAAAGAAATTTTTAATCTGAATAATAATGATATCTACTTATATTCCACGTTCAGTGAGTCATTCGCCACAATAGACGACCTACCATTAGAAATATTGTCTAGAATTATATCGTATATTGATTATGATAAACACTATAAAGCTCTGGTTTGTTGTCTCTATGTATCCAAACGTTGGTATAAGGCTACTAAGATCGTTTTGTATAAACAACCCAGATTTGTGTCTACATATCGTGTTGCTCAGTTTGTCACCTCTTTGAGGTTACACCCAGAAAATGGATATTTTGTTAAAGTTTTAAAACTATCAGACTTGCAAAACGGTTTAATATTCAAAGAAGATGATAATGAAGACGAAGAGGAGGTGGTAGGCAACATTAATGACTCAAACAATGAGAGTGGTGATGGTAATGATGATCAAAACAATGTAGAAGGGGATAATAATGGAACTGCACTAAATGAAGCTGGTAGAAATAATAATAATAATAATAACAGTATCAATAACACGAATAATTCTGAACCTTTTAGTGATATTGCATATGCCGGTTGGAGAGATTGGAGATATAGAAATGATCCATTGTATAGTAGTCCTGTATTAAATAGTTATACTGTGAAAAGGATTGTATCTCGTTCTTCTTCTATTCATTCCAATTCTTCTTTGTTTACCTCATTATCTAATGGATCTGTTATTTCAATGAACACTTCAGCATCTACTAGAAATGAGCCATCTGGCAGTCACATTGATACCTCACAAAATACTGCTAACCGAGCTAGATCAAACAGTTCAGTTAGTTCAATTACAAGTAGTATTATGTCTACATTTCAAAATGCATCCCATCTTTCATTAACTTCATCCCCTTTGCTAAATAATACAACTGGTGACTACAATAAGGGAGAAGGAAATAGTTTAAATAATAATATGAATATTACTCAAAAAGTTAATACAATCACATCTCAAGACGTAAATAATAAATGGTTCAGATTTAAAGTTATGTCAAAGAATAAGAGAAGAGCAAGAAACTTGACAAAATATTCCACTATCAATTCCTCAAAACAACAAAATTATTTATGTAACAACAAAGGTTCAAGTAACACTACTATTTCTAAAAGTGTTCAAACTACGGAAGTTAATAAAGTTGATTGTACAAATAACTCAGATATTACTGGAACATCATCTCAGATTCGTTTTGCCATTGAGCAGCCTTTTAAGACTAACCATCCATATACAAATAAATTTCTTTTAAAATATGCATCGTGTAAGGATTTACCCTTAGGCTATATTTTACATATATTGAATCACTGTCCTAATCTAGTAGAATTAGATTTATCTCACTTGACGATTTGTGATGATTTTAAAATTGTAAACAAATCAAAACATCATAAAAGATTGACATCTTTGATTTTACCGAGTGTAGAAGAAAGTACAATTATGACAAACTCCGAAGAAAATAGATTGGAAGTGATATATGCAACAGATTCATCTAAAAATTATGAGCATAATAAGAATATTATTGTCAGTACTGGAAATAGCAAATCCCGAAGAAATAGTAGAATTGGGCAAGGTGTTATCTTGACCAACAATGTGACTGATTCAGGATTGAGCAGACCTCTGTCTATCATTAGTTGTAACAGTGTGAGTAGTGTATCCAATAATGATACAACAGGATCAAACTCCGATCACTGGTGTTCCAGACTTATTAGTAATAGATCAGAGCATCCAATGCCTATTGACTCCCAAACAAAAGCACGTGTCATAGAAAAGAGTAGACGGAACAGTAATAAAAATTCAGGCGATGATGTTGAATTATATAAATTGAATCCTGTTGAAATTTTTGAAATTCTATGTACAAAATTAATGCAAGTAACCACAATCAAAATGGATGGGGCTGTTTGGTGCAGGCAATATATGATTAAGTATTTTATTTTGATTATATTTCAAAGAATTATTGACTACGATATTCATACTACTTCAAGAGCCTATTCAATTAACATGAATAATAATAATAAGATTATAGATTTAAGTTTCTTAAAAGCTGGTATGAATAGAAATTTTCCTTGGTCATGTAAGGGTACATTGTCTGATTTTGTTGTTTTGCTAGTTTTAGATGAATTATTGAAGAATGATGATTTGACAATTGAAGATCTATTTAACATTAAATCTGAAAGGTTATATCAAAATGATAATTTTATAACTGATTCAGATGTTATGGAAATTTCAAATATTTTCCCAATCAAATTTGGTTTAGATGAAGAGAATCAAAACATAATCAATTTTAGGATCGTTATATTAAAGAATAAACGTCAAACATCGTATATTTTAAAAAAAGTATCTAATGACTATATTTCATTAATTATTAATTTGTGTATTAATGAAAATTATAATTTTATGGTCTCTTCTACAGATTTAGGAATTTTACCTAAAGAGACTCCAAAGAGAATAGATCGTCTAATCCATGGACTGGTGGCTAGAATCAAATATTTAAGGAACAATGATTTAAGAAGACATGTTGGAGAGAACAATTATATTTCTAATACGATCAATATTATTTGAATAATTGTTTACAGATAGATCTGTGCATTTTTCTTCGTTATACTTACTGATACCCCAAAAAAATCAAATATACATTTTTACTCTACCTTTATTATGTCACATAAAAAGAATATATTCTATGCCTTATATGCCCGGTGGTATACTTCTTTGCATACATTATAGCATTAAATCACATTATTTATACATTGTTTTTCTTATGCATTTCTTTATTATTTTATACATGTTTTTATATATGTGTTAACGTATATATGATTTTATGCCAAATAAATTTATGATTGAATAATGATTGAATAATTAATAATGAATTGATTTATTAATTATATATCTAATTATTTATTTATTCAAAAGAATTTATCTGCAAATAATTTGCAGATTTGTTTTGGAGCATCAAAGGCAATATTATGAGAACAATTAGGTATGGTATTTAATTCTACTTGTTGTTTATTCGACAGAGTAATAAATGATTCCTTCGTCTTGACAGCACATTCATTTGCATCAGTGATAGTGTCAAGTTCTCCACAGAAAATAGTAATTTTAATATTAAACTTTTTAATAATTTCATTTATTTGTTTCCAATCCAATGGTTCCCAACCTAACAAATACCCAATGAGGGTTCTACTTTTTATTTGAATATTATTATAGAATTGAAACAATCTTAAATATCTTGATGATAGATTATCATTACTATCTTCTCTATGGTCCTCTTCCTCTTTTGAATCAAGCTGATGGAAAAATTTGTTAATTCCTGAACTATGTAAACCTTTACTTTGATCAAACCATTCTCTATAAAAAGTAAAAAGTGAAGGTACATTATATAAGAATTTTAGAAATGCCTGTGTTAAGATCTTTGTCTTATCTAAATGTTTTACATTTGGAGAAGGTGGGGCCAGTAGAATGACATTGGTTATGGACCATTGACTGATATATTTGGTTAAAAAATGTAGTGAAAGGTAGCATCCTGCTGAGTGTCCAATTAAAGATAAATTAATAAGTTTACTATCTATTTGGAAACGAGTCAAGATTTTGATTAATATATCATGTAATTTTTCCACTATATAGATCATGTTATATTGATCTAATTCGTCACTTTGGCCAAACCCAAACAAATCAATAGCTAAAAACGGTATATGATACAGTTCTGTTAATTTCAGAAGTGGTAAAAATTGATCTAAGGAGCCGCCAAGACCGTGTAAATAAATGTAGATAACATTTTTTTCAGTTGTTGGTGAAATTTTCGATAAATTATGGCATATACGTACTTTCTTTGAAGTATTTAAATATACGAATTCCTGATGTTGATTTATAAAGTTCAATTTAAAATGATCTGCATTGTCTGTGTTTAGTAGAGTACCAGCTAGTTTATTATTTGGGATCATTTCAAACTTATGAACGATATCATTTAAAGAACATTTTGATATTGGTTCCCCTTTCAAATCAGTAGCTTTTTTAATAGCATCATCTTCATCAATATTGAAGGTCATTTTATTTCCTCTTCTTATGCGATACAATTCGTTTTTTTAACTGTTCGATAATAAAATTCAAATGTATATATATATATATATATATTCAAGACATTTTGCTGCCAATGGTGTGTTATAGAAAGCTATATAAAATTCAAGTGATAAATATTGAAATGTATTCAATCCTCGAGTGTGAACTTTTTGTGTTGTGTTGTGTTTCTATTGTTTTAATTGTCATTCTGTTTGATTACGTTATATTTTTTTTCTTGTTTCATTTTTTTTGTGTTTCCAGTCTTTGAGCCCCAATCTTAATTAGGTTATACTACGATTTAATACTATTTTTTTTAAAAATATTTGTTGCTTTATTAGGGTTTTGGTATATTATTACTTTTTTTTCTTTGTTGGTTTTTCTATTAATTTATCTTTTGATTTTTTTTCTTCGAGAAGCTGTTTTGTCTTGAGACAAATTTTTCAGGCATTTCAAATAAAGATCAATTAGAATAGTTTTATTGTTTTTGCTGCAAGTGTCCACCTAGTTGTCAGGAAGTGCATTAACAACCTTTATCTATTTGAGTATATGTACTTATTGATAGAATAGAGTTATGTAGTACCTGTTGCCTTAGTGTTCTTATTGCTATGGCAAAGATAAAGATGTATTCATTTTCTCCTACTTTTTTCCCGTAGTGTGTACATACATATATATAACCACGTAAAAATATGGGAGCAGAAGGTAAGAAAAGATTAATGCCTAAATCGGCATTGCTGGTCAAAAAGTATCAGAAAAGTATAAGGTTAGGATTTGCTGGTTTCATAATGGTATTAACTATTCTATTTTTATTGCAATCCTCTACTTCTTCTTCCTCTTCATCTATTACAAATAACAGAAGCAGGTCAAAGTCTTTTATCCCAATGACGACAATCAGTAGATACGATTTAAATAAAGAATATTTGATGCCATTTACTGATATCTCACAAAAAGTGGTTCACCCAATGGATGATGGTGAGATTGTAAAAGCCGCAATGGTTACATTAGCGAGAAATTCTGATCTTTGGAGTTTAGTTAACTCTATCAGACATGTTGAAGATCGATTTAATAATAGATATCACTACGATTGGGTGTTTTTGAATGATCAACCATTTACTGACGAATTCAAAAGAGTGACATCTGCATTAGTGTCAGGTAAAGCCAAATACGGATTGATTCCAAAGGAACATTGGTCAGTCCCATCTTTTATCGATGAAGTTAAATTTGATAAGGCCAGAAAAGATATGAGTAAAAAGAATGTTCCTTATGGTGGGTCTGTTCCATATAGACACATGTGCCGTTATCAATCTGGGTTCTTATTCCAAAGTCCACTATTGGATGAGTATGAATATTATTGGAGAGTTGATACAGATATTAAGTTGTACTGTGACTTCCAATACGATATATTCAAATTTATGAAGGTAAATAAGAAGAAATATGGGTTTATCTTATCTGTCAGTGAATATGAGGCTACTATTCCAACTCTTTGGGCGACAATCAACGATTTTATTGAGAAGAACCCACAGCATGTTAATAAGAATAATTTAATGAAGTTTGTGTCAAATGATAATGGTAAGACTTACAATATGTGTCATTTTTGGACTAATTTTGAGATTGCATCACTAGACTTCTATAGGTCTCAAGCATATAGAGAATACTTTGATTATTTAGATAAGAGTGGTGGATTTTTCTATGAGAGATGGGGTGATGCACCTGTACATTCTATTGCTGCATCCTTGTTCTTAGATAAATCTGAGCTTCATTTCTTTGATGGGCTAGGATTCTACCATCCAGATTTCCATTCTTGTCCAATTGAGGAGCCCATTAGGTTACAGAATAGATGCATATGTGAACCACATAAAGATCAAACATGGTTAGATTATTACTTTTGTACAAGGCAATTTTTCCAAGCACAAGGTTTAAAGATGCCAGCAGGAATCGATCAAAATAAATGAATATAATAATAATAATAATAATAATAAAAAGAAAGGAGAATGTTTAACAGGAAAAAAAAAAAGGGAAGGAGGCAGTGCGACAGTAAAATTATAACATAAAATATATATATCGATGATAAAAATTTTTCATTTAAAAGAAGGAAAAGGATAAAAAGAAAACTATTTTGTATGTACATTAGCAATAAAATCAACCAATGAACCCATTTGGGTTCAATTATTAAAATTGTTTCTTTATGTCTTCATGCTCATTTATTCCTATCTGTTTAATTTATAAAAGAAACAACAACTAATAAATAAAACTCGTTGAGTGGTGATATTCCAAAGGCAAGGACACTATTATTTTTATTCAAATATTAGCAATACTTGTTATATTTAAATTGTGGTTCTTTAATTTGTGATGCTTGAAATATGAAGCAATGTGCAGATGTATGGGTTTAGCGGGTTTGTTTAGCGGAATTGTGAATTCTGGTGTGGGTTTATTTTGATTCAGATAGATGAAGAGGGAGGTGGAAACAAGGTTGCTAGTGTTTTATAAAACAAGGCCATCTGTCCTGCTTCCTTTTTTGCTTCTCTATCTTCCTCTTCTCTTTCACACCCTCATTATTCTTTGGTCAATCTAAAGGATATACTATAGATGAGAAAGAAAGAAAGCATAAATATATTTTAGGTATACAAAGTTTTATTTGAATCTACGTAAGGATACACCCGTGGCTATTTGTCAGTATACATTGTATTCAGAAAGAGGTTAAGTGTGATGTTTGAAGATTATTTTTCATTCCAAATTTTTTTTATCTTTTTAAGAGAATCCTTGGAAATTATTGTTATTCTATCTATTCTAATAACTATTGTCCGTAAGGCACTAGGTATCAAAGATGAAGAAGAAAATTTAATTTTTACGGAAGTTTCTACTACCACTACGGCTGCAACTGCAGCAACAACATCTGATATTGCAATTGCAGGTACTCTTGACACTGGTAGAAATATAGCAGATCCATATGGGACATCCCTCTTATCAGTTTCTTCCCTTGGACGTGGTCTTACTGTGGAAGAAGAAGAGGAAATGTATGATTTTTCAGGTGAATTTAGAGAAGAAGAAAGAACAGAGACAGATAATCAAGAAAGATTGAAAAAATATAACAGATTAAAATTTCAAATATGGAGTGGTGGTATCTTAGGTTTAATATTGTGTCTTGTAATTGGTAGTACGTTTATTGTGGTATTTTATCATATCGGTTCAGATTTGTGGTCACTAAGTGAACATTACTACGAAGGGGCACTAAGCATTGTTGCATCCATTATTATGTCTGTGATGGGTTTATTCTTTCTAAGAATGGGTAAATTAAGGGAAAAATTTAGAGTTAAATTAGTCAGCATAATCTATTCAGAACAAGGCCATATTTTGAAGGGAAATGGTAATGATAATGATAATAAGGCATTGACTTTTAGCAGTAGATATGCATTTTTTGTCTTACCGTTTGTGACTAGTTTGAGAGAAGGGTTAGAAGCTGTTGTCTTTGTTGGTGGTGTTGGGATCGATCAACCATTGACTTCCATTCCATTATCTATGTTAGCTGCAGTATCCATCAGTTTAATCTTCGGTTATTTTTTCTTTAAATACTCAAGTTCGTTATCTTTAAAGATATGTCTTTCAATCACTACATGTTTTATGTATCTAATTGCAGCTGGTTTATTTTCTAAAGGAGTTTGGCAATTTGAACTGCAAGACTACGTCAATAAATGTAATGGACAAGATATGTCAGAAGTTGGTAATGGTCCTGGATCCTATGACATCTCTAGGTCTGTATGGCATGTTAATTGTTGCAACGGTGAAAGAGATGGATTCTGGATGCTTTTGACAGCTATTTTTGGTTGGACTAATAGTGCTACTTATGGCTCTATCATCAGTTACATCATTTATTGGTTAATTCTAATTCTTGCCATTAATATTTTAATAATTGAGGAAAAATGTGGTTATATTTCATTTTTACCTATTTCATGGCAAAAGAAAAGAATTGTTAAAAGAATAAAAATTGCAGACACTTCAATAAAGATGAAGCAAAGAAATGAAGAGAATAGGTTGTATCTGAGTGTAAGAAATGCAAGATCTAAGGATAGTACAACACCTTTAATTACTCATTAAACTTCAAAAAAATTTTATAAACAATAAATCTGAAATAATTCAGCTTTAGAGTTTGGTTTATTTAAATTTCTTAATGGTGTTCCATTTCGTTTTTTTTTCAGATTAAGAATCATGTTTAGACTTAGGAAGTATTTAATATTTATAATGTTGTATATATATTTTATAATGATAAATCAGTATAGAGTGATAAATAACTAGTGGCTCTATTGGATTTTTAATAAAAGAGAAAATTGATATGAGTTTAAAGTACCAAAATATGAGTATGTGGATATACATGTAATTGCTTTTTTTATTAACTTAAACATTCAATTGCAGCTATTATATCACCTGAATCAACAATGTCACCATTTTTGTGGAATAACTTCAATACTTTTCCTGCAACATTTGTGGTTACAAGTATCTCAGTTTTCATAGCCTCAATAATAAGTAAGCCTTGTCCTTCGCTGACAATATCATCTATTGATACCATGGATTTCTAAAATCTACCAAAATATTCAGAATAGATTAAAGTAACATTCTCAGGATATTCATCTGAGTCAGGTTGGTGCCAAGAATTTTGTTGAGTTGATAAATCTTTATTTAAATTTTGAACTAATTTGATAAAATTATCCTTTCTTTCCCCCGCTTGTTTTTCATAGAATGCATTAATAGATCCTTCATTTTCTTTTAACCATTGTTGGTACAATCCATGATCAAAGGTCCCCTCATCAACATCGACAACAAATATACCAGCTTCTGTTTCCTCAGTTAGTGTTTCTAATTCGTTTTCCAAAACAGGATAAAATTGTATTTGATCAAATGGTGTCAACATCCAGGGATATTTCTTGTTAAAGTTGGATAGAGATAATTTGTCCCAAATTGGAATGGTTCTACCTTCCAACTGATATCCTCCAGGACTTGATGTCGCATAAATGCACATATACATGCCCTCTAAACCAATAGCACCTCTCTCTGTATATGTTCTTGATGGATTATATTTGCTTCCAAGAAGCCTTTGTCTTGGATCTAAAGGAACAGCACATAGTGATCCTAAAAAGACATCACCTAAACCTAAGGCTAAAAATCTGGCAGAATACATCATGTTATATATATTTTGGCGAGATATGTTATTGACATTTGTAATAAAGTCAACATTACTAGACAACCAAGGTGCAGAAGAACGTATAGTCCCTTGATATCTGGTAACACAAGCTAAAGTTTTATTTTCTTCAAAGGCTATTGGAAGTTTAAATACCTTAGAGGGAACCACCCAGTTGGAATCAAAGCATATTTCATTTTCATAAAATAATAATGTCTTCACAAGAGTTGCTTGAGAAATTTTATAACCATCGAATTCAATTAGAACTGATCTAACACCTTGTGACATTTCTACAATTCCAACCGTCATATTTTTTTTCACCAAATTAATTAAGCAATGTACTCTATAACTTAGATTGAAATCCGTAACATTATCACCATACTCAATAAGAATATAGTGATCACCAACCTGTCTCTATGTTATCTTTGGACTGTATTCATTTTTATGATTTACTTCAGCGAGAATGGGATTGTTATATGATGGAACCATTAGATCAGAAAGAGTTTTGACTGAGGGTTTAATTTTTAAGGTATTGATCATATTATCCTGGAATTCTTTTAAAATTCTAGCGCCATTATAACTAATTGGAACGAATTTGATTAAGTTGCCTAGTTTAACTTGGCCAATCTTTCATAATTCAGCCTCAGGTATAACAGCCTGGCAAACAAAACCACCTAAAGATGGTCCATCACAAGTAATTATGACAGATTCATCACCTGTGAAATTAATTGCACCGACAGAATAGACATAATCATGTGTGTTTGAAGGATGTAGACCACCTTTGTCACCATTACTTCTTGCGCATTTTGGTTTAGGTCCAGTGAGTCTGACACCAAACTTGTTTGAATTATAATGAGCCTTCCATTCCTCATTAAAAAATGCATCAATACTCTCTTCAGTAAAAATATCGGGAGATCCATGAGGATCACACATTGTACCAATTAACTACAGTCCATGACCTGGAATTTGTGGGATAATTGGATTTGGAATGGAAATTGGATTAACAGTGAATGTTGATTCTTTTATAAAAATAATATCTGAAGCTTTAAGAATTCTGCCATTGAAACCACCAAACTGACCTAATGTAAATGTAGATTTAGACCCAAGATAATTGGGAATATCAAAATCACCCCTAATAGCCAAGTATGCTCTACAGTCTGAGGTTAATTTTCCGAAACTCAAGGTGTCGTTATGATGAACTTGAATTGGTTCAAATTGTTTTATTGGGGTGTGTCCATTTATGGTACACTTAACAGAACCGTCGGTAATACTAATAATTGTATTAAAGTGGAACCTGATAATGGGACCAATTAATGTAATTTCAATAGTAGCTGCCGAATCCTCATTGCCAACAATTCGATTAGTCAATCTAAAGGAATAAGAATCCATTGGGCCAGAAGGAGGAACGCCGATTCTCCAATACCCATATCTTTCCGGATAGTCTTGAATTGATGTATGAATAACCTGGGTAATAATCTCTAAAGCAGTTGAATTATTGGTATATGGATTAAGAATGTTCGTGGATATCTTAGTACCTCTAAACATTTGAGAAGAAACAATCGATTTTAAGTATTCAATATTTGTAATATAGCCATAAACTTTTGTTTCTTGGAGAGCAAGTAGTAATTTACTCAAGGCATCATCTCTATTTTTCCCATGAACAATGATTTTGGCTAAGGTTGGATCATATTCTGCAGATATAACAGTACCTTTTTCGATCCATGTATCAACCCTTGTCCATTTAGGGAATTCAACATATGTTAATTAACCAGGAAATGGTCTAAAATCTTTTAAAGGGTTCTCAGTATATAATCTCGCTTCCATTGAAACACCAGTAATATTCCTTTTGATATTTCTAAAATGAACACATTTGTTCGCAGCAATTAAAATCATTAATTCAACCAAATCTAAACTTGTAACTATTTCAGTAATTGAATACTCAACTTGAAGTTTCGCATTTACTTCAAGAAAGTAAAAGTTGTCAGCTCTTTCATTATAGATAAATTCCACGGTACCGGCACTTTTGTATTTTAGATGGGAAGCTAAATTTTCAGCTGCAGTTCTTATAGCCTGTCTTGTGCTCTCACCAACATTTGGGGTTGGAGTTTCTTAGATAATCTTTTGATAATGACGTTGAAGGGAACAATCATGCTCACCCAATGCAATAGTAACACCTAGCCCATCACCCATAATTTGAACTTCAACATGCCTGGAGTTTTCAATGAATTTTTCTATAAAAACACCTGCATTTTCAAAATACGATTTCCTTTGATGTTGAATAATGTGAAATATTTCTTCAATTTCACTTTTATTATCAACCTTTCTTAAACCAATACCACCACTCCCAGCTGTTGACTTAATCATTATTGGATATCCAATTTTGCTTGAAGTAATTTTAGTTTCAGTTGCGTCAGTTATCAAAGGAGAACCTGGAATTAAAGGAACATTAGCATCAGCAGCTATTTTTCTTGCAGAATGTTTTAAACCTAGCTTTCTGATTGTTTCACCGATAGGGCCAATAAACACAATACCTTCCTTCGTACATCTATCTGAAAAATCAGCATTTTCAGATAAAAATCCATAACCAGGAACGATTGCATCTGCATTTGTTTTTTTGGCAGCCTTGATAATCTTGTTTATATCAAGATATGTTTCACTTGGAGTAGAACCGTATAACGGAACAGCAATATTTGATTCAATAACATTTTGAGGATACTTGTCAGGATCAGAATAGACTGATACACTTTTGATCTTTAATCTTTTTAATGTCCTAATGATTCTGGCAGCTATCTCACCTCTATTAGCAACTAGTATAGTGTTAAATGGTTTTTCCTTTTTCTCTCATAATAAAATCATAATATACTCTAAAACCACCAAAATTGGTTATATCTATGGAACCTTTGACAGTATAACTATATTCTTCACAAATAAACGGTTTGACCCATTCACCAGATTCTAATTCAATAGAGCCAATTCCCAATGGTTGTGGAACCATAGATATAAATTCACCAAAATTTTCAATTGGAATACTGTATATTTCAACGTTGATATTAGATCCTTCTGTGCTATTAACACGACTTAAACCTGGTTTCGAAATAGGTCCATCTTTTGGTAAGGCATGGAGTCTGTACGATTTTGAAGTTTTAGCTTTAGCTATATACGCTGCATTGACTTTTTCTAATTGTCAGTGCAAAGGAAGACCCTGTAAATGAGTACCAATCACGGCTAACTTGATGGAAGAATTAGGATTGATTTCAGGGCCAGTGACATTGTCATATTTAGAAACTTGTTTATCCTTAAAAATACCAAATGACCTCGAACCAGATGAAAAGCTCCTTCCAAAATATCTGTGTGCTAACTTGAGTAAAGCATAGTCAGTAAACTTTTTGCCAATCAATGTGATACCGTCTGGAAGGCCGTCAGATCGGAAACCACAGGGAATAGCTAATGCAGCCATGTCTACTAAATTGATAAAATTGGTCCAAGTACCTTGTTTAGAATTAACTAATATTGGTTCCGCTTCAACTTCATCAAAGGTGGGATTTAAAGGACAGGTAGGGACACATAGGACACCAATTGATGATAACCATTGGTTAATCTTCTGTAAGATTCCTTGCCTTTTGTACTCAAATTTGAAAGCATCAAATACATCAAAGTTTGTAGCTGTTTTAATAATCGTTAATACAGTGGGATCTAATGTATGCATGGGCGGGTTTTGAAGCTAAAAATTCTTTTGTTGCAGCATATCATTCAGCTATCCATGCACCTTCATATAGACAATGAGCTAGATTTAATAAAAGTTCAAAATCAATTTTGACGATATTAGCACCCATTTGTTTCAAGGAATCAACGGCACTATGGTATAATTTGGGATTTTCGGTCTCGTTCTACCATGGTAATACCTTTGGAATTACAATTGTCAAATCTTTGCTATATTTTTGTAATGGATTAGAGGGGTATATCCTTGAATATTCATTGTTGTGAAGATCAGGTTGACATAAAATTTTGAAACAGGTTTCTGCACCTGATAAATTCAAAGCAAATATGGATATACAGTCTAAAGATTTACAGGTAGGAACAACACCTTGACATAAAAAAACACCACGAGTAGGTTTTAAACCGATTAAATTATTTAAGGCGGCAGGAACACGTCCAGAACCAGCCGTGTCGGTACCTAGAGCAATGGGTACAATCCCATCAGCAACGACTCTGGCAGAACCGGTAGAGGAACCGCCTGATACATGTCTATCACTAAAAGCACGTGCAGTCTTGCTGTACGGAGATTTGGTACCTACTAGACCAGTAGCAAATTAATCAAGATTAGTCTTTCAGATAATGATAGCACCAGCATTTCTTAATAATTGTACAACTTTTGAATCTTTTTCAGGTTCGTATGCAAACAAAGGACAAGTTGCAGTTGTTTTAAATCCTCTTGCACCAATGTTGTCTTTGACTGCAACAGGAACACCATATAATGGTAAATTATACTTATTTCCTCTAGTTTGGAGAGCAATCCACTGTTCTTCTAAATTTTCCTTCGAAATAACTGAGATTTAAGCAGGATTTACAGAACTAATATCCTGAGATTCAATAAGAGCAAGCAAAGTTTTAAAGGACACTTCTAGATTTGAAGCTTTGCGAAAGTCTTTCTATTCATTAATGTACCAGCCTTGTGTGAAATCACTGCTGCCATTTGTCATACTTTAATCGATTGATTAATTGTTATTGTTGTAGTTATTAGGAGATTATAAGTGAGCTTTTTTTGTGTTGCAATGTATCAATATAAAGGTTTGGTTTTACTTCTTTAAAAGGACCAAATTTAATTTGATGTAAGGTCACTATGATTCCACATATAATCGGTTATAAAACTTTTGTTATTTTCACATCTCTATCCTTATCATTTTTTCATTAAATACATATGTGTATGTGTTTAGATTTTTTATATTTAAATTTCTAACTTGATATGATTGATATGTGTTGAAGATTAACAACAGAAAATGATTACTGGTAACGTATATGTTGATACTATATAAAATAATTTGAACAAACAATGGAATAGATAAACGTTATATCACCATCAACATTCGCTTCTTTATCTTCAGTTCATAGTCACTTACAAGGAAGAGTCTTTCGTATAAAGAAGAAGAGTTTTACAAATCCTTTCTTGTTTTTCAGCTGCTCTGATCTTCATTAGAAATTGAACAAATTTGCTTATCCTTAAATTTTGTCGCAACATTTCTACATTGCATTTTTTCCCGATAGGAAGTTAACACAACTGAAAAAATGATAGGAGAAAAAATTTATAGAGCAAAGAGATAAGATAAGATAAGATAAGATAAATATAAGATGGGGCAGATTATTATGAGAGAATTTGCTTGTTTTTTAAATATTTCTTTTTTGTTGGCAAGAGAGTCTGCTTATTTATTTGATCCACATTCGTCAATCATTCAGGATTTAACCTAAGAGAAGGGAATCTTTGAAACTTTTATTGTTTTTTCCATAAAGAGTAAGATTCTTTTTAAGATATTTTTTCGGGCAGATATATATGTATATAGGAGGTAGGAGTATTTTTTTCCTGATTAATTTGACATTCTCTAACAGCAATAATTATTCAATTCTAACAAAATACACATATTTACTATTTCAAATGACAAAATATAAATAAGCTATCATTTTCAAATCGAGATTACTAATTAAAATTTTATCTGATAAGAATATTGATTTTTTTTTTGAATTGAAGTTGATGGCTTTTTAAACTGCATTTAATGTAAATAAAACAGCTATTTAGTAGAAATAATATGACTGTTATAAAATCAAATAGTTTCAATAAGTGGTTAATTTCTCTGTATCTGTTGGTCCTCTGGATGAATAATATTAGTATACATTTTTTAGCATCGGTGATCATATTGTATGTTATTATTATGTATTATTATTATGTTGATATGTAGAGTAATTTTCCGTCCATCTCTTGATTGGGAATTAATAATTATACAAATACAAAAAGAAACATATGATAAAATGTATATAACTTATTCATCCAGATTGGAAAATTAATAAGTAAAATCGTCTACTTATATATGTCTACCTGTTGGCAAATCTTCATAATATATTAATTTATTTTCATTTTGTTTGATCTTATCTCTGTAATATTGAATGTGCAAAACAAACATTTTTCCTCTTTGATATATTTACATGTTACCCAAATCGGTAATATATCATTTCCAGCAGTTGGTATTTTGTTAGCATAAATATTTCAACTATAAATTGCAGATGAAGGGTTTGATGAGATATGTTAAATCAAAAATTAATGGGAGAGGTTCCTAGATCGACACTTTTTTCTGTTTATAGCAAATACATTACGGGATTGATATAAGTTTAATAAATATGTTTTTCTTGTTTTTAAGTATATTAGTATTTTTTCCATTAGTTTCAAACTTATCCACTTATTTCGATATATTAAAAAGACATGTCAAATAAGTTATAATAATTGAAGAGAGGAAGTATAAGTACGTATTTTATTTACTAGGAATTCTATCTACATTCAATGATAAATTTTTTTTATTGTAAAAGTGATTTAATCATACAAAATAATATTAATATCATAAAATTTTAAATAAATTTGTCATTCTAACAAGGATCTTACGCTAACAAGTTATTATAGTAAAGAGAACTTTTTTTTGTTAAGTTTTTATTAAAAGATGTGTGAACTTCGAGAGTTAATTTTGGAATATATTAAAAAAATTGAACATATTTTTAAATATATTCTCTAATTTTTATGTAGTGAGTAATAGACAAAATTAAATAAGATTTTTACAATCTCCTTTTTTGTACATAGTGCAACATTAATAATTATATACAAAAGAGTATATATAAAATAAAAATATGATATGAGGAAATTTTTGGTTTTAAAAATGTGAATAACAGATAAGTTTGTTATACGAATGGTAAAAAAGTATTCAAAGGGGTTCGTTTAATCTTTTGTTATATTTAAAAGATAAATATTTAGTTCGCTATAGTTTAGTACAAAATCTACCTGCCTTTTTCCAAAGATATAGTTTGTGAACAAATAGTAAATTATTACTTCGCTGTGAAAGCCAACTGCAAAATAAACAATTTCTTTATCGATATGCTTTAAAAATAAAAATTGTGATTAATATATATATAAAATATAAAGATAAACCAATAAGTAATTGTGTAAACTTTAACAACATTAATCTAGTATTGTGTATTAATACTTAATAACTGTTTATATAAAATTAAAAAAACCTAATAAAAAAAGCATGATAAAAAAACAATTAATTCAATGTAAAAATCACAATGTTGACCTTTTGTTTTTATAACTAATGTAACTTAAATGCTAAACAAAAATATACCAAGAAAAACTATTGATTAAAATTTGATTATATTCTAAATTTCATATAAATAATTATTATATTAAAGAATAACTATAAAATATTATTTTCTATTAACTTAAGAATATCCATTATTAATAATATATCAAATAAAAAGAGAACATTTTACAAATAATATATAGTATTTTAATAATTAAATTTTCTGAATATGTCAATAATTTCTGATGTATGATCCAAAAATCCCCCATTCTAATTCTATGGTAAGTACCACTAAAATTGTTTAATTAAAATTAGTTTTACAGTTTAATACAAAACATTACAACAAATAATGAAAACATTTCAAAAAAAGATTAATAATTTTATTATTGCAAAATATGAAAATACTACTTATGGCACAAATTTGCATGATAAATCATATCTTTTATTTATCATTGTTTGAATTTGAGGAAAAATATTTCTTGGTATCGCCAACAAATTATATAAATATAAATAAGAACTTACAAAGAGTCATAAACCTGAATATATCATTTTAATTCTGAATATTTGATAACAATACTTATCGTCACTGAATAATGAAGGAAACAACAATAAAATATAATGATTCCAAAGATACTTATGCTTATTCATTATTTTCAATACTTTTTATCTTTGTCTATTTTAATATACTATTTATTATCTACATTTAAAAAAATCTTTATTTCTTTGAGTACATTATATTCTTTTAAATTAATCCAAATATACCCTAAATATAGTGTAAAATAGATTATGTTGATGCCACTATAGTTGCTCTTGCAAATTCTTTAGTCGACAAAAAGGTTCTTATTTTTTATATTCATAAACTTTATATATTTCTATATATCTCATTATGCAGGCGATTCTTTGTATAACATATAGTTTATCTATTAGATTATAGACAACTAACTAAAAAATATTTATCTATTTTTGTGTTTAGAACAGTATATCTCTCATAATAGGTTTCCACCCATCATATTACATGTAACATATGAAATCCGAATGTCACTATAAATGATCTTGTGGACTCCTTGGTCGACGACAGCGCTCTTGTTTTTCTTGTTTATATAACTATGTTTATCTGTATATCTATGTATATTAGTTTACTCTTTATGTAGAGTATAGTTTATATGTCATATACAGACAACAATTCAAGCTATATCTGTCTATATTAGCATCTAGAAGAGTATATCTCTCATAATCAGGTTTTCCTTTATTACATTACATCTAAATCAGCTGGCAAAAATAATCACACCCACCGGAATATCATAAAACGACAAAAAATAAGCTCGCACTCAGATTCGAACTAAGGACCAACAGATTTGCAATCTGCTGCGCTACCACTGCGCCATACGAGCTCAATGTTTAAAACCTTATCGTATAATAAAGAGATAACACCACCAAGATTACATAAGATTCTATCTGAATCTAAAGTGATCTATTATGTTTTAAGTACAACGTGTCCATTTGCCACCTAGTGTTCGGCGTGTTCAGATATTGTTGTTACCGCGGCACCATAACATATTATGTTTATGTACACCGTGTTCATTATAGTTTCTACTACGCCACCATAACCTATTGTCCTAAATGTTCTATGATTTTCGATTATATTATTGTAACTAATAACAAAGATATGAATTACTAATTCTGTAATATATCAAGTTGAATAGGTGATCGAGTTCCAGAAAATATATAAAAGGAGAACGTTTTCTGTAGATGGAACTATCTTCTGTTACTCCTCTCTTACACATAATTTAAATATATTATATATAAAAGGAACAACCAACAACCAACAAACAACCATCGAACATCGAACACAGAATACAATAAGCAAATAGTATAATTACATAAGCCCGATATAGCCGTTAATATATAAGACCGTATTAATAATTGCATTACCGATTGTATCAATTATTGTCTCGATTATTAATAGATTATCCGTCTGATATTTCTAGCGCTTCCCCGAATAATGCAAAACTTTGACCACATCATATTATAACAAACTTTGTTATAGAATAGAATAGTTATTACCATCAAAAATACATAAGATCCTGAATGAATCCAGAACTATTTATTGTTTTTGTTGGAAAATGAGAGTTTATTACTGTCATTTCCATAAGAATTATTTGTAATTAGTTTTTCTGTATATTATGTGGTGTACGGATGTACCATGATATCAGGAAGACATTTTATTTTTCACCAAATATGTTTTTCAGAGATTTGAAGAGAAATAAAAAAAACTTTAAAAGAAGCCCTGAAGTAAATATAAAATTGTATACTATATACACTATAAAATAAGTATATACATGTATTTAGTATAAAACAGAACAAGCGTCTATAACTTAATGATGTTTGTCATTACCATTGATGCTGTGTGCTTTGATTTTCAACAAAAATTTAAGCTTAATAATTACAAATCTTGCAATGTGTCACTTGAGATCACAAAAACATAACTCTTCAACCTTAACATTAAAAAAAAAACAAAGAGTAGGTCTATGTACATCCGTTTATAGCATCACTTTGAAGCAATTTACGTTTATAATCTTAGACCATATCTCCCCAAAGTTGTGATTATTGGGCTTAATTTTTTATTTTTTTTTTTGTGGGTTACTCTATGACTAACAAACCCTTACACTAACTTAATAGCTCATTATCTAATGACATTAGATTCCCTGACAAATACTGTACTTTAGTGTTGTTAGAGATTGGACAATTTATTGAGTTTTTTCAAATGATTATCGGCTACAAAACTACCAAGAAAAAAAAAACCTAAAAATATTTTAAGACCTTATTAACATACATTAATTTTAATGTTGAATACATTAATATTGGAAGTGAGAAATCTCTGTAAATAAAATCTTACTAAATAGTTAAATAACCTAATGCATCTACAATAGTACTCCTAGCTTTACTTTATTTGCTTGTCTGTCACCATTTATCTGTATCAATAATATAATCATAATTTTTCATTATTTTATTTTAAACTCTTGTTTTAGTGGCACAGGTCAAATCACTCTTAACGAAGAACACCGAACACCGGTGAAATAGAACTTTACCAAATTACAAAAAATACATCAAATTGCGTAACAAAATTTATATATATGTATATATATGCATATATACTCTGTTCTCCATGGCATTCTTTTAAATAGTGTTCATAGTAATTGCATTCTTTGAACATTGCAACGATCAACAAGACAAGAAGAAACATACATAACGACTTGCCTTTTATTCTCAAGTATTTAAACTTATAGAAACAAGAAATCATTAGAAATGGCGTCTGCTATCTACTTTTGTGATAACAAAGGTAAACCACTTTTATCACGTCGTTACAAGGACGATGTGCCACTATCAGCCATCGATAAGTTTTCCACTTTGCTTCTAGAGAATGTGGAACAATCTAGTATAATACCACCATGTATTTCTCATAGCGGAATTGATTATTTATTTATACAGCATAATGATCTGTACGTCGTTGTTTTGGCTACTTCTTTAAGTATCAATGTGGCTACCATTTTTACATTCTTACACAAACTAGTAGCTGTGTTAGAAGAATATTTGAAAACTGTGGAGGAAGAATCTATCCGAGATAACTTTGTCATCATCTATGAATTACTGGATGAAATGATGGATTATGGTATCCCACAAGTCACAGAGACTAAGATGTTAAAGAAATATATCACACAAAAATCTTTCAAATTAGTGAAAGCACATAAGAAAAAGTTGAATGCTGCAAGACCACCATCATCATTGACCAATTCCGTTAGTTGGAGACCGGAGGGGATTAAATATAAGAAAAATGAAGCTTTCTTAGACATTGTGGAATCTATCAACATGTTGATATCACAGAATGGGCAGGTCATTAGATCGGAAATCCTTGGTACTGTTAAAGTGAAATCTAGATTATCTGGGATGCCTGATTTGAAGTTAGGTATCAATGATAGGGGTATTTTTACCAAGTACTTAGAAGGAAATGATATAGGCACAACATCTTCAAATGGTGATAAGAAAGGCAAAGGACATGATTTAAATAAAAACGAAAGTTCCATTACTAATGATGGAAGAAAATCTAAAAGTAACATTGAATTAGAAGACCTGAAATTCCATCAGTGTGTCAGATTAAGCAAATTTGAGAATGAAAAAATTATTTCTTTTATTCCACCTGATGGCGACTTTGATTTGATGAGTTATAGATTAACCACTTCTATCAAACCATTAATTTTATGTGATGTGAAAGTTCAAACATATTCAAATTCCAGAGTAGAAATATTTTGTAAAACTAAAGCACAAATTAAGAAAAAGTCCGTTGCTACTAATGTAGAAATATTAATACCTGTTCCTAGTGACGCTGATACCCCATCCTTCAAATATTCACATGGTTCAATTAAATGGGTTCCAGAAAAGAGTGCAATTTTATGGAAAATTAGAAGTTTCCCAGGTGGGAAAGAATATTCCATGAGAGCTGAATTGTTACTACCATCAATATCTGATATAAATGATACAAAGGTTAAGAAACCAGTACAAGTAAAATTCCAAATACCATACTTCACAACATCAGGCATACAAATTCGTTATTTGAAAATCAATGAGCCAACATTACAATATAAAAGCTATCCTTGGGTTCGTTATATAACACAGAATGGGGATGATTATACAATAAGGATCAACAATAGTTAGGTGGAATGTAGTGCTTGTATTAGTTAGCCAATGTTACAAAATATACATGTGTGTATAAAGAAACTTCATATCTATATATGCATATACAAAACAGATTAGCATAAAGAAGACAATAAATTAATGTTGAGAAATGTATGAACATAAACATAAATATATAAGTGTATGTATAGGCATATATTTTTTATTTATTCTTTTATTTTCAAAAATACCACTCTCCAAAAACCACCCTTTCAATCATTCTAATATCATTGTTAAATTTAGTAAACAAAATGTTGTCAAATAAGATACCAATCGAATGAAAAAAAAAAAAAAATGAAAACAGACACTAAGCAAGGGAAACAAACCAATAAAGCATAATCGAAGTTCGAATTTAGAAAATTAAAAAAAAAATGAAATGTATAATTTATTTAATCTATCATTTCAATTATTTTCAGAACCCGAACCTTCACGTTCCTCAGCTTCTACCTTTAATTCATGGATAATATCAAAACAACCGGCTAGTAAAGCATTTAATATACCTTGACCTTCCGGAATATTACCATCAGCATCATAGAACTTACCATCTCTACGTAAATTATCTAGAGATGCTAACTTCATTTGATATGGGTATAACTCTCTTTCATTTTCAACTCCACCCATTCTTTTCAATTCCAACAAACAACGACGTACTGTTGACAACTGATTATGAATTGGCTGTAAAGCTTCTGAGACAGGTTCAGAACTTTCTAATAATTTATAAATAATAGCATAACATCTACGTAGCAAGTACAGTAAAATGGCTTGACCTTTAGAGTCACCTGATTCAGTTGGAAATTTACCATGAACTCTTTTACCGTCTATTTCACTCAATTGTTTTTGATATGAAAACAAATCAGTTTCTCTTAGTGTCCATCTTCTTGTTATCATTAAATTAGACAATGATGTTTTAATTTCAACCAATTTATTATATATCTCTTGTAAAGTAGGGTCAAAGGATATCTTTAGACTTATTTGACCTTCTGATTGATACGATAAATCATTAACCAAATCATTACAATCGTCCAAGAGACCATTAAGCACAGATTCACCCTTTCTTGTTTGACCTGGGGCTGAAGAATCACTGATGTTACGAACTTCAGTTTCAACTTCTTCTAACTGTTTTTTTAAAAGAGAATATTTCTCAGTAATATCATTTTTTCTATTAATAAAAGAAGAGGAAGAAGAAGAAGAAGAAAAACCAGGACGATCGCCACCTAGACCGTCTTTAAGTTCTGTGTCAGTGATGGTTTGGTCATCTGTGTTCTTTAAAAGAGCCACTAGGGACAAAAGTCCTCTTCTAATTTGGTAAAGTTTTTCCATATAACCATTTAATTCAGGGTCGATATCTTCAAGATTTGATTCAATTTTATTATATTCGTCGATACAATGTTGTAACTTGGCACGTAACAATAAATCCTGTTCCAATTTATTTTTATTCCTTTCACTAGCAACTTTTGCTGTTATTTCATCATTATCCTTGGCTGATTCGATTAATGGTTGGGCACAACTTTTCTCTACAATTTTTGAGATTTCGTCCAGTCTATCCTTAATTGGTTTCAAATCATGGTGTGTATAAATTCTAGACTCTTCTAAATGTTCCAACAAACTTTGCACAGTGGACAAAGATGCATAAGTGGCAGGGGCCGAGTTTTTCAAACCAACAGTTAAAAAACATAGAGACAATAGCTGGAAAACATCATCAAGCACAGAGTCCACTCTATTATGTAATTGTCTATTATGAATCAGAGTAGCATCATTAGAAGATAGTGTCTTTGAATTCGATGATTTTCTAATTTCGTCCAGTTCTCTAACTTTAGTTAGAACTTCTTGATATGTGCTTTGAACATCCTTGGAATTCAAAAATTGGGTTCTATTTTGTTTTAATTTTGCCAGTGAACTTCTGACATCCAAAAGATAGTTTAATATACCTTCTTCCTCTTTTGGTACAACGGATTGAATAGCTGTTGAAGACATTTTTATGAAATATACTTGTTTATTTCTTTTATATCTTTTTCTATTTATTTATTTATTTATTAAGTTATGGTTATTATATTCTTTTAATAATAAAAATAGTGTTCTTTCTTATTTAAGTCAAAAAAGACACATAAAAACCTGAACCAAACGCAGTTGGTACAACAAAGACAATGCAACCAAACATATAGATAAAGAAGCATTTCAATTGTTTTGCAAAATTACTAAGAGCCCTCCTGACTGACCTGAGGGAAACTTCCCTGCAAGTGATATGAATGTTTGTAAATGTATTAAACCCTATAAACCATTTTGTCACCCGCCCTTCCTCCCCCCCTCTTCTTCTCTTTGAAAGTCTCGGAAACACAAAAAAAATATTTGAAAAAAAAAAAAAAAAAAAAAAAAAAAAAAAAAGAAAAAGTAATTTGGTACGACAAAGAGGAAAGAAATTGCCTCGAGCATTTCAGAACAATCCAATTTTCAAAAAAGAGGACAGAAAAACGATTCTAGGCCCCCCAAAAAAAGGGGAACAAAACCAACAATAATTAATAATAATAGCTGATCTCATATTATATTACTACTGTTATATTACTGGTATAAATGATATATAATATTGAAACCCCTAAATTGCAAGGGAGAAGAGAGAAAAGAGAAAAATGGTTTGTATATAAAGGCGAACATATTCAATTGGATTGATCTAACTTTATTCCATTTGTTTACGCCCTTTGAAACGCATGTTTTTTTTCTCCCTTCCTTTTTTGAAGTGTATAATTATTACCAAATAGTATATGTGTATTAAAATGACTATTGTATATAGTTATGATGCATTTACATCCATAGAGCGAGAGAATAAACTTTTATATTAATAAGTAGCTTTTATACATCACTGCTCCTTTCTGCTTTATTTTTCCAAGAAAGTTGTGTATTAAATTAGTAAGTGATATATGGGCATGTAATATATAACACTGCATGTGTGATACATAATATAACTTATCTTATATATAATAGTTCGTTAGTATATATTATTTTTTTTTTTTTTGATTTAGCCGCCGATAAATTCACACTTCATGCATAACGTATTTTTACATACTTCAACTAAATTTTTATTTTTTTTTTACGTTTTTTTTTTAATTACAGCGATGAATAAACCAGTAGAAATGAAACCAAGATGAAAGTCATGTAAATAAAAACAAATCAAATCAGTTGGTCATATATTATTCAACTATTGTGCAAACACATATTAATACACTCTATTCAAACAAGCAAATATATATATATATATATAGATACAGATCAAATAATTTGGTAGAGTTTCTGTTTTGAAATTTTCATGGCTACCACCAATTCTATATTATCCAAATATTTTCCTTTGGAAAATATATCTGAGTTGATTAGAGACTTGATTAATCGAGATGATTTGGAACAAGCTTTTGAATTGATAACTTTGACTGATATAGATTTATCGGAAGATATCCATTTAATTGATCAAATATTTCAAATATTTATTATCAAAGTTGAAAATTATCTGTATACTACTAATAATGCTAGTAATTCAATAAGAGATGCTTCTAACATAATTGTAAATGATAAACAATTCAATTTATTATTTAAAATCATTTCTTTGGTAACAGGTCTTAAAAATAGGGTTAATGAATATATTAATAATTGTTTATCTAACTATATAATATCCTCTAAGAATAAACTCTTTGGGAAAAAATTATCTACACGACCTCTTAAACAATTACTATCTGTTGTAGAAACACAAAAAGATCCAAACAATCTTCATACATTGGAAGATGATCAAATTATCCTTTTATTACAACTCCTTGAAGTAATATATACTGAAGAAGAGGAGTATAACTTTAAATATTCCGAATTTGTCAATTTTGATTTATGTTTAATATCTTTATTAGGTTGTAATATTGAAAACATCTCAAATTATTGCTCTAAGTTAATGAGATGGAGACATCCATATATCCATGAAAATTGTTGTTCCAATATTGAATTTGATCAATTAGTTTGGAATTTTTTCATATACATTTATTCCAATGATCAAGATGCTGACTGGAAACTTAAAAATCTGTTGACTTTTCTTTTAAGATCACTTATGAACCCAAGGATATCTTTGAAAATGATAGATTTTTTACAAGGTGAAACTTTCTGGACCAATTTACAAAAATCTCTTGATCATACAGTACATGAATATCGTAAACTATCTTTATCTGTATTGAAAATGACTATACAGAAATTGACAATGAATGATTCTCAGATAAAGAAACCGTTCACAACAAAATATTTTTTTTGGGACCCAAACAAATCTTCCCAAATTGAAAACTCCTGGAAAAAATTCGTCACCTTATATGAAATTGTAGCACTAGATACATCTTTAAATCAAATCCAAGCTGCAAGGAAAGATATACTTAACTTTTTCAATGATCCATACATCGATGGAACTTGGGGGTTAATCTTCTTTTCAACAGGACAAAGAGCATCAATGGAAAGTGTAAGAAAATATGTCATGTATTTGATGTTAGATGTTCAGGATAGAAAAATCTTTTCATTAAATTTACCACTGTTACGATCCACTTTATTACCTTCTGTCCTTCTTGCTCATTATTTCAAAGCTGAATACGATGATAATGATATAAGTGTTCCTCATCCAAACATATGTAAGCATGGTAACATTGTATCTCACCTATTCTACGACATTTTGGATAGAGCACCTGCTGATATTCAACCAAATATTTTAGATACATTGCTGAAATTATTAATAGATTTTGGTACGTCATTCGACCCTTCAAGGATTTTCGCCTGTTCAGGTATATTTAAATATGCCAAAAACACACAATATCCGATAATTAAATCAAATCATATTTCATTAATCAAAAAACTTTTTGAATTTGAATGCGAAGACCAAGTTTTTGAAACTACCATAAAAACAACACTATTTCAGCTACTTAATTATGTAGATACAGATGATGTTACAGTAAACCAATGGATTGGATGTATGGCTTCTCATTTAAAGAAGTGTGAATGCACAAGAAAACATATTGATGTATACACAGGCCATTATGATATACCTATTGATAAAATAAAATTTTCAAACTCTAAGTTATTGGTATCAAAACATATGGGTGTAGATCCCATGTATGACGCACTTTGCATAATATATTTACGTATTGAACCTGAACAATATACACCCGAATTGTTATCAATATTACCTTTGCTAATTAAGGAAGAAGCACTCAATAACATTTCAAGTAAATTGAATGACTATCAGGATGTTGTGAAAGATACTACATTTAATCTTATAACATCTATATCCGACACTAATTTAACTACAGAGGAAGCTTTCATGTTAGGTAGTGAAATTGTGTCTAATAACAAACCATGTAAAGAAATAAAAAATTCTCTGGATGTTCATACTTTATTGAGTCAATTAATTAATTTGTTCAGTCCAGCTAAACATGAATTCATTGTTTCGCTTTGTCTAAAATATAACATTGAGACGAATTGTACGCTTGAAGAACTGCAAAAATTATACTCCTCAATGTCTGATTTTTTTGGAAAGGTATCAGTGTCCTTTAAAGTAAAAGATAAAACTTATGCCTCATTCTTTAAGTTAATTACCAATGATACATTTTGGAAGGATACTCGTAATGATTTTGTTGAAGAAATTTTAAACCTTATTCAACTCACCATTGAAGAAGGAAATAACCAATATATGTGTAACTTAGAAATCACCAACTTAATTAGCCATATATACAAAAATACTGAGATCATTCATTTAAAGACTCTGACAATCTGTTTCAAAGTTATCTCAACAATATGGGACAATCTTTGTGATGAACGTTTAGTATTGAAAGAAAGTGAGCTTCATTATAGAATTATTCAGTTACTTTTTGATATTAATAACATTAACTATGCAACACAGTATACAAGTTCGTCCATGAGTGATAAGATTTTACATTATAGCGAACAAATTATCGTTTTAGGTTACTCAAAGAGAAGATTTTTACCATTATTGGCTACCAAACTAGAGGAGTTTATGGAAGAACACGGCTCCAAACTCACAAAAGAGGGATCACTATGGCTATCAGAAATAATTGTTTCATTGTTCGTTCAAGATCAAATGGAACAGAATATTTTCCATTTAAAGTCTGTGATGGGTTATTTTTACGATGGCATATTTCAAAAGAACATTTCAGATTTTACACCTTTATACAACCAAGTTTATTACAAACCTGAGATAAACAAGTTTATTTCAATTATTTCAACTATTACTAAGGGTAATTTCCAATTTCAAACAAATCTAATCAACTACCTAATAAATAATACCAATATGCTTATCTCGAAAAAACGTATTGATGGTCCTGAAGAAAAAGAAAGATCCTTAAAATGGCAATTAAGTTTAATTTCCCTACATACAGCCACAAAACAACAAGAACTTCCAATTAACCAAAATATTATCTTAAACGTAATTCATAGTTTAGAAACAGAAGCCTCCCCTATAGTTCGAATTTATAAAGAATGGTTTATTTCATACTCCCTTGCATCTATAAACTTACATGAGGAAACTAATGCTACGGCAAATCTATTATTTGAGTTAATGTGCAATCATGATAAGCCAATTCTTGCCGTCAGTGCAGAAAAGATAATATTCCTTGTTTTGAAGGTTAAAGTCCAAAGTAACTCCATGAAATTATTAAACAGATTTGTTACTGTTTTGGTTTCAAATGCTTCCTCAAATAAACCATTAGTTAGACATTTTTCTAATTCCTTGATTTTATCTCTATGGCCATTCATTAAAGATAGCCTACTGTCGGATGATATCAAGAGGCTGTTACGAAATCTATACAATAATGCGAGGGAATCACAAGTCATTGGTCAATACCGTTCAGGAGATGCTAATGTTTGGGATATATATAAAGATATGACATTAACTGGCATTTTTGGTGGTGTAATAAGAAAGACTACTGATCACCGTCCACTTTACATCTCTTCTATCACATTTAAAGATTGGAACAACACTAAAGAATATATTGGGTATTTTAAAATCGGCACTGATGATCAAGATGTATGGTTAAATACCAGAGATACACATGCTGATGGGGAAAAAGCCAAATATACAGATAAAGCAACAAATGTTCATGAGGAAATGTCGCCTTTACAAACAAAGAGTGGTGCTTGGGAAACCGTATTAGATATTGATAACAAGAAATCGTCTGCCACTGTAAAGCGTTCCAAAATGATTGTTGTTGCATCTCTAATAAGCCAACCACCAAATTTGGGTGGTATTTGTAGATTATGTGATGTATTGGGTGCAGAATTATTAACCGTTAATGACATCAAGATAAAGAACCATCCACAGTTTAAGAAAGTTGCAGTAACTGCTGATAAATGGATGCCAATAGAACAAGTCTCTATTAATAACATTGGGACATTCATGAAAATGAAAAAAAGAGAAGGATACACATTGATTGGTTTAGAAAAAACTGAATATGCAACTCCATTAGATAGTGAATTCAAGTTTCCAGAAAAATGTGTAGTTCTTCTTGGGACAGAACAGAGGGGGATTCCAGGTGAACTATTAATTGATTTAGACATGTGCTTAGAAATTAAACAACACGGTGTTAGTAGGATAATGAATGTTCAAACAGCAGCAGCAATTGTAGTTAATTCATACAGCCTTCAACATATGTAACATGGGATACTACATATATATATGTTTACTATCAGATTAATATATATATATATATAAAGTTAGCTTTTATTATTCTGAATTTATAAACTTGCTCCAATATCAATCGAGCTAGCTAGCAGAAAGATATATTTGTATATTTTGCATCTCTATCCTCTGAGTCAAGATACCTAAAAACATAACTTTTCACATGCTACTTTCTCCATACTTACTATCCCCACACTACATTCTACTGTAATTAAAGTAGCTAACTACCAAACGGTTACGCCTATATTTGCTGTATGACTGAAAATCATGGTCTCTTTAGTATGCTTGTCTTTTTTTAATTGTTACATCGATCTTTTTAGAAATTAAAAAAGAAATTAAAGAAATCTTATATATTTGAATATGTCAAAAATTACAAATGGATACATGTTTAAGATGAATATATATATATATATGTATAACTATATATATGGGAAATAAATATCAAAAGAGAAATTAAAATCGACTGAATTGAATCATGGAATATTCAAAAGAGAAAAAAGTTGGTGAAGGTACATATGCTGTTGTTTATTTAGGTACTCAACGTTCTACATCGAGGAAGATTGCTGTGAAAGAGATTAAAACCTCGGAATTTAAAGATGGGTTAGACATGTCAGCTATTCGTGAAGTTAAATATCTGCAAGAATTGATCCATCCAAATGTAATTTCCTTAATTGACATCTTTATGGCCTATGATAACTTAAATCTGGTGTTAGAATACCTACCGACAGATTTAGAAGTAGTCATAAAAGATCAGTCTATATTATTTACCCCTGCTGATATTAAATTATGGATGTTGATGACTCTAAGAGGTGTTCATCATATACATCGTAATTTCATCTTGCATAGAGATTTGAAACCTAACAATTTACTAATATCGCCAGAAGGTATTATCAAAATAGCGGATTTTGGGTTAGCCAGAGCAGTTCCGGGTCCAAGAGAAATATTGACAAGTAATGTAGTTACTAGATGGTATAGGGCCCCTGAATTATTATTTGGGGCCAAGCATTACACCTATGCTGTAGACATTTGGTCTGTGGGTGTAATCTTTGCAGAGTTAATGTTAAGAATACCTTATCTACCAGGTAAAGATGATATTGATCAAATGGAAGTGACATTTAGAGCATTAGGAACCCCTACAGATAGAGATTGGCCAGGTGTTTCCATATTCCCCACATATAATAAATTGCAGATATATCCACCACCATCAAGAGATGAATTAAGGAAACGGTTTATCGCAGCTACAGAAAATGCATTGGATTTCATGTGCGGGATGCTTGAAATGAACCCAATTAAAAGATGGAATGCAATTCAATGTCTTGAATCAGATTATTTCAAAGATCTACCTCCACCTTCTGATCCAGCAGATATTAAGATATTCCATAATTGAATTATTGAACATAAACAATGAAATTTTAATCAAAAGAAAGTTTTACTTTAATTATACATGCTTAAGTATATAAATATATATCTATACATGTATATGCATGTAGATGTAAGTGAACATGTTATTATATCATCATTATAATGTACTGAACACCACATTCTCTTATCCTTTTATCGGTAAATATTTTTATTATCTGTGTGTATTGTATTTTACTTCGACTTAAAATTGAAACTCTGGAAAGAAGGAAAGAAAATGCGCTACCACTGAAGGATTCGAAGAATCTGCGATAGAAGAACCATCTAAGCACTATTTAAAGATTATATGTAACTGGCTAACTAACTCAACCATATTATATGAATAAGCATGATTTTTTATCACCAATATCAATTAATTATTTTCATTTCTATCTCTTGATGTATAAAGAAGGATCTTATGGGTGAAACTATATTTGAGACAAGAAAAATATTAATTATAGAGAGACATTCCAAGGATTTTTCTACAACCAACACACAAATATATATCAACTCCCCATTCTTTTAATAATCTATGTATTTTACCTAGACTTTTTGGATATATATACTGCAATTTGCTATTTGCAAACCATGAATAATACATCATTCAAAACTTTGTTTCCCTCGAAGAAACTTTTAAATAGAATATTATTTCAAATGGATAGTGAACTTTCGTCCGGAAAACTACTACCTTTATATGAAACACTATATACCAACAATGAATTAACTTCCAAAAACTCAAACTATGCCAATAATCCCAATATAATATTCTTAATGAATAGAGTATTAGTTGACTTAAGGAAGAGAACTAAGCAACAGCCAATTCAGCTTCATAAAATGGAACTCTATCTTCTGAAGAAAGCTGCCCAATTGGGGAATAATGATGCTATAACATTACTCTGCTATCGAATATTAATGTCTAAATCATCATCATCCGCAACAACGCCTGAAAATCAAAAGGACATTATCCAATCGCAAGAGCTATTAAAACAATTAGTCAAACAAAAACATCCATTAAGTTTCAAGATTGTTGCAGATTTAAACTGTTCAATGGGCCAATTTGAAGAAGCCAAAAGATGGTATAAAGAATATTTAAAATCTGTAGAACCTTATAATAAGTTAAAACCCAATTTTGATATCAATTATTGGGGGACACAACAAAAAGGTAAAGTGTTAGAAAAATTAGGCGAGATTGAATTCAGAGAAGGTGGTGTGCAGAATATAATATCATGTGAAAAAAGATTCTTAGAGGCTATCAAAACCGTGCCATTAAAAGAATGTGTTAAATCATATTTTTATTTAGCTATGTTATACATTAAATATAAACCAACCAAATCCAAAATTTTATTAGAACAGTGTTGTACACAAGGTTTTAAAGAAGCCTTCAGTGAAATTGGATATTTAGAAATGAATTATTTTCGAAATCCAAAGAAGGCACAAGAGTGGTTTAAATTGGGAATGGAATTACAACAATTATCATGTTTTTTTGGATATTTTCAATGTTGTATTAAATTGAAAGAGTGGGTTGAAGCTAAGAAATGCATAGAAACAATAAACAAACTTAAATTCAGTAATATTATTACAAATGAAGCAGACAGAGTTAATATTTCAACTTTCATACATGCACACACAAATACTATCAGATCAATTGAAGAGCATTTGAGCCAATACACAGAATTCGATCCAAAACCTTTATCAAATTTAGAAACCACAATAAAAGATAGATCTAAATGGGGATTCTAATATTCTTTCAGAACAAGACAAAAAGTAAGTTTTCTATTTTTATCATATTCTTTTATTCAGTACCATATTACTTATTAGTATTGAGAGGTGCTTCATACTAAAACTTAAATTTAATCGTGTACATATTCTATATAAATATTTTAAAAAGGAAAGAAAGTATATCATTGAAACAAGATCGCAAATAATAGACTTTCAGGGTAAACAACAATAATCGCCGTCACCATACTTATAATGCCTTGATATTATTCATATGCAAATATATTAATATGTAAAGAGGGGTAGAAAAAACAAACTTAAAGTGCTAAATTTCTTATTCCCCTTTATTGTATGCTTTTATTATAAACTTTATTTAGTATTTGTTAAAGAAGATATTCAATTAGTATCATCTAGTAAATTATTACTCTTATCCATATTCACGTTGTTAATATTAATATTATGTATAGCATTATGGGTATTATCATAATTTACTGTTGACTGATGTAAAGACGTGTAAATTTGGTCATTTGTGGTACTTGATAGATAATCTTGATGATCGAAAAAGAAAGAGCTTGGTGTTAAATTTATATTATCTAAATCATGTGGATTTAGGGAGGTGCCCATAGTACTAGTATTATTTATGCTGCTGCTAATATTACTATTATTTTTTTTATTATCAATATGATTCATGATAGACGAAGAAATATTATCATGAGCATAGAGACTATTATCAATTTGGTTGTGGATTGTATTATACGGAATATTAAGATTATTTCTATCAAATTGCAAAGCTGGTGAATAAGCTGATGATGATGTGTTAATGCTATCTTGATAATGAAGCAAGTTAATGTTATTATTAGTATTAGAAATGGTATCATATGATATATGTCTATTATCACCAAAAAGAATATTATTGTTGTGTTCATGATCTTGTGGAACACGGTCGTTAATTTGTGAATGGAATTTAGGATCCGACAAAGATTGGAAAGATGAAGCATCAGGGATTGCCATATTCACAGATATTGGAATATCTACATCATGTGATTGCATAATAATTGATTTATCAAGATGACCATCCATTGAAGAGGTATTAGTAGCAGCAACAGCAGTAGTGGTAATAGGAAGAAGATGAAGAGGTAATTGTACAGGAGAAGGTGGGGATATTATTTGATTTGTAGCTTTATAATCAAGGATTAAAGAATTCATAAATTTCAAAGAATCCTGTAAACCCTTTAAGATATGTGGCAAATTTGATCCACCAATAAATGCATCATTGACTTGTTTTCCCTCAGAGAAATCTTCACATATAGACCATTGGTTTTGTGTGTCAAGAACATTCTCATTTAAAAAATACACTGCAAAATTTGGTGATTTATTAATAGTCAATTTCAGTTCACTACAAATACTATTATTTGTATTATTACCATGATTATTGTTATTATTATTTGATATGAGTTCATCTGAATTTAAACTTATTGAACAATCCACGACATTATCTATTGGATAAAAGATTCTAAACAAAATTTTACAATTATTTGTCATTGCGCTGAAAAAATAATTAATCTCGAAATTTTTCTTAGATATCAACACAAGCAAATCAGTAGAATTTAACATAATGTCATTCACTGATCTAGGTGACAGATTCTTTAAATTTTGTAGCAATTTGAATTTTTTACTTAGTATCGAGCCGCTTTTAATTCTATTCCATGAACCAACCAAAATGGAACAAATATCGATAAAATAATAATTGTTATTAATATCTAATGGGACCTTATCAAAAAAATTTATCTCCTTCCCATCTTCCAAAAACATATCACTTTGCTCGTCCTCCTCATCCCCTTCACCTCCTACATGTTGATTGTGATTTTTTTCTCTATAAATACCACTATCATCACTGTCGCTGTCCATATTATCTCTATTAAATCTCCTCTTTTTACTCTCATTAGAGACGGTCATAACATTATTATTATCAATATTATTATTATTATTGGAATACATCTTGTTTTCTTGTTCCTGTTCAATACTTTTCTGTCTATTATTTCTTTTAATCTTAGCTCTTTTATTCTGAAACCAAATAGTAACACTCTTCTCATTCATATTAACCAATTTGGCAATCTGTCTTCTTTCTTGTGGGGTTGGATTGGGATTCAAATTAAATTGTCTCTTCAAAATATTTAAAGTTTCGCCTTTAGCTCTATTTCTTCTAACTTTATTAGGAGAACTATTCATGTTGTTGGAATTCATAGCAGTATTATTATTGCCTGTGATGTTGTCATCAGTGGACTCATTAGGATACATTAAACCAGCCGGTTGTAACAGATGGAAACCCTCCGCAGTGAAAGGATCAGCGTGTATAGAGTTGTCCTGATCCTCGTTACTCATATTATTACTTATATTATTGTAATCTAGACTACCCATTAAGAAACGTTCACACAAAGAAACTAATAGACTATTGTACACACTTACACGCACAAACACACACACACACACACGCACTTCTCCCTCTGTTTGTCTCTCTGATTCTTTCGCTTTAGCTATCTTCTTTGTCTTCGGTTTCTCTTTCTCTCTTTCTTTCTTCTTTCCACTTTTGGGAGTCGAACCAACAAAGCGAAATAACGGGATGAACTACTAGAATGAAGTATCAGAATGGGTTACTGTCTAACCCTCTGTTATAATCGATGGGTTCAACCAAAACTCGTTGCTTTCTTCTCCATTCGAATTTTCTCTCTTCGATTTCTTCTTCAAACCGCTCGGAGAAACCAGGCACAACGTCCACGTGATTGCCGTGCCTAGTGATTTTTACAAACGCCGATGTCGAATTTTTTTTTTTGTTTTTGTTTTATCTGCAAATCTGGCAATGTCTTCTGTTTTATAGAAAAAAGAGCAAAGGGCAGATCATTACAACTGGTCTTGACACCATTGGACAGTGTCAGATATCTGGGTGCCAATGTGTGAGTGTGTGAGTGTGTATTGTATCTGTTGAAAGATGCTGCAGGATAAAAGAGGCCATGGTGACGCTTTTGAAGAAGAAACGCAACATGAAGAATTGTCCGTATCCAAAAGGCTAAGGACTAGTCCTGATCAACCCGCCATAGGCCCTGGTAGCGATGACTCAACTAGAAATAGCTCCATTCCCAAGGATAACCTCGAATTCGAGGTGTTACAGAAGTATCGGGAGATGGACAAAGATTTCTCGAAATTGAAAGCCATGACTATGCGTGGAGATGGTGATATTTCCACGGTCTTAAATAGTCTGTCAACTTTAAATCAATTATTCAATAACGTTCAAATTGTGAACAACCATGCCAACACCACTGACTCCACACATACACATAACAACAACAACAACAATAATAATAATAATAATATTTTCGCATATGATTCAAGAGCCATTGTCAATATTAGTGAATTAACACAGTTAAATGTTAAGAACCTGCAGTTGGGTGAAATTAAATCGATGCTGAACTTAAATGATCTAATTTTATTTATTAAACGGTATCTACTAAAAGAGTATCTAAATCAAAATAATATTATAATATCAGATACTTCATTAAGTGATATTGAGGATGACCCAAAAATCGGTCAATCCAACCGCGGTAGCAATGAGGATACAGAGAATGTGGAGGAAGGGAAAGGGGAGGAGGAGGAAGAGGATCAATATACTGACCCAATATCAAGGAATCTCCAAAAGCATGTTAGAAGACAACAATATTTAGAACAATTCGATAAATTTAATAAATTCAATCAGTTCAATTGGTTCAAAATGGGATCCATCTTTAAAAATTATAACCAGTCGATAACTGTAACCGATCATTTACTAGGTCCATTCTCTTTGGAAAGAAAGAAAAGATCACTTAATAATAATAGACGTTCTTTAAATAATGAACAAGATCAATTATTAAATCCTGCAAGTCGACAGACCGCGGAAAATGTCACAAAGGATGATTTAATAAATAACCAAGATTTGACCACCCCAGAGCAAGTCATTAAGTGTTATAAATTGTTGTTAAGTAAAGTTGGTTACAATTCTAAGATCTCATTATTTAAATTCATTTTAAACCCGAATTCTTTTGCTAAAAGTGTTGAAAATCTATTCTATACAAGCTTTTTAATCAAAGATGGTAGATTGATACTTGAACCTGGTGACAATGACAGTGATCAAGGCTTTCCAGTACTTAGAATAAAACCTGATTTAAAGGATTTAACTGAGGAAGAAAGAGAAATTGAAAGACAGAAAAGATCGGATGCTCAACAGAATCACATAATATTCCAATTAGATATGGAAACATGGCAAAAATTAATAAAAAAATTTGATATTACTGAAAGTTTCATACCCTAACCAGTCCCTCACATACATACATACATACATACATAATATATATATATATGGAATGTGAATATTTACATGTATATATACAAACATAAACTTTACTTCTGTTTATTCCATCTAGATATATTTACAAGATCCGTTAAATCCCACTTTCTTAATGGCAAAATGTCCAAACTATTATAAATCGTACACCCTTCTTTAATTTTGAAATGTTTAACTAATTCAATTGCAGCCCATCCGATCATCACTGCATTATCTGTACATAAATCGTTCTGTTCTGGATAATGGAACGATTTGAAATATGGCTTCAATTCATTCTCCAATCTATATCTTAACCTTTTATTCGAACTGACACCACCAGATGCAATAAACTGTAACCCCATTTGACTAGGTTCTGTATCATACAGATGTATATTTTTTTGCACCCATTGTTTAATCTTATATATTAAGTGATCGAAATGAGATTCTTGGATATCATATGCAATTTGATTCAACAACAAGGAGTCCCTACGATTAGTACCATGAATCAGAGTATCTTTAATCTGGTTTTTTAATGACGTTATATATGACGCAAATGAAAATGATAGTTTATTCTTATTATGCGCCATGGACAATGGATTAGGCAAGTTGATTACAGAATGAACTTTGTTTCTCCTTTGGGAAGCCATAATTTCCATTTCTTTGGCAATCATATTAGCCTTAATGCCCAATTCTCTACCACACTTATCTAAGGAATCGCCAATGGCAATATCTATGGTATCAATCAAAATTTCATGATTTAACACATCTTTAGATAATACTAACATTGTATGACCACCGCTTGCTAATAGACTAATAAAGGGGAAATTTATTTGATTGCTTGTATCACTTGAACTCATCCTTGGAATCAACAAATGTCCCAACATGTGGTGGACACCAAGGACAGATGTGGATAAGCCCAATGACAACCCCTTAGCTAAATTCAAACCAACAGACAAAGGACCAACCATCCCGGGACCTCTTGTCACCGCAATTAAATCAAGTGGACAGTCATTAAACTGTGGGATTTGCATCATCCGATCTATTAGAAGTGGCATTGTCTGTTGATGGTGTAACAATGCCTCAGTAGGGATAATTCCACCGACTAAGCTACTATTTAATGTAGATTTTAAATGCGATATTATATTGGCCATGCCAGTATTCTCATCATAGTCCAACAAAGCCACACTAGAATCGTCACACGAGGACTCAATAGCTAAAACACGGTATAGCTGTCTTGTCTCCTTCACCATGGAATGGAATACAGGTCTTATCAATGACAGACTCATCATTCATTAGCTTCTCTTCTTATTAGTCCCCTCTTTGCTCCTTTTCTCTTCCTCTTGATCTAACACATGTCTCATACAGTAATCACCAAACTCTATTCCCCAGTATCAAGCAACTGTAGTAACAATCCAAAGGGGTTCATTCTACCCCACTATCACTTAATCCATACATTCATTCCTACCTTCTACTCTTTCCCAGCTGTGTTTTTTCTTCTTCATGCCTTTAAAACAAAATACAAAACATGTAAATATATACACTGCATTTCTCACGGCGCTAACAAAAACAACAAAACCAAAAGCATGTCGAAAAAACCACAAATGTTTCCTAAATAGGAAACAAAGCCAAAAGTGTCCTAAATAGGAAAACATATTCGAAAAAGTTTCTTCGTCAAAGGCACCGTGAAAAAAAAAAAAAAAAACAAAAGAAAAAGAAAAAAAACACGACCAGCAAAATTGCGAAAAAAAAGAATCCAATCTTCAAATTCTCGAGGAAGAAAAGGGAAAGGAGAGGAGAAAAGAAGCTGGACGTGCATAGATAACACTAAATTGCTACTTGAGAAATGAGTTGTTCCAGTTAATAGCCCAGAAGAGGATTACCAAACGTATTCCTAAGATACGATACACATAGTTCCTTCTCTCTTTTCTCTCTCTCTCTCTCTTTCTTTCAGTTAACAGCCTGAAAAAAATAGGATATAATGAATAATAATGGTACTTAAAAAGAGCAACGATAACAACAACAACAACAACAACAACAACAACAACAATAATAATAATAATAATAGTAATAATAATAATAATGCTAATAATAATAATAATGGGAGTCGTAAAAAGAATGATTTTGTGAACGATATTGGTACTAATAGCAGCGACCAAGAATTACAGTTCAATGACACTTTGGTGGTGTCTGACACTATGGCAGGCAATTCAAACGAGTTGTTATATGCTCATATCTATAACTATCTATTGGAAAATAAATACTATGAAACTGCCAGACAATTTTTAAGAGATGCCGATGTCCCAATCACTAGAAATTTAGAAGTTTATAATAACGAGAATCCTGATTCTGAATTCAATGGTAATATCGCTGTAAGTGGAAACTTTGATCAACGGGTCAAAGACACTGAAAGGGATAAAGAGAAAGAGAAGGAGAAAACGAAAGGCGAAAACAAAGAAAACGAAGATCTTAGACAATTACTAGAGCAATTACCAAGGGACCAATTACTAAGATCGAAAATGATCATTAATTCACCTGATACTTTCTTGCTCGAATGGTGGCAACTTTTTTATTTGTTAAACGATTTTATTGAGGGTTCCTCAATTGACACTCTAAATGAACTTGATTCACCTAATTATGAATATATATACCCTTTATTGCCTGAAAAATATCCAATTAACTATAACAACAACAATAATAATGCTACTACACCTATATCCAATGAAAAAATCAATCCAACACAGCAACAGGAACAATCAAATTATATCCCCGTACAACAACCTCGCATACCTACTTATTTATCGCAACAAATGAGATCGCACAACCGTACTTCAAGATCCAATTCAACACAGCAACCACCGCTACAAACAAATAGAAGACAAATGTCTCCACAAGATATAACATCACCCCCAATGTATTCACAGCAATCGAGACGCCAGACATATTCAAATCAAGGACAACCTTCACCTGGTATAAATGAGAATATTGCTACTCATGAAAATAATCCGAACTTTAATTCTAAGAATTATCAAGACAAAAATAACCAAACTCAATTGAGAAGTCAAGCAATTAATAATAATGACAGCGATAAGAGTAATCCAACTCATTTGTTGAAGAATATATATGCAAATGGGGACAACATCAATATGCAAGGTCCATTAATACAACAACAATACATGGCAATGTTAAAAACTATTATAACGAAACCGCCCCCATATCAGAATGCCACAAATAATAATTACAATCACCCTCACAATCACGATAACAGTAATAATAATCATATATCTACCCCAACTAACTCAATCAATACTGACCAAAATAATAATAGCAACAGCAGAAACCAACATAGTGTGAATACTCTTAAGAGCGATGATCTTAATTCTTAAATGACAGAAGAGGGGTACCTTTAAAACATCAACAAAAGTGAAAATAATAATAAAATTTCGTGATCAAAGATTTGTTAAAAATAATAATACAAATAAATAGGTACTTATTTCACAGATTTAAAGCAAAAATATACTTAAAATAAAAGTGAATTCAAAAAATTGAACTACTATTACTTTGAGTTTTACAATAAATTCAAGAGATTACCCCTCGTGTTCCATCAATCATATGCATACATCATCATTTAAAGCTAGTCAATAATCAAATATCGTTGACAAAATAGAAGACAACATTAAATATTCTTTATAACAACCCTATTTATAGTTATTTCATATAACGATACCTTCATGTAATAAATAAGCATTTTTTTTATAGTACATAAAATAGTATATATTTAAAAAACTTAATAACACTATTATTTTATCACAATTTACCCCACTTAGCAAATGGTATAATAGAAAAATGTTCCTTCAAATTTTTTATATTCCCAGCAAAAATATCTATCCCATCTGATACTCTCTTTTAAAGTTCAATTGAACTCATTATCAACCGCTTAAAACGTATATATAATCCCACAAAACAATGATTTATCTCACAAAAAAAAAAAGGAAGTTGTACTATAATCCTAATAAAATGACAATTGCCCTTAGGTACGAAATATATACATGAATGAACTAATATATAATGATCTTCAATATTTTCAATAATTTTTGCTTTATTCAGATTTCATTTAATGCTACACCAAAATTCAATCTGAAATAACTATCCAAGTATTAGCACATCCACCAAAAACATCCACCCTAGTTTCATTTTCTTTTGATATAGACATAACTTCATTCAGGAGACTTGATTCATTAGAACGGTCGTTGATTATTATAGATTTGTTCTTTTGTAATGATCCGCAATTACCGTGTTCACCCCATCCCCAACACCTGACACTAACTTTGCCATCTTCATCACATACCATAATACCATGTTCGCTACCTAGAGCCACTGTATTTACCTTAAGACCTGTCACATCATCATTTTTTAGTAATTGATTGTGCATATTAAACCCATATGAAGAAATTTTAAATGTTGGTGTCTTCTGAATAATATGAATTGATGACCACATAGATAGCACAGTTAAATTAATTCGATTTCTCCATGATTCTAAATCAAATGTCTTTGGTAAATTCCCAGTGGTATGGACAATTGAACCATTAGCATCTATATAAACCATAAAATCCTTCCCCATGGACACATAATCAATAACATGATCTTGTGTTTCATATATCAAAGATGGTTCAAATACGCTTTTACATTTAGGAGACCACAATTGACATTTAATATTAGACCCCCATCCATAAACTTTACTATATCCGTTAGCACGATTTGTCACTAATATGACACAATTTTGAAATGAAGAAAAAATCTGAATCTTGTCAGTTAAATCATCTGAATGAAATACCTCAATGAATTTGGAACTCTGCACAATATCTGGACCCGCACCTAACTCACCTTTCAACCCTTGACCCCTAATATACACTTTATTTAATGAAGTCATCACCATAGTAAAGTCCCAACCACAAGTAACATCAACTACGTATTCAATATTATTATTATTCTTCTCACTTTGACCAGTGACCTTGCTACCTTCTTGATAGCCGAAATTCCATGTGTCATCTGGTTTGGTCCATCTGTTAATACTTTTGCAGTTAATGTCGCCTAATAACTGGCCTGATTCATTATTACCAGTCATAAGTATGCCACCATCCCTCAATAGAATCACTGTATGATTTCCACCACAAGCTATTTTTTGCAACTGACCATTTGTAGAAAGAAATAATGCCTCAAAAGCTGCATCTAACCCAACATCTGTAGACAACGTCAGTTGTGGTACCATTAAATCCTCTCCATGCGGGAACCCCAACTGATTTTTCCCATTTGACCCAAAAGAATAGACTTTAAATCCCATATTGATATGTAATTAATCCACTATACCATGTCTAGATAGTACAAGTAAATATAATAAAACAAAGCACGAGTATTGTTCGAATATACAAGGAAGATGCCGTTTTTCTATAATGATGGACACACTTAATATACCCTATTTGTCTCTTTATTGGGGGTGTAACCTTTAAAAATCCTTTCTAGCTCAACTCATCGCAAAAATCCTCGATAGATAAAAAAAATGAAAAATTTTTCAAAATGCTCTGATCTTTTCATCCTCCATAGGCGTATCTAGGAAAACCATAATAAAAGATCTATACAAAATCACGCATATAACTAAAACCATTTTATCTAGCACTGTTCTAATCATCCATAAGTAACTGTTAAGATCCTACCGTTAGTGGGAAACCAGTGTCAGTAGAAAATGTCAGGTTATTATGGGAGCACTAGACATCCTCATAGCGGTGATGAGTATGATGACGACAATGTACAAGTACCAGCTACTTCCTCTCCCCAAAAAGTGATTCCTTCCTCTTCTTCTTCCCCATTAAAAGATACAGATAACACCGATAGTAACACTTCATTATTGAGAGCCACTTTCAGTTTTAAACCGAGTATTAAACACCATATGGGAGATTATGCCCTTAACAGAACTGCTAGCAGCGTACAAAATGGTATGAGCCCAAAGGATATGCAGACAAATTTAGAGATATTACAGAAGGAATACCCTGAATTTTCCTCCACCTTAATTCAAGCCGTCTTTAAATCTAATTCTTTTGATTTAGAATTATCTAGAGGTAGATTAACTAGAATAAAACAACAAAGAAGCACTTGGTCAGGCAATAGTCAATTGAATCGGAGTAACCTTGTATCCAATAAATATTCAGAAGATAATAGTAATAACACCACTACCAGTAATAGCAGAAGTCAAAATGAGATTACACGTCGTTTTAATAGTTTAACTTCAAAAGATTCTACGAAAATTGTTCTAAATAAACCAAAAACTTCAATTTTTGATAGATATTCTAATGTAATGAAGTCCAGGAAGTTTTATAATGATTCTTTTAGTTCTAATTTGACAAATATTACAAAAAGAAGGAAATTAGTTAGAGGAGATGAGCTTGAAAATAAATTTAATAGTACTAAACAAGTCCACAATAAATCATACTCTAAACCTACCGAATTAGATAATGCTAGAAACAAATTATTGAAAACGAAAGCGCAACAATTAATGGAGAAAGAATCAGATTCAGATTCCGATGGTTTAAACCGTGATGACATAGCAAGTGACGACGATTTGGATGATGATGAAGGTACCGACTATGAAGATTCAACAACAGGTCCAATTGATCTTGATGAACAAATTCTACAATTCTTGAACACTGCGGATCCATTAGATATTGCAGATTTAGCTGATACTACATTTGACAAAGCTCAAGTGATTATTTCTAAAAGACCATACACAAGCTTAACAAAATTTAGTAGTATGGAATTCTTAACTGAAAAAGAAATTGAAAAACAAAACAGTTCTGAAAATTTAACAAATGGAGATAATAATGGTAGTCGGTTGCGTAGACGTGGAACACCAAAATCGCTAAGAAAGGATGGTGAAAAATTCCTAGAGAAGATTGGTGAATCTATTAAGGGTTATAATGCTATTGAATCTTTGTTAAAGAGATGTTCCTCATATGGTAACATGATCTCAAATCAAATTTCTAAATGGGGGGTTGATATAAATGCCTCTTCCTCCTCCTCTTCATCATCTGGTAACAAAAATCTAGATGATGAAGAAAATGGATTACAATTAATGACTTTAAACAATGATGAAGTCGAAGAAGATGATAATAATAGTGGCAATAATAAGAGTGAGTCCGGAGCTATTGCTGAAGAATTTGATGAAGAGGAAGTGAAGAAAGATAGTTCTCAACAAGATACCGAACAAGTAGAGAATGGTACCTCCATAAAACAAAAAACTAATAGAAATTTAAGACCTAATATAGAAGATAATGAAGTAATGAAATCAAATGATGACACAGGTAGTGCAGACGATGAATATGTGGAAGAAATTGACCATGAAGATCCTGTAGACTTAGACGAAGAAGATGATGATGACGATGACGACGATGATTTTGTGTTGAAAAGAAGAACTAAAGAGATCAAGACAGAACAAAACAAAACTAAAAAACTAATTAAATTTTTTAGGGGCAAACCAAGGTTATTATCACCTGATCTACAATTAAAGGATTATCAACAAATGGGTATCAATTGGTTAAACCTATTATATCACAATGGGATGTCATGTATCTTAGCTGATGATATGGGATTGGGTAAAACATGCCAAGTGATTTCCTTTTTAGCATATTTGAAGCAAATCAATGAACCTGGCCCTCATTTGATTATAGTACCATCTTCAACTTTAGAGAATTGGTTAAGAGAATTCAAGAAATTTTGCCCAACACTAAAGATTGAACCATATTATGGATCACAGAAGGAGAGAGGTGAATTGCGTGATATGTTGGAGAATGCACATGATCAGTATGATGTTATGGTTACTACATATAATTTAGCAGCTGGTAATAAGTATGATGTTGCATTTCTAAGAAAATGTGATTTTAATGTTATCGTATACGATGAAGGACATATGTTAAAGAATTCAATGTCAGAAAGATTCAATAAATTGATGAAGATTCATGGTAATTTTAGATTACTGTTGACAGGTACGCCACTACAAAACAATTTAAGAGAATTAATATCTTTATTAGAGTTTATTATGCCTCATTTATTTGTATCAAAGAAGGAGTCATTACAAACTATCTTCAAACAAAGAGTTAGAACCACAGACGATAACAAGGGGCATAACCCATTATTGGTGCAAAATGCTATTGAAAGAGCACGTACTATGATGAGGCCATTTATTCTGAGAAGACGTAAAGACCAAGTATTAAAACATTTACCAGCAAAGCATACTAAAAATATAATGTGTGAAATGAATGAATTGCAAAGAAAGATATATGATAAAGAAATCAAATCAGTGATGGAACAAAGAAGAGCCAAATTGGCAAGGGAAAAAGAACAGCTGGAACAAAGTATTGTTAAGAAGCCAAATAAGAATAAGACAAGGAATAAGAATAATGTTTCTAGGAATTTGATTATGAGTCTAAGAAAGGCATCAATCCATCCCTTATTATTCAGAAATATCTATACGGATTCGTTGATCGATAAAATGAGTCAAGATATATTGAAGGAACCTGCATATGCAGAAGATGGGAATAAAGGGTATATAATGGAGGATATGAGTGTGATGACAGATTTTGAGTTGCATAGTTTATGTTGTAATTTTCCTAAGACATTGTCCAAATACAAATTAAAAAACAATGAATGGATGGAATCAGGCAAAATAACTAAGTTAAAAGAGATACTAAAGGATGTGATTGATGTCAAAAGAGAGAAGATATTAATATTTTCATTATTCACACAAGTGTTAGATATCTTAGAAATGGTATTATCTACATTAGGGTATAAATTTTTAAGATTGGATGGAAGTACTCAAGTGAATGAACGGCAAAGTTTAATTGATAGATTTTATGAAGATAGTACAATTCCAGTGTTTATTTTGTCCACGAAAGCAGGTGGGTTTGGTATTAATCTAGTATGTGCAAATAATGTTGTAATCTTTGATCAATCATTTAATCCACATGATGATAGACAAGCAGCAGATAGATCCCATCGTGTCGGACAAACCAAAGATGTTACTATATTCACATTAATAACGAAGGATTCAATTGAAGAAAAAATATACCAGTTAGCTAAAAATAAGTTAGCATTAGATACAAGTGTTAGTGAAGATGATAAGAAGGCACAGGATGCAATTGAAAAGAAAGTAAGTGATCTGTTGGAAGATATCATATACAAGGAAAACGAATCCTTAGAAAAGAAACCAACAGACAAATAAGACGATCAACTTATATAGTCTACATCTGTTTGTATATATTGTGAATAGATAGATATGAAAAGTATGCATTAGTAAATACCTCTCTCTTTAAATGTATCTTATCTCATATGCAAATATTTTGAATATTATTTTATATACACATATAAGTGCGTTGCTATGACAACAGTTGCCCAATTGGGCAAAAAGCCACACCACAGACTCCACATGACAACGCCGTGCTGTCGTTACCAACGAAACCAGCGGGAATGGCGGAGCAGATGGAGAAACAGCCCAATTAAGTAAAAGCTCCTTTTGTATTTCCTATTTTGGTCAGTTGCAACACTTGTGTTTCCTAAAGAGGCAATAATTATTGCAAAGGGTAAAAGAAATAAAAAAAAAAAGAAAAAAAGAAATAAGAAAATATCCAAAAACCCAAAAAAAAAAAAAAAAAAAAAAAAAAAAAAACGAAGAAAATTAATTTGATATAGAGGAACAATTGAACGTACATTGATCGATCCTATTTTGTTTACTTTTATTTTATTTCATTGACTACTTGATTCGCCTCATTTGTACAAAGCTCCTGAATTGTTAAGTTATGTCTATTTGTAGTGCATTCATTATATACACTTTTTATATATTGATTGTTATAATATCAATGGAAGATACATATAACGAGAAATAATTATATTGCAAGTATATTATCCATTTACGATATATATATATATACATTCTGAATATAAATAATTCTTTTTTTGTTTTTGATTTTTGCTTTGTTTTCCTTCTTTGTTTTCCGAAGTTTGGCAATCAAGCAATTGAATACACAATACTATATTCAAGATCACACTCGTATTAGTGTAAATACAGCCTTAGCTACCATTGAGTTATCCGTCATTTCAAAATGGATATCAATTTATCAGCAGGAATGGATGCCTTAACAACAGAAGAAAGGGCCAGGTACGTGGCTGAACTATTACAGGTGTTGATGGAAATCAATGAAATGAATGGTGGTGGTGTAGATAATGCAGAAAAGATGAAGGTGCATGTTAAGAATTTCGAGTCTGCTTTGTTTGCTAAATGTTCAACAAAGAAAGAATACATAAACAGTATGAAAGAAAAAATAACTGCTATGTGTAACACAAGAGATGCTAGAAAAAAGGCCTCTATGGCTGCTGCCGCCGCTAAACAACAGCAACAGCAACAGCAAATACCTTCCTCTTCATCTTCTACTAATAACAATAACAATAATGGTAATTTCGTTCCTAGTTCGAGTAATGCTAATTCAAGAACGTTTTTAAATCAACAAGCGCAAGTAAGACAACAAGCAGCACAACAGTTGAAACAACAACAGTTGAATACCAATATTAATTCTGGTCAGCAAGGCCTACAACAAAAACCTAGACCACAGTTAACTGCACAACAACAATTGCTAATCAATCAGATGAAAGTGGCTCCAATTCCAAGAGAACTTTTGCAAAAAATACCGAATGTTCCACCTGGTATTAACACATGGCAGCAAATTACAGAATTGGCACAACAGAAAAGGTTTACACAACAAGAAATGTTGATTGCAAAAGAAGTTTATAAGGTACATCAACAATTATTATACAAAAGTAAAATGCAACAACAACAAGCACAACAAGCACAGCAATTGAAACAACAAAATATGCAATCTCAACTGCAAAATCAAAATCAAAGCCCACAGCAACAGCAGATCAATAATATGAATCAACAAATGCAACCAAATGCCATTCATCAACAACAATCACAATCACAACAACAACAGCCACAGAGAAATGCTAATAGGCCAGGTGAAATACCTAATGTGTTGGGTCAAATTCATCAAATCTTCACTCAAGAAGAACAAAAGTCTATTCTAGCAGAAGCGATTGAAGCCTGTAAACATTTTCAAAAAACACAATATGGTGGTAATATGACTGACGCAGCAAAACACAATTTTATTAAAAAATATATCAATCAAAAAGCATTAAAGAAGATTCAAGCAATCAAAATGTCTCAAGCAGTAGCAAATGCTGGAAATGGAAATGGAAGCGCAAGTGGAAATGTAGCAGGAATGACTAACAATGCAACAACTTCGAACAACACCAATTTAAATAATCCAAACAACAACAACACTAACATTAACACTAATAATTTCCCAAATCAACAATTGCAAGGAAATAGTAATATACAGAGATCCATCTCGAATAATACTGGAGGTAATTTTTCCCATATTCAAACTTCACAAAATGTTTCAATGCCACAAATGAGTAACAACAATAGCAATAATAATAATAATTTGAAACATGTACAAAATAATCAAATGATGAATCAACAAGTAGGTAATCCTCAAATTGGACAAACTCCTATTAGGAATCATCCTAATAACAACCAAATGCAAAATTCTCAAAAATCACCGGCCAACAATGGACAACAAAACAATTCAGGTCTTCAAATGTTCCAACCAACACAACAGGATCTTGAAATGGTAAGAAAAATCTCAGCTGCAGCCGCTAGAATACCTTTAAGATTAACAGACTTAACTAATATGATATCCCAGCAAGAAAAGGAAGAAATTAAAAGAAAATTGCAAATGAACCAACAATTGTTTGCACAAGTTGGTAATTATGCACCACAGGTATATGTTTTTACTAAGAGTGAGCCATTTTTAAAGGAGGTGTTGCAACTAAGAATATTTGTCAAGGAAATTTTAGAAAAATGTTCCCGAGGTATATATGTAGTCAAATTAGATACTGTTGATAAATTGGTTATGAAATATCAAAAATATTGGGAAAGTATGAAGTTGCAGATATTAAGAAGACAACAACTAATTGAACAACAGAAAAGGCAACAACAACAACAACAACAGCAGCAGCAGATGTCTCAAAGAAATATAAACAATTCACAGCAAGGGAACATGCCAAATAATAGCATGATTACCAATAATAGCAACATCAGTAATAACAATAATGGTAATATGACTAGATTGAGTCCACAAGGACAAACACCATCCATACCACAACAACAACAGCAATGGAATACAAATCAACAGGTTACTGTACCAGCAGGTGCCACTAATGGGAATATGTTTTCACCGCAGAACCTTGATAATTCATCTAAAAATGATTCGATTGCAAATACACCTAAATTGCCACAAACAAATTTAAATGATCTAACTAAGAATAGACAACCATTGAATAATAATAACAGCAATAATAACAGCAATGCATTGGCTGGTGTACCCGAAATGAGTAAGAACTCTACAGCATCACATGATATATCTCCTAAGAAAGAAAATGCCACACCACATTCTCGTAATAAATCTACGAGTAAGAAACCTTCCCCAGCAATGACCAGTGGATTTTCATCAAATAACATCAGTACCTTATCTAGTAAATCTGCCACACCCAAAAATACGGGGATATCACATAACAGTAACAATCGTGCACAATCGACTAGTCAACAGTCATTTGCATCATCCCCCAATCAAAATGCTATTCAAAATAATACAGCACAATTACAAATGCAATTCAAGAAGGAGGTTGAAACTCTTGAGTCCTTAAATATTAAGAAAGGTGAGATGATATCGCGTTATAAACATCGTCAAGACTTGTTTCGTTCTTCTCCAATAGATATATTTTTAGGGACTCTAGCTGATACTCTTGGTATAAAAGATGAAGATATTGAACCACCCATGATGAAGTTTTCTAAACACACAATCGATACAGTGAACGGAACCGGAAAGAAAAAATTGACCAAAGTGCAACAAAGGGTACGTGATAGAGATGTGGTTGATATACACATTAACGATGATCATAGACTAATCATGAAAAGCAAAGCTGTTAAAGAGGGTCGACTATATGATATTAAATTAAAGGCAATTGCAGGGGTATTCAAGAGTGTCATGAAAGTAGGTGAGAATGATATAGTTCAATCTATGGTGAGTGAAAATACAATAATGAATCCATCATTGACAAATCCTGAGAATGATAAGAAGAGGAAGATTAGTGATATAGATTCGGAAACAACCAGTAGTACTAACCAAGACAGTATAAATAGTGGTGATTTCATATCGCCGTCTACTGGATCCTTAATGGGAGAATCTAAAAGGATTAAATTGGATTCACCCGAAGATATATTTTCTGAGAATTTCAATGAAGCCAGTGGGAAGGAAGATATTGGTGAGTATGAGAAAAGATTAGGAGTATCAAAGAAGGATAAGATCAACAATTTCTGGAATTGGGATTTTTGGTCGAAATTGCAGGGGTGATTTGCATGTGAAGTAAAGAGGAAATAAACAAATGAATATAATAATAATGATAAAAAGTCAAAAGAAGGAAAAGACAAAAAGAGAAGACAGAATGCATTGCAAGAATTTATAAACAACTTATAAATCATTATCAATGGTAAATATACCTCTTTTTCTAAATCAATATATATATATGTGTGTGTGTATGTGTATGAATGTGTATATATAGTTTAAAGAAATAATAGTTAAATGGTAAAGAATAATAATATGCATACTTCCTTTCAATAAGAGTACTCTAAACATTATGTACGTTGGTTTACTTTTCATTATCCATCAACCACAAAGATGTTGCAATATAGTTAGTGGATAGGCAAATCCCAGAAAGAAGTGGGATTGTCTCCAACAAACCAGCAGTGACACCAAAAGATGCAAACATGCCCAAATAGGTATAGAAGTATTCTTTTCTTTGTAAATTATTTAGTTTTTGTAATCTTAATATTTTTGTTAAATAGATTCTGCCAATATATGGTGCCATAGTCAAATGGAAAAGGAAAGGCCCCACAATTGGTATAAATGAAAGGAATATTTGAAACAGGAAAATAGTGAAATAAAACAAATATTTAATGATTTTTTTGGGGAGATAGTAGACCCAAAAATATTTTGTTGTTATGGGTACGTAATATCTGATTGTTGCAATATTACCAATCTTGACTTTTGTATAGTTGTGAACACGTAAACACTTGAATATCAAAGAAGCATTTGGATACATTAATCTACTGGAAAGCATAGTCAGACAGTTTGCATGTAAAATGGAATGAAACAGAACTAACCAGACGCCGAATGGACCTAATATGAGAAACATTGTCAAATATATAGGTGTGATTGTGAGCCAATATAGGACCAATATGAAGGAGAAATTACACAGATATAAAAAAAAACGACCTAGCACGGTTCTAAGATATTTTTCTTTAAATTGTAAAAAATTGCTTATGCCTTTAAAGGGATATAGCCATGGAGAATCTTGAAAAAAGCTTTTTGAAAAATTAGATATGATATTAATCACCCTTGTGTTTATTTTACTAATTTCATTTTTATATGTTTTATCCTTTAGTTCATTCTTATCAGTTGAGGAGTCAGGCAAAACCAAAAATTTTTGTGAACGATCATATTTATAAAACAAACCATTAATTGCGGTTAAAATAAACGTTATTGTAAAACACATCGAAACTAGAAGAAAACAAAAAACAAAAAACAAAAAACAAAAAACAAAAACAAAAAAAATTTAAAATCAACTATATATTCTTATATATGTATATGTATAATTCTATTGGTTTCTTATTTACTGTACGTATGAGTCAACGACAGAAAGAAAAATAAAAAAAAATAACAGAAAAATTTTTAAATCTTCCTTGCAAACACATACACATACACACACACACACACATATATATATATATATATATTGTAAAAATATATTCTAGATAAAATGCATTAGCCGCCGAAATGTCATTCTTTATTTCCTTCCCTGTGGTGTTCCCTTATTTTTCTTTCTGCCTTCCCCTTTCATTTGAATTAAAACTTCATATATATAAGAACAAAAAATGAAGAAGAAAAAGGGAACTTTATACGACATGACGACAATTTATATAAATTTATATATTTATTCATACAAACAGATATATGCATATGTATTTGTGTATGTATGTATATCTTTTACCATACCTTACTCCAGCAAACGTAGTAGTAGCAGTTTTAAGAGAGAATGGCATGTGTTTATTACCTTAAAGAATCTACAATATGTACAGTTATATGATAATTATATTGATCTAGCCGCCCATCGTTTTTCCATTCCTTTTTTATAAAGTGCAGAGTGAAACCCTAATATGACATACCCTAAATATATTCTGTACGGTAAGCAGGTGTTTTATTCTTTTTTATCCCTTTGTACGAAAACTTTTTTCCGTTTGTCTTTTTCACTGCCAATGTTTTTATTTTATTTTATTATTTTTTTTTTCTTTCCTTTTCACTTCAATCCAATTTACCCTCCCTCTGCCCCCCCCCCCTCTCTTTTCCTCTTTCTTTCTTTCTTCCATTTATAGAGAGAACGTCTATTATGAATTAACAAACGTTCGAGGGATATTGTGTTGGGTTCTCGGTTAAAATAAGAAAGGGGTATAACAAACTTAACATTTCTATACTTCTCTCTCTCTCTGTCATTCTGCTATTTGGTACTTTATTAGATTAACCTGGCTTCTGTTTCCCTTCCATTTTAACATTGTTTGAAGTTATTCCTGTCTACCTCCTTGTGCTTGACGCAATATTCAATTACACAATATCATATATATTAATCATTTCTTTTTTTTATTTTACACGCTCCTCTTCTAACCTTCACTTTCTTATCCCATCTTCCCATCCCGCTCATTCACATTCCTTAATACCATTGTTTTTGCTATATCCATCATTTCTATCATTATAATATATTAGATTACATCAATCAGCATAACTAAGGATATATTGTCTCCCATATCCTTTATCTATCCAATTTGTTCACTCTTCTTTATTCAAATAATACCAAATTCACTAATTTTTACGTACATATACACACATATACACACATATACGCATATTTTTTCTTCCCGCCATAGATTGATTAATTTTTTCCTGTACATATTATTATTATTATTATTATTATTATTATTAACTAATAACAAAAAAAATAATAACAAACTATTAAATCAGACATGCCGTATATTGGAGCTTCAAATAATTCAACTTATTCTTTCAGGAGTTTGAAAGAAAAACATTCAATAAAAGAATCAAGTAATTCAGAATTTATCATAAAATCTCTAAATAAAAGTAACTTTAAATTAGATAGCCAACATAATGAAAATAAAAATAAAAATGATAATGATAATGATGATAATACCAAGTTAGATAAAGAAAATGATGGGTCTGTTGCATCTTCGCTTTCAAGCTTGAGTGTGGCCACGCCCACAAAAGAATACCGACCTTTGATAGGAAGTGTTATATCTCAAAGTTACTCCTCTAATATAAACGATTTGCCAGATTGGAATAATTCGTCCAAGAAATCGAATAGTACAGCTAGCACTCCGTCGTATAAAACTATGAGAACAGCATCTGTAGATTCTACTAGTTCAAATATGACAGATATCGATATTCAGGAACTTTTCACTTTGCCTAATGAATCTACACATTCCTATTCATATAATCCCTTATCACCAAATTCTTTGGCTGTAAGACTGTCCATTTTGAAAAGATCTTTGGAAATTATTATTGCTAACCCAAGGATGATGGAAAATGATACAAGTCTGGACAGCCCTGTGATCAGCAGTATCAAACAACGACAAATACAAAATCAACAAGCATCTTTACTACGGAACCCTCATGGCTGGAAAAGAACCTACAGTCAACTGAGACCATATGTTTCAACAGCCAATATGGCAAATTTAACAAGCAGAAGATTCTCTGTAGCAACTGAAGATCCTTTGAGTAATTACCAACAAAGGAAATGGACCTCGCCTGCTGCCGCTTTAAATGCATTTGTCGCAAATCCTGCCATATCTAGCAATTGTAATAGCAACTGTAATAATAGTAATTGTGGAAGCACCTTTAATAGCAACGGTGATAGGATATCATTAAAACACAGAACTAATTCATTGGCTATGTTACCTAAACTTTGGAATGATTATACATTTAATTTTGATAATACTAACACCAATACTAATAGACCTAAATTACAATCCAATAGGTCAAGATCACAGATTAATATTTCTTTAAATAATATACCACCAGAAAGTGTTCCAGGCGTATCTTTAAGGAAAATAAGTGACCATATAAATACTAGCCATAATTCCAATACACCAAGTCTATTAAAAAATCAATTCAACAACAACAACAATAACAATAACAATAATAATAATAATAATGTATATAACAATGATGACGATTATTCTTACATTGAAGAACAACGATCGAATCTTATCAGTTTACTGGACTTGTTAAATGAAACTTTGGAAAATAATACATCAGAAAAGGCAACAGATCTTCACATGTTGTCTCTATACAATATCGATAAACTTATCCTAGACGAAGATAAAGAAGGTACACCGTCTCCAATGTCTTCAACATCAAATACAAATTTAAGTAATATTGTAGATGAGAAGAAGCATACTAGAAAATTAAAGAAAATTCTTTTGGATTCTTTGGCAGAACCATTCTTTGAAAGAGATGTTTCAATTGAGGAGAGCTTATTAGAAGATGAAGCCACTTTGGAACGTGGGCTAGATGAATTTATAACAAATAACGGGGCTGACACCGTAGTCCTGAATCCACCTAAACCACAGCAAGATTATGGTAAAATCTTACACACATTTACCTCAGCGAAAAACTCTGCACCACAAGCAATTTTTACTTGTATACAACAGCATCCATGGCAATTTAGAGCTGCTAACGATTTAGCTTGTCTAATATTTGGGATTTCCAAAAATGTATTGAAGGCTTTGACATTGTTGGATTTGATTCATACTGACTCTAGAAGTTTTGTGATTCACAAATTATTAACTACAGAAGATCAGGAATTGGTATTTACTGGTGAAATTATTGGGATAGTTCAACCGGGCACCTCAAATAACGGGCTGATTTGGGCATCATTTTGGGCCAAAAGAAAAAATGGTTTATTAGTATGTGTCTTTGAAAAGGTTCCTTGTGACTACGTAGATGTCTTACTTAATATAAATACTTTTGAAGTGGAAAGCATCATTAATAAAAATAATCTATTGAAAGATCCTGCAACATTAAGAGATGATGAAGCAAACTCCCTACAACATGGTAAAACTAATGTAGAAACAACACCAGTTCTATGTAAATGTGGTCCGGTACAGTTTCAAGTGGGAAATGATTCACCAAATACAAGTTCAAGTAATTGTGACTGTAATTTGGATTTAAAAAATGAAAATACTTCTACAAGTATAAAAAGTAGTCTACCTACTATAATTGATAAAACTAAAAGCAAAAAGACTGTTAAGTTTGCAAACATATATCAAAAGTTAAGTTCTATTAGCCAATCGTTAGCAAAGTTAATCGATCAAGTGCGGAATGAAACGATATATGATCCTGATGACTCTTTATCGTCCATGCCTGTAAGAATATGCAATCATGTTAATCGTGCAAGATATTTCACAATAAATCAACCGACTTCGAATATCCCATGTGCTGTATCATGTTCAGTTTTAGAGGATCAGTTAAAATTGAAAATTCATAGTTTACCTTATCAAGCGGGTCTTTTCGTTGTTGATTCTCACACATTACAACTGATAAGTTTTAATAAATCAATATCAAAAAATATGTTTGGTCATCATTTGTTTGAACTTGTTGACAGTCCAATTACTAAAATTATCCCATGTTTCAAGGATATGATAGATTATATTAGTAAGGAACATCCTGATTTGTCCATTACCTTGCCAAAGAATAGAGGCTTAGTTTTAACAGAGCATTTTTTTAGAAAGCTTAAGGCAGAAATGGATGGTAATCCAAAGGATTTTTACAATAGTACGGGTATTGATGGTATTCATATCGATGGATCTAAAATTAAAGTTGACTTTCAAGTACGTGTATTGAATAGTAATTACTGTTTTGTGTGGATTACTCATTCCAGAGATGTCGCGTTTGAAGATTATAAGGCCAATCCTTCCCAATTAAAAATGTTAAAAGAAACTGAGTTGTCATATATGAGCAGCTCTGGAAGTTCCGTTGCATCATCTAAAAAGCCTAGTATTAAAGCTTCTGTAGCAGAATTAAAAGAGGGAGTTAGTACTATATCTTTAAAAGACAATCAATTGGAGATTAGTCAACCTACATCTGCAGACAAAGATTTAAAGTTGACATATGAAGTTCATAATATTTCTACGTCAAGTCTGGCAACAAGTACTGACAATACATATACATTACGATCTCAGCTGCGTTCTGATCCAACAGAAATTGAAATAAAGAGTAGACTCTCTCAACTGTACCCGAAGGACAAATCACAATTTGTTAAAGACGACAACTTTAAGGTTGATAAGACTTTAATCATAAGTAAAATTTCCAGTACACCAACCCCAGAAGGTGAAGCTATGGAACCAAGGCCACCGTCTCCTGCAAAATCAACTGATGAAAATCTTGAAACAAACATCGTACTTCCACCTGAAAAACAATTAACCAATGTAGAGTTAAAAATTGATAATTATCAAAAGACTACATTTTTACACACACCTGCTACAAATATTGGTGCATTAAAACGTGTCACTAAATTTTCTGATTTTTTGATATTACAAAAAATGGGTGAAGGTGCTTATGGTAAGGTTAACCTTTGTATGCATAAAAAAGAAAAATATATTGTAGTCATCAAAATGATTTTCAAAGAGAGAATCCTGGTTGATACATGGGTTAGAGACCGTAAACTAGGAACCATTCCATCAGAGATTCAAATTATGGCCACCTTGAATAAACAACCACACGAAAATATTCTAAGTTTATTAGATTTCTTTGAAGATGATGACTATTACTATATTGAAACTCCAGTTCATGGTGAGACTGGTTGTATCGATCTATTTGATTTGATTGAACTAAAAACAAATATGACTGAATTTGAAGCCAAGTTGATTTTTAAACAAGTTGTATCTGGTATAAAACATCTACATGATTTAGGCATAGTTCATAGAGATATTAAAGATGAAAACGTGATTGTTGATTCTAAAGGTTTTGTAAAGTTAATTGATTTTGGTTCAGCCGCATATGTTAAAAGTGGTCCATTTGATGTTTTCGTTGGTACTATTGATTATGCAGCACCCGAAGTATTAAGTGGTGATCCATATGAAGGTAAGCCTCAAGATATATGGGCTATTGGTATTTTGCTTTACACTATTATTTTCAAGGAAAACCCATTCTATAACATTGATGAAATTTTAGAAGGTGATTTAAAATTTGGCAGTGACCCCAACGACGTAAGTCAAGATTGCATAGATTTGATTGTAAAAATTTTAAATAGAACGGTGAGAGACAGACCGACAATTGATGATATTTACAACAATAAGTGGTTAATTATTTAACTAAAATTTAGTCTATAAATAAGTGATAGTAATAATTAATGAATTTTATAATTATTTTAAAAATTGTATTATCATTAAGAATTGTTAAAAATTGTTTATATATATATATATTTACATGTGTACATATATTTAATAGGTATCAAAAGTGTAACTGTTCATTATTCCTTGCACATGATATTTTAATCTGTTTTTGCATGGTAAAGTTGTGTTTTTATCACAACTTTATATCTTCTTCTTCTTCCTGTTTGATATGATTGTCTTCTAATTTTACAGGAGTTCCTTCAAAACTCGTTATTTCTGTTGGTTCTTCTAGTTTAATTTTTACATCATATGGTTCATTCAATGCTGGTGTTGCTGCAAGCTTCTTCTTTTCCTCATTTCTACATAATTTTATCACATAATTTGCCCACTCTTTATAATTTACCATATGTTCCACAAGATCGATTGCTTCTGCGTCATCTTTTAAGGCTGTTTCACAGATATGTACTCTTTGTTTTTTAGGCCTATCAATGATCTGTCCCAACCCTACTAATAATGAATTGATTTCTCTCCATAGTTGAATTGGCAACCATTTTTCTAATTCTAACCTTGTTTGGTTTGGTTCTTTACATTTTTTAGGATTAACCCAATGAAACAGTTGGCAAAATCTATGAACATGTACGTCAACACAGATCCCGTCCATTTTACCCCATGCTTTTTGTAATGTAAGATAAGTCATCTTTGGACCTACACCAGGTAAATCCATTAGCTCCTGGTCATTGGTAGGAATATCACCTTGATATTTATTGGCTAGAATATCCACGGTTTGTTTGATATAATGTGCCTTTCTTTTATGGAACCCGACACACGTGATAAGTTTATCCATAACGTTTTCATCTATTTGTTGTAATGCAGCCACAGTAATACCTTGATTTGAATTCAATTCGTCTTGGCAATATTTTGTTAAATTGTAAAATGCCTTTGCTGTCATTTCATCTTTGGTCTGAGAAGATAGCATCACGCCAATAAGAACTTGAACCCTGTAATTTATGGGTAAAATTTGTTCTTTATCAATATTACATTGCTTTCCAATAGTAAAAGGTAACGTTGAACCCCCTACTGTATCCACGGGTGTCTCTATTTTACCCCTTAAGTCTCTTAATTTTAAATATACAGATTTGAACAGAGGTGGCAAGACAGACTTGTTCTCATCACTATCGAATATTGCTGGATCTAATGGAATCTTCCATCTATTTGGTATATTACCAGTTTGTTTTGCAATCCAGTCAAAATAATTTTTATTATTTAATGATTGAATCCATTGAGAATCGAAATCTGAGTTCGTTTTAAGTTTTTTATCAAAATATCTAGATTCTATTTTGACTTCTGGATCTAAAGAGTCCTCTATTTCTAGTTTAATTTTCCTCTTTCTAGTTGTTACGGTCATTGAACAATTTGCTAATAATTATATATTTATACGTTTATAGTTGTTGAACTGTAAAGTATTTATTGTGTGATATTATCTTAAAATAAAAAAAATCAAAAAAAAAATGAAAGAATAAGAATGATAATAATTATATCCTAATCAACAAATTGTATTAATCATCTACTATATTTTGAAACTCAACGGAATTAGATGAATTAATCTTTTCCCCAATATCTATAAATTGTTGTTGTTGTTCTATAGTGTATAGGAGTAAAGAATTATATCTGGTTGTGTCATATATGTATGTAATCTAGAATTCTTACCAGATGATTTGATTATTTGACAATTTCTTGATTACTCATCATCAATCGAATCTCGCCGCAAACGGTTAAAAAAAAAACCTCGAAGAAAAAGAAATAAATTACAAAAAAAAAAATTAAAAAAAAAAACGACAACATTTTTCTTTAGATTATAAAACAATTAGAAGAAATAAAAGAACCAATACCAGGATCAAAATGACCAGACAAAGACGGTCTTGTTCCTTATGTTCATTCCTCAATATCTTATGATTAACAATTTGATTAAGTCTTCTTTGATCATGATCTAGATTGGCTTCTAAATCGGGTAATAATTGATTGTTTTGTGTTTCGATTTCATCACCCATTTGTCTTGACATGGAATTAGCTATATTCACTGATTGTGATAAAGTGTTCAGTTGAATGTCTTGGCTCTGTAAAACCGATCTTTGTTGACTATAATTAAAAGACTGTTCATGAGAGGAGTCAATCAAAATATTGTTGTCGATCTGGCTATCATTAGTTTCTACATTGTCGTGATATGGTTTAAAAGTTCTTTCAACGTTTTCTAATAAATTCTTATTTGTTATAGTATCAATGTCCATATCGTTATCGTTATTAGTATTATCAAATCGTACTTTCTTAATCAATAACTGAGTGTTTTCACTACTACCACCATTATTATTATTATTATTATTATTATTATTATTATTATTATTATTATTATTTGTAGTATAGTTTTCAAATAGTTGTAATAGGTTATCAATATCTTTGTAAACCTTTCTATTTGAATCAAATATGTTTGAATATTTCGATAGCAAACCAATTAACCTTGTATCAATGTTTAAAGAGAAATTTCCATCATTATTGCTATTATTATCTCCCTGACTATTATATATTCGAGATAATAAGTCAATAACACATTCACATCGGGAATGAATATCTGTCTCAGTATCAATGTTTAAAATCTCCGCCTCTAACAAAACATCATGTAACTTATCCAAAGCAAATTCTAATTGCAATAACAATGTAGACATATTATTATTTATTGTAATTATTAGTATTAGATATATATCACGGAATGATAATTATGACTGTTGTCTATCTGATTACATTATTTCCCTCACGCTTGCCAATATCATCCAAATGTACACGATTTTAAAAGAAATGTGTAGCACATACATATATATATAAGTCACTCGAAGCCATTTAACCCAAATCTTCATTATGTTGAGGTCAACTGAAGGCAGCTTGGCATCATCAAAGAACTCACAAGTCTTTGCTTTTATGTTTTAAAGATCCGTCAAAACCCGCCAAACGGGAAAAACGGAAACGAGTCACGACGTAAAAATCCGCAAAATAATTTCGCAAATAATTCCGACTGGCGGATGTTGCAGATTCCGTTGAGGGTTTTTAGGGTTTTTAGGGCTTGTTTGTTTGTTTTGTTTTTTTCCTTTGTGTTTTTCCTTTTTTCGTCTGGAATGATTTCCCACAACTCTAAAAAACTGAAAGAAAAAAATAAACAAAAAGAAAAATTCAAAAACGAAATTTTCAAAATTTCGTTTTTGAATTTTTTTCCTTGTCTCCCCCTTCCCTCTCTCTCTTTCTCCATTAGAGGTGGAAACATTGAAGCAAGAGTGAATAGCTTTAAAGTAAACTTAAACTGTTTTTTATTTTTTTTTTTTTTGTTGGGATTGTTAAACGTTGTGGTAAACCCTCAAAGACCTTGCCTTCTCGTGTTTATGGTCTTGATATTCTGTAGTATTAGATAATTGTTTTCCTTCGAGGGTATCGTATACTCTATTAAGCATACAAAAGCAAGCTCATATTTACTGCTATAGAATACATTAGTTAGCTACCACTCTCTTTTTTTCTGGTTTTTATATTTTTATTATTATTTATTTATTTATTTATTTATTTATTTTTTGTTTGCCTACTCCTCTATCTCCCAGTCTAATTTTCTTTGAAATTTTCTACAAATCTTCAATACCACTGTTTTCATTTCAATATGATGAACATTGGTACCCTAAATAGCAGCAACAGGAATAATGTGTCTGCTACTTCAGGTATCACTAGTGATATGTTACAACAATCAATTGGTTTGAACAGTAGGACTGCAGGTCCTCCAATTCCGGGACTAGTAGCACCTTTAAATGCAGATTCTCAACAACAACAACAGCAACAACAACAACAACAACAACGTATTCTATTAGACCAGTTGACTAACCATAATGCTGTTGCTGCCAATCATAATACTTTGGCCTCAAATTCTGTTGTTACAATGCCATTACCTTTAGCTAATGATACCATTAATACAATTTCTGCAAACGCCAATAATCCTAATTATCATCCGCATTTAAACGACAGGAATCTCTTGAACAATCCCTTTTGGAAATTACAAGTGACTTTATCAAACATTTCATTGAACACTTTATTATCTGGTCAATCTAATATCTATGCAAGACAAATCGCATTGCAGAAAAAAAATGGCAGAGATAATTTAATTGATATGAAAAATGATCTTTTAAATAATAATAATAATAATAATAATAACACTAATAGCAACAACAATAATAGCAATATAAATATGAATCTGGGTGATTTAAGTGATGTTACTCTTGTGGATAAGACAAAACAATTGTTAATGGATATTGCAATAGAAAAGGAATCTAGTCTAAATAATAATAGCAATAATAACAATAATAATAATAGTGGAAATACTACTACAAATATGAATGATAGTAGTATTATTGTCGATACAGCAACCACCACAGCTAACAATAGTGCAGTATCTACCCCATTGAACACCTCTATAGATTTGAACAATACAAACATTCCACTACAATTAACCTTATTACAGAATAAGAAACTATCTCAGTTTAATATAGATGATGAAGATGATGAAATTGAATTTTTACTTAATAAAGAAATGGAAAGAGATAATAGTAATAATAATAGTAATAGTAATAATAATAACAATAACAATAATATTAGATCCCCTAATACTAGCAACACTGAGAATGAAAACGTTAATGGTACGACTCGCACCGGCGCTGTCATTACGGGTGGTGCAAAAACAACAATAAATGATATATTGGCGAAATTTAAATACGACGATCAGTTGTGGTATTCATTAGATTTGTCAAATTTACAATTATTAAATTTAAGTAATTCTCTTTTCAACTATAAATTTTTAACTAGATTATATTTAAATGGGAATGGATTAATGTATTTACCAAAGGAAATTAAAAAATTAAATAACTTAAGGGTATTGGATTTATCAAACAATAAAATTGCCAGTATTCCATCTGAATTGGGATTTTGTTTCAAATTGAAATATTTATACCTTTTCAATAATCAAATTAACCAGTTACCATGGGAGTTGGGAAACTTATACAATTTACAATTCTTAGGTATTGAAGGTAATCCACTAGATTCCAAGTTATTAAAGACTTTAACTGAAAAATCAATGACTGGGTTAATATTTTATTTAAGAGATAATAGGCCAGAGATTCCATTAATAAATACCAGAAAATTTATTGAAATCTCAAAAGACGGTGAGCCAATTCATGAATCGAATTCATTGGAAGAATCTGATCAATTTTGGAAATCATCAAATAAAGATCCAGATCTAGCTAAGAAATCGTTTACAGTTTTGCAATACAACACACTATGTCAGCATTACGCCACTCCAAAGATGTACCGTTATACACCATCATGGGCATTAGCATGGGAATATAGAAAAAATAAATTGAAAGATCAAATTTTGTCATATAGTTGTGATATCATTTGTTTACAAGAAGTAGAAGCTAAAACTTACGAAGAGTATTGGTCCCCACTATTACAAAAAAATGGATATACAGGTCTTTTTCATGCTAAGACACGAGCTAAATTGTTAGCAAACAAGGATTCAAAGAAAGTGGATGGTTGTTGTGTTTTCTTTAAAAATAATAAATTTAAATTGATTAAATTTGAGAATGTTGATTTCTCTGCTACATGGATGAAACATAGTAAATTTCAAAGAACTGAAGACTTCTTAAATAGGGCTATGAATAAAGATAATGTGGCGTTGATAACGAAGTTACAACATCTTCAGACAGGTGAAACAGTTTGGTGTGTAACAACACATTTGCATTGGGATCCAAAATTTAATGATGTGAAAACGTTTCAGGTGGGTGTCTTATTAGATCATCTACAAAGTTTAATTAAAGAAGACAATCCAAGACAAGATATTAAGAAGGTGCCAATAATTTTATGTGGTGACTTTAATTCGTATGTGAATTCTGCAGTATATGAATTATTGAGTACAGGATCTGTCAAAAACCATCCCGATGGTATCACCAAAGATTATGGGTATATGTCACAGGGTAATTTTAGTCATCAATTAGCGTTAAGTTCAAGTTATGGTTGTATCGGTGAATTACCATTCACAAACTTCACACCATCCTTTGTAGATGTAATTGATTATATATGGTACTCTTCGAACGCATTACGTGTTAGAGGGTTACTTGGTAAAGTTGATGAGGACTATGTCTCCAAATTTATTGGGTTCCCTAATGAACAATTCCCAAGTGATCATTTACCATTAATTACTAAATTAGAGTTTCTTAAAAATAGTGTAAATACTAGAACACATCTTAATATAGGCGGTGGTAATAATAATACTGCTGGGATCTTCTCCAGCTCTACTAATAACAATAGCAAGAAAAATAATTATAATTATAATAGTCATGGTTTGAATAACGCTGCTGTTAATAATAGTGCACCAATGGGCAGTAGAAAAGTGTAATATTTCCATTTCTATTTTCATGCCACCTACATTTATCTCATATTAGACTTGATTTTTATCTTTTTATCCATTATCATTTGTGTTGTGTCATTAGTCATATATCCCCCCATATTTTCATAGAGGCAACTTGCTTTTTTTCATGATCATAATGTATAATAGTTACTTTCTTATCATTATTATTTATCCTTTATCTGTATTATTCAATATAAATAACTATATATATAAATGTACATTTAAAGTTTTATTACTTTGAAAATCGGCCAGTGTCGAAATGAATTTCCTTATATATATCATTGATAGCAAAACTTCTCTTTTTTTTTTCACATATAAGTTTCAAAGTAGGAGTATTCTTTCTTATTATGTGGTAGCATCTCTTCAATTCTTACTGTTTCTTTGTTCATTTCTTGTTTTCTATAAATTTGTATGTAAGTAACTACTATTTAAATATATTTCTATCGGTGATATATACAAAGATTAAATATATTTATTATTTAAAAAAAAGAAAGAAAGAAAGAAAGTAAAACAACAGTTGATAACTGTTTATTTTACAGAGTTGTTATAATTGGTGTGAAGATATTTAAAGGATATTGAGGAAAGAAGTGTAGCAATAGATATATTTGTGAAAGTTCTAGTAGTAAAAATAAAGGAAATATACAAGAAATGATAATACCAAATTTAGAAGATGTTCCGTTATTCACCAAATTGAGATACTTACCCTTTATAACATTTTTGTTTGTTGGGATTGGTCTTCTATGGCCATGGAATAACATACTGAGTGCTACTTTATATTTCCAAAATAATCTATTTCAATCAACTACTGTTTATGCAAAATTTTTCACATCTTCAATGATGACGACATCTACTATTACCTCATTAATATTCAACTTATATCTGTCAAAAAGACAGCATTCTTATAACCAACGTGTAACAAGAGGATTATTTTGGCAAATACTAACATTTCTCATATTAACTCTACTTTCCTATATTGTTACTTTGATCAAGTATATCCCCGTGGGGTTAATCTTTCTTTTAGTAATGATCTTGGTTGGAATGAGTACCGTTGCTACAGCATTAACACAAAATGGAATCATGGCTATTGCAAACGTATTTGGACCTCAGTTTAGTCAGAGTGTAATGTTGGGACAGGCTGTAGCTGGAGTCTTGCCTTCAACAGTACTATTTTTTGTTACTTTAATTAAAAACGATAATCAAGTGATTAATGATTCAGATACAGAGACTATGAATACAAGTGGGGTATTATTTTACTTCATGACTACAGTGGTGGTTTGTGTGTTTAGTATATTTTTGTATAGAATGAGTAATGTTAACGGAATATTATTTACTATGGTAAAAACAGGTAATAAAAATGGAATTAACGTTTCAAGAGACGGATTAGTAGATCAAGGTAATAATCTTCTAAATTATAATGAAGCTGTAAGGGAGCAAGACAATAATATTCATAATAGAATGAGCACAATACCTCTAGGGGTACTTTATCGCAAATTAAAATACTTGTTACTATCGATATTTTTCACATTTGTAGTCACATTAATCTTCCCAATATTTGCTTCCACAATTAAAGTAAATAAATTACCATTGGATAATACACAGTTTGTTCCATTAGTCTTTACGGTATGGAACATTGGTGATCTTTACGGTAGAGTATTGGCAGACTTACCTACTTTCAAAGACTCCAGAATCACTCCAAGGGTTATTTTCACCTATTCCCTATCAAGAACTCTTTGTATCCCATTATTTTTGTATTTCACAGTAAAAAATCAAAAACCAATAAACAAATTATTATGGTTAGATTTAACCTATATTTTGCTTCAATTTCTCTTTGGTGTAACTAATGGACATGTGATATCGTTAAGTTTTATGAAAGTCCCTGAACAGTTGGATACAAACGAGGAGAAAGAAGCAGCAGGCGGGCTGACCTCTGTGTTTGTCTCTATAGGGCTTGCAGCAGGGAGTTTGGTCAGTTATGTATTTGTAGCCATAATTGGCAAGTTGGGTTGACTATAAAGAAACAGTGTTGTCACTCATATATACTGGTATAAGACTCATTTGATGATCTATATCTATCCAATTGTATATCTACCATCACATTAGTGTGTCACTTTGTTTTTGATTTTAATTTGTGACATGTCTTTTTGAGATTTTGGCTCGTTTAAGAATTCGTTTCGTTTTTTTTTTTTGTGTTTTTTTGTGTTTTTTATTTTTGTTCCTGTTGGAAGAAAAACTAAAAAAAAAAAAATACATTGTTGAAACATCGTTAAATTGGAACTTACAAGAAGAAGAAAATGGTAAAGAAGAGCTTTGATATTAAAAAGTTTTTATTTAAATCAATCTATTTTCGTGTCTGTTGGATGTCGCTGAAGTACGATTTGTAATTTACGGTTGATAAGATAGATCAAAGCTACCTTGTCTCATTCGGACCAAGTCTTTACCAAGTTTTTGATATCAAAACAAAACAAAAATTAATATTATAAAATGAGTGCGACTACAGGGTTTGATGGTAATCGAAATCAAGAAGCAGTTGAGTCAGAGCTAAGACAAAGGGATATACAAGATGATGGATATTTAACAGATAAATTATCATCGTTAGATTCTGGGGAGAATGATGTAGATGTACAAAATAATGAAGTGAGTGTACCAAATAAGCATTTCACCCTGTCCCAATTGGAATCATATATCATGCCAGTGATTTTTACTGTATTGGCATTTTACATTAGAATGTATAAGATTGGTATCAATAAACACGTTGTTTGGGATGAGGCCCATTTTGGTAGTTTTGGTTCTCAATATTTAAAACACGAATTCTATCATGATGTTCATCCTCCCCTAGGAAAAATGCTTGTGGGATTATCCGGTTATATCTCAGGTTATAATGGTTCGTTTTCCTTTGATTCTGGTACACCATACCCAGATTACGTCGATTTTGTCAAGATGCGTTTATTTAATGCAACTTTTTCTGCGTTATGTGTTCCTATTGCATATTTTACAGCAAAGAGTATTGGTTTCTCTGTTCCAGCTACTTGGTTTCTAACTGTTCTGGTTTTGTTTGAAAATTCCTATACAACTTTAGGTAAATTTATTTTATTGGACTCAATGCTACTTTTCTTCACGGTCACCTCATTCTTTTGTTTGGTTAGATTCCACAACGAAAGATCCAATCCATTTTCTATCAAGTGGTGGAAATGGCTGATCTTGACCGGGTTGAATCTTGGTTGTACTATCTCTGTTAAAATGGTCGGTCTATTCATCATCACAGTCGTTGGTATTTATACAGTTGTGGAGTTATGGAATTGGCTAGGTGATAAATCAATGTCTTGGAAAACCTATTTAAGTCATTGGATGGCTAGAATTATTGGTTTGATTATCGTGCCCGTTGCAGTATTCATGGCATCGTTTTATGTTCACTTCATGTTATTGACACATGATGGTCAAGGTTCAGGCGTTATGCCATCTTTATTTCAAGCTTCTTTGATCAATAGTACTGTCGGGCAGGGTCCTCGTGACGTAGTCATTGGTTCTTATATCACTTTGAAGAATTCAGGGGTAGGGGGTACATTATTACATTCTCATCCATCTATTTTCCCAGAAGGTTCTAGACAACAACAGATAACAGGTTATACACATCATGATAGTAATAATGACTGGTTTTTTGACAGAGTCAGAGAGCTATCACCATTTGATTTCGACAGTGAAGAATACGACCCAGAATTTATTGTGGATGGTAAGATTTATAGATTGGTTCATAATAACACTGGAAGAAATCTGCATTCTCATGATATACCAGCCCCTGTGACTAATATTGCTTGGGAAGTCTCTGGTTATGGGAATACTACAATTGGTGATGAGAAGGATTATTGGAGGGTGGAGATTGTTAACCAGTATGGTAATGAAAATAAGTCAACAATACATACGCTAACAACATCATTCCGTTTAAAAAACATTGTTATGGATTGTTATTTAGCTCAGTCTAAACATAATTTACCAGAATGGGGGTTTATGCAAAAAGAGATTATATGTGCTAGAAATCCATCCAAGAATGATAGAAGTACATGGTGGACTGTTGAATCACATGTTAACGAGAGGTTACCACCAAAACCAAAAGATTTTGAGTTTCCATCTATCAGTTTTCTACAGAAGTTTATTCATTTGAATCTTGCCATGATGGCCACTAATAATGCTTTGGTGCCTGATGATGATAAATATGATCCAATTGCTTCATCTGCCTGGCAATGGCCAACTTTATATTTAGGGTTAAGGATATGTTCTTGGGCAGACGAATTTCCTAAATATTTCTTAATGGGTACACCAGTATCAACATGGGCCTCTACAGTATCAGTTATTTTATTTATGATTTATGTGGTTGTTCTTTTGTTAAGATGGCAAAGGCAATATAACGATTTATCTAATAAAAAAGATTTGAATCTTTTCTTGATGGGTGGATTTTATCCATTATTAGCATGGGGTACCCATTATGTGCCTTTTGTCATTATGTCAAGAGTCACTTATGTCCACCATTACCTTCCAGCGCTATATTTCTCATTGATTATTTTAACATATGTGTTTGAAGCTACGTTAAACAAATTAGCTATGAAAAGATACATTGTCCGTTGGATCATTTACTTAATTGCTATGGCCTGTGTCATATCTTGCTTCATATACTTTGCTCCAGTATCATATGGTATGACCGGTTCTGCAATTAATTACAAATATTTGAGATGGATTAAGACCTGGAATATATGAAAATTGATAGATTTTTTTTTTTTTTATTTTATTTTAACACGCATTATAAATTAGGTTTTTAATTTACATATGGATGTATATATTAATAGTTCCAATTGTTGTTTCATATGCATATTGAATTAATTTTCTATATCATTGAAGATACTCATTTTTATCTATTTATTATGGTGAAAAAATATTTGTATAGTTATAAGATATTATATATAAAAAAATTTCATCTGTTTTTTTGTTATAGGCCCTAAAGCCCTACCTAAAAAACTGGAAAACATTTGGAATGCATTATTAACCCTAACTAAAATGACTTTCAATTTGTTTATTTTTATGTTTTTTTTGTTTTTTTTTTTTGTTATTATTTTTTTTGGTGACTTATTTTTGATCTGTCAATAAAAGGAGAAACCGACCGATGATTGTAAACAAGTAAATCTCAACTGAAGCTCTTTGACACTACTAATAGGTAATAATTGACACTTGTTCATAGACAATCGAATCTAAAAACAATTGAAGAGTTCTATCCACATATATTTGTATATTTTCTGCTCATTGAATTTCTCTACTAGTTGAGTTATTTTTCTTATAGATTAAACGGAAAATAAAATACGAAAGCAGAAGTTTGATAAATAAAGCTTTGTTGTGTTGGTTGAGAAGAGGAGGGTGGTGAATAAATCAATAATAGTAGCAGGGAAGAAGAACTGCTCGTAAAAAAAAGAATTCAATAAACAGACTGTTATTGCATATTATTTGATAGATAGATATATTGATAGAAAGGAAAGGAAGAAAAAAAAAAAACACGCATGGAGATCTTTAGTAATCCACATTATTATCCATCTCCATCATCAGATGTAATTTTATATGGTGACCAACCTGTAACTAGATCCAGACGATCTGTATTTCAAGCAGATATTTATGCTTTGATAGTTTATTTGACATCTCCAGTTGATCCTGTATCATATTCTATTTTTAATGATTTTTTTCTGGTTTATAGGGAATTTATTTCATCAATGGAACTTTATGATATACTGATTAACCGGTTTAATTGGTGTATTTTGGAGATTAAGATTGAGGATAATGATAAATCTAGGATTGGCAAAATTGCTTTAATACGAACTTTTGTTCTCATTAGACATGGGATAATGAATCATTTTGTACAGGATTTTTTACCTAATATTGAATTACGGCTTTTACTCCTCGAATTTCTTAATAAATCCTATTTAAATGAGCATAAAATCATAAAAGATTGTATTATAAATTTGAAAAAAATATGGATTCACTGCATGAAATTGACATGGGATAATGTAGTGCTTAATGAACCTGTTAATATACCCTCTGAAAATAACAGTTATAATAATACTAATAGCACTGCAAATAATTATGGAAAGCTGAACGATCTATGGTTAGAGTTCATAATTAAAGATATATCTCAATTGAATAAAGAAATAAAAAGGAATAGTCGACTGAGCATCTCTGCTTTACAAGGACTTTCAAGTCCTGATTATAGAAATCGAAGTGTGATGTCATTGTACAAAAGTAATGAAAACTTTCAACTAAAGATTTCTTCGGAATATGAAAATAATAAGAAATCATCAAGACATACCCCTTCAATGCTATTAAATCCTTACAATAGTTTTAATTATGCCGCAAAAGTATCACCAAATCGCATTCCAAAATATCAACACAAAAATAATGATAATAATAATGATAATAATAATAATATAAATGCTACGACTGTCACTCCAATATCAAAAAATGATGACTTTATAGAAAGACCTGCTAAAAGAAAAGTCAGTATTATATCAAAACTTCCGTCCAATATGTCGCCAACTATAGCAGACTTGGAATATCCAAGAAATTCAAAAATTGACAAAATCATACCCCCTACACCAGCCAAAAAGATTGAACTTATTTTGAATACTAAATATATTCCGGAAGAAGAAATTGTATCCACCATGGAAGCAACGGACTCTGGTACTAATCATGAGGAAATATCAGTACACACTAATTCGAGATCTTCTTATAATCATACCGTCATGGGACCTTTAGGGTTGTTAAATAAATGGAAAAAGAATCATTTGAGAAGTAAAAAACATGAAATTACATCTCCATATAAAAAGAATTTCAACCAAAAAGATAATTTACAAATAGGAAATATTGTTAAGCCACAGATGGACACTTTTATTAAATATGTGATATCCATTAGTTCTCTTGAAAACCATGATCAAAATCCTAATGAAATAATGAATTTAGGTGTCTCGAAATTTGATATACTCAGCGCCAGAACTATTGATGAAGTGGAGTTTCTCCTTCATATGGAAAATGAATTGTTGGAAAAGATTAATAAATTTAATAGTGGTGAGTTGTCCGGAACAGAAACAGTAGAGACAGTAGAGAATGAGTATGAAGATAATTTAAATGATATTGAAGATCTAAAGCTTCCAGTGAATAATTTTAGTGCCATGGATAACTTGGATATGTACCAAACAGTAAGCTCCATAGCACAGTCAGTAATTTCTCTGTCTAACACGTTAAATGCATCAAATAATAGTAATGGTGATACAATTGAAACAGCACCTTTTGGTTCAAGAAGGAAAGTTAAAAGTTCTATAGCAGCATTTTTTGGACAGCAAAATAATTCATCGAGATTTATACTACAAAATCAAGGTTTTAATGATGTAAATTTAGAGACTTCACCCCTATACATTGATGGACCCCAAAGACTTATATTTCATACTTCTTCACAGGATCTTTCAGGCAGGCCTGATTCTAGTAATTCTAATATTGTTAATTTAACACCAACAAAAATTTCGAGATCACCTTGTCGTAATAGAAGTTCTTCTCCTTTAAAAAAGTTGTTAGAGGATCTTGAAGAGGCAGAAAGTAAAGAAAGTAGTGTTGAAAATGTTCAATCTCCTAATAAACTAATTAACAAAGGAAACAATGGCATAAACAACGTTGAATATGTCATATATGATTCTGATTTATCAATATCTAAAAATGATATTAATGATCACTATATGGATAGCCAATCAGACTGTAGCAGTGGTCCTAATTTAAGGAAGAAAAATTCATTCAACAATTTGAGAGAGTTCACACTTGAAGAGAATGCCAAGAACAGGGACCCATCAACAAACAGTAAACCTGTGCTCAATTTTTCACAACCAATCAATGATAGTTTAGATGTAATAGCTGGTTTGTATGGTACGAGTAATATAAATGACAGTAGTTCTCTGTCAGTAGTTTCTGATGTACAACAAGCAAAAGATGAAGAAGGCAATATATTAGTTGCTGATGAGGAGCATCAATCTTCTTCTATTGAGAATAATAGAAATTCTGTTACTGTTGCAGCTATTAGACCTGCTAGTGGTAGAATTAGTTTAATAAAGAAAAATATTGAACAAACAAATAGGCGCAAGACACCAATAACTACTATGCCCACTATTAAGATTAATATTAGACAAACTGATTTTTTTCAGAAGGATAAGATGCTGCAGGAAAGTGAGGATCAGTTAAAGACTTTGAAAAAAGATGTAACTCAAAGGGATTCGGAGACCCCAAGTATTGCTACTACTGCACTATTTACTTCAAGGCATAATAGTCCTTGTAAGAAAGGGCAGGCTGAGGAATATATGAAGGAATCAGTACATTCAAGAATACGCCTTTCAGTACAACCAAGTATTCAGTCTATTATTAGTGATGGGACGTTTTCTAGTTACTCGATATTTGAAAGCAAGCCAAGTGAAAGAGTTAGTTTAAGAACCAAATTTCAAGAAGGGTTAAATGTTAAAGGTGGATCAACTTTTGAGACAGCCAGCACTAACAAATATATATTTGAACCAATGTCAGAAGGTTTAGACGATGTATCTCCGTTAAAAAATATGGAAGAATTGAAGAGTAAATTTTTAAAGAAGGAGAGTACAAAATTGCCAAATAATATGGAAGTAAAGCAGCCCTCTGGTGCACATACATCACCTCACGCATATATTAGTCAAGCAATAAATGAAGAAGCATTAAAAAATATTGCAGACATAACAGATGATACCATTCAAGATAATCCACTAGAAGTAGCAATGATGAAATTAGAAGGTACTTACGCAAAGGTAAGAGACAGGTTAGTTACTACAGAAAGTTATCCAGAAATATCGAAACTACCAAAAGAAGTTGAAATGTTAAATATATCGCCTGCTGTTAATATTCCAAAAACCCCTCAAGAAAAAAGGAGGTCTTTATTAATTCAACGTAGAAGACAAACAGTGATGAATATTCCATACACTCCATCTTTCGTTAAAAAAGATGGATCACTTGAATCTCCAGTACAAGATATGGAATTAATAAAACCTGAAGCTATTCAAAACTTATTAGCAGGATATAAAATACACGATCCAAACTTGTTAATATCTAATAATGAAAATCATATCCCTTTTATCTTGACCTATGATTCTCTTTCTATTGCACGTCAAATGACTCTCATAGAAAAGGAACTTTTATGTGAAATTGATTGGGAGGATTTATTAAATTTAAATATACAATATAATGGACCATCTGTAACCAGTTGGCTTCAGTTATTGGTTCAGAATGAAAATCTTTCAGGAGTGGATTTGGCCATTGCCAGGTTCAATTTAACTGTAGATTGGATAGTTTCAGAAATTGCAATTACTAAAGATATTAAATTAAAACGTAATACTATACAAAGATTTATTCATGTAGCAGAACACTGTCGTAAGTTTCAAAACTACAATACATTAATGCAAATCGTATTAGCTTTAAATTCGGTGGTGGTGCAGCAATTTATTGAAGCTTGGAGGCTAATTGAACCGGGCGACTTGTTGGTATGGGAAGAGTTAAAGAAGATACCTTCATTGGATAGAAATTATTTGGCAATAAGAAAATTATTGAATAATGTTGAACCACTAAAAGGTTGCATTCCATTTATTGTCGTTTATTTATCAGATTTATCATTGAATGCACAAAAAAAGACATGGATTGAACAGAATAAGATTATTAATTATAATAAATTTGATACTAGTGTTCAAATTGTTAAACATTTTATTCAAAGGGTTCAATGGTGCAAAAACTATCAAATTGAAGTTGATCATGAATTATTAAGTAAATGTATTTACTTGACTACACTTCCACAAGATGAACTCCAACAACTCACATCATCTCACAATTAAGTAGCTAATGGGCGGGCAATTCTAGTAAAAATAGTTATATAATTAAGCTTTGCATTATTTACAAGACATTTATACATATGAACATATAGCATACATGTAGATTTTCATTTCTTCTATCTTATACTCAGTTTAAATAAGTTCAGCAATTGATTATGATACAGCTGAATAACAGTGTTTGAAAAGAAGAGGTTCTTGTACCAGAAAGATTATGATATATTGTTGCTGGATTTTCAATCAGTTTTATATTTTTTTACCCTTCACTTGTAGGTTTAATATGTTCTTGATCTAACCTTCTCTTACTATGAGTGCTATTTTATCTTTTTTCCATATTTATTTTTTATCAATTATTGATGAACACTTTAAATTTTTGAATATTTCCAAAGGTGCTACAATTTGTTATAAACCACAATATATATAAGGATGGAGAGAGAGCTAAAAAGGGTATAATTTGGGGGGAGCACTAGATTATTTGTGTAGAGAAAGACCTACATATTTATAACAAAACCTGCTTTGGATAAGTTAAGTGATACTTTTTTGTTAAGTTACCATGGCTGATGGCAAAGAAAAAGATAGGAAGCGTCAGAATGATACCTTATTTGATATTGATTTTCTGAGTGACTCTCATAACGATTATAGTTCATACACAGGCAATAATAATCCAGACAATAGTGATGTCTTTGGGCATACCAATAGCACACAACATAATAGTCAAGAAGACAGCCAAGAGTTTTATATAGGACCAACCTATTTGTCCGAAGGTGGAAATAGCAATGATAGAATACCAAATTACGATGATAGCATTGAAAATGATATAGATAATCCATTTGACAATGTTGATTCAGTTGTTTGGAATGGCACAACAGATAATGATAGATCGGCCAGTTATCATGCTGAACCTATTGCAACTCGACCTGCTCGCAGTTTTCTTAGTAAAACAATAGATACAGTTAAGAATGCATTTACTTTCCGTAAGAAGACTGAAAATACTTATGATTCATATGAAATGAGCCATTATAATGCAGTTACAACTACTGAAGTAGAAGATAACTATGTTAATTCAAGGGATAGGTTTAATATTAAAATTCTTTTTAATCGTTACATTCTGAGAAGAGGAACTATTCATAGCGATAATTTAGGGCAACCAAGGGTTATATATGTCAACGATAAACAAGAAAATCATCAGCTAGGATATGTTGATAATCATATTTCAACTACCAAATACAATGTTGCAACATTTTTGCCAAAATTTCTGTTTCAAGAATTCTCTAAATATGCCAATCTCTTCTTCCTTTGTACATCTGCGATTCAACAAGTACCTCATGTATCACCTACTAACAGGTATACAACTATAGGTACTTTAATGGTTGTGTTAATTGTGTCTGCCATGAAAGAAATTGTAGAGGATATTAAAAGAGCCACATCTGATAAAGAACTAAATAATTCAAAAACAGAGGTTTATTCATTAACATCTGGTGGATTTGTTGAGAAAAGATGGATTGACATAAATGTGGGCGATATTATTAGAGTAAAATCCGAGGAGGCCATTCCTGCCGATCTTATTGTTTTATCGTCTTCCGAACCTGAGGGTCTTTGCTATATAGAAACTGCAAATCTTGATGGTGAAACAAATCTAAAAGTGAAACAAGCTAGGCAGGAGACTTGTAAGTTTATTGATTCTAGAATACTCAATAGTCTTCATGGTAAAGTTTTATCAGAACAGCCAAATTCCAGTTTATATACATATGAAGGTACTTTAACATTAAATGGACAAGATGTGCCTTTATCTCCAGAGCAAATGATTTTGAGAGGTGCAACTCTAAGAAATACTGGTTGGATCTTTGGTTTAGTAATATTCACTGGGCATGAAACCAAATTAATGCGTAATGCTACTGCTACACCAATTAAAAGAACAGCAGTGGAAAGGATCATTAATAAACAAATCATAGCCTTATTTTGTGTCTTGATAGTTCTTATTATGATTTCCTCTATTGGTAACGTTATCATGAGTACAGCTGATGCCAAACATCTTTCTTATTTGTATTTAGAGGGTACAAATAAAGCAGCTTTATTTTTTAAAGATTTTTTGACTTATTGGATTTTGTTTTCAAATTTGGTGCCCATTTCCTTATTTGTCACTGTGGAATTGATAAAATATTATCAAGCTTATATGATTGGTTCCGATATAGCGCTTTATTATGAAGATACAGACACACCAACAATTGTGAGAACTTCGTCACTGGTAGAAGAATTAGGTCAAATTGAATATATATTCAGTGATAAGACGGGTACTTTGACAAGAAATATTATGGAGTTTAAGTCTTGTTCGATTGCTGGACGTTGTTATATTGAAAAAATCCCAGAAGATAAACAAGTAACTATAGAAGATGGTATTGAGGTTGGTTATAGAAGTTTTGATGATATGAACAATCGATTGCAGAATACCGAGGATGCTGAATCTAAGGTTATTGATGAATTTTTAACTCTTTTGGCTACTTGTCATACTGTTATTCCAGAATTTCAACCAGACGGTGCCATTAAGTATCAGGCAGCATCACCAGATGAAGGAGCCTTAGTACAAGGAAGTGCAGATCTTGGGTACAAATTTATTATTAGAAAACCAAATTCAATAACAATTTTGCTCGAAGAGAAAGGTGAAGAACGTGAATACGAATTGTTAAATATATGTGAATTCAACTCCACAAGGAAAAGAATGAGTGCAATTTTCAGGATGCCTGATGGCTCTATCAAGTTATTTTGTAAAGGAGCGGATACTGTTATATTAGAAAGATTAGATCCAGAAACAAATATTTACGTTGATGCAACAATGAGACATCTTGAGGATTATGCTTCTGAAGGTTTAAGAACATTATGTCTAGCTACAAGAACTATCCCGGAAGAAGAATATCAAGAATGGAAAGTAATAAATGATAAGGCATCTACTACACTTGAAAACAGAAGCCAAAAAATGGATGATGCGGCAGAACTTATTGAAAAGAATCTATTTTTAATTGGGGCTACAGCTATTGAGGATAAATTACAAGATGGTGTTCCTGAAACTATTGATACATTACAAAAAGCTGGTATTAAAATATGGGTCCTTACTGGTGATAGACAAGAAACAGCAATCAATATTGGTATGAGTTGTAAATTATTAGCTGAAGATATGAATCTTCTTATTATTAATGAAGAAACTAAAGAGGATACTAGAAAAAATATGATCGAAAAAATTGAAGCTCTACATGATGAAAAAGTCACTATTCATGATTTAAATACATTAGCTTTAGTTATCGATGGTAAATCTTTAGGATATGCATTAGAACCGGATTTAGAAGATTATTTATTGACGATTGGTAAGCTATGTAAGGCTGTTATTTGTTGTCGTGTTTCCCCTTTACAAAAAGCATTAGTGGTGAAAATGGTAAAGAGAAAAACTGCATCTTTGTTATTGGCTGTTGGTGATGGTGCTAATGATGTTAGTATGATACAGGCAGCTCATGTTGGTGTTGGTATTAGTGGTATGGAAGGTATGCAGGCAGCTAGATCTGCTGATTTAGCTATTGGTCAGTTCAAATACTTGAAGAAACTTTTATTGGTTCATGGATTATGGTCGTATCAGAGAATCTCGGTAGCTATTTTGTATTCTTTCTATAAGAATACAGCACTATACATGACACAGTTTTGGTATGTGTTTGCTAATGGGTTTTCAGGACAATCAATTATGGAGTCATGGGCGTTAAGTTTTTACAACGTCTTTTTTACAGTCCTACCACCTTTTATTCTCGGCGTTTTTGATCAATTTGTTAGTAGTAGATTATTAGAACGCTATCCACAATTGTACAAACTTGGTCAAAAAGGAAAGTTTTTCTCTGTTCAAATATTTTGGAGTTGGATTGTTAATGGGTTTTATCATTCAGCAGTAGTATTTATTGGTACTATGTTATTTTATAGATATGGTACGTCTCTAAATATGCGCGGTGCGGTGGCAGATCATTGGACATGGGGTGTATGTATTTATTCAGTAAGCATTGTTATTGTGCTAGGTAAGGCTGCTTTAGTAACTAATATGTGGACAAAGTTTACTCTGATAGCAATTCCTGGGTCATTCATATTTTGGCTAATATTTTTCCCAATATACGGTTCAATATTCCCCTATGCCAATATATCAAGAGAATATTTTGGTGTAGTGCCACATGTTTATGGTTCAGGTGTTTTTTGGTTAACTTTATTAGTTTTACCATTCTTCGCTTTGATTAGGGATTTTGTTTGGAAATACTATAAGAGAATGTATGAACCTGAAAGTTATCATCTAGTTCAGGAAATGCAAAAATACAATATTACAGATAATAAACCATATATACAACATTTTCAAGATGCTATACGGAAAGTAAGACAAGTTCAAAGAATGAAAAAACAAAGAGGGTTTGCATTTTCTCAAGCTGAAGAAGGTGGCCAAGAAAAAATTATTAGGATGTATGATACAACTCAGAAGAGAGGTGTTTATGGTGAACTCCATGATGCCTCGCTTAATCCATTTAATGATGTATTAGCTGTTTTCAAAAATATTCCACAAACTGAACAAAAAGTTAATAAAGATATAAAAGTAAAGGAAAATCCATTTGATGATAGCAATCAGATAGTTTCATTAATTGAATCAAATAATGGTAATAGTAAAAGTGATGACTTAAATCGTATAAAAATAGGCGATGAAATAGACAGTTCTTTTGATTTATGAAAGTAACATCAGAAAATTTGCGAGTATATATTTTAATATTTTGCATATATCCATATTTATATGTATAAGTGCATATATAAATAGCAGTATGTGTCTAATAAATTATTATTTTTTTTTTTTCATGTAAAAAGTAGATAGAGTAGTTTATCTTTGGATAAGTTTGTTCTGTAAATTTATTCAATGTTTTCTTCTGGGTCGTTGTAAAATGTGAATATCTATACACGGTACAAAAGTAGCAATTGGTTTATATTTGAAGATAATTTCTGGCTTAACATCAACATTTACTTCTTTTGATTGGGATAAAATTGAGTTATTATCAATATTTGGCATTACTTCTTCTTCTGGTATTACAATTGTTGATTTATCTATAAGCAATGAAGCTCGTCTATCATACACATCTAAATTATTTGGATAATTCTTAAAGATCAAATTTTGCCGTATTTTTGACAATTTAGATATGCTATTAATATAAATTTCTACTTCCCAATTAAACTTAAAATGTAATTTGTATTTAACTTTCGATAATTTTTTAATTGTAAGTATATGTGATTTTAGAAATTCACCACGTCCATGATCATCACTATTTTCATCATAGGAACCTATTATACGTTTAACTATATTTTGTTGAAAATCTAATGTACTACCAATTCTTGTTTTCTGAAGAACTGTGTTATAGATCATGGGAGAAGTTAGTTCATATAATATTAGAAGAAGGTCATCTTTTAATTCATCACATAAGTTTTTCATATCATTATTTGAGATATATATTCTTGTTTTAGGTGATTTTAGTGATACAAGAGTGCTGCTAGATAATAAAGGTGTTTCAAAAACGGTATTGGATGGGATGTTATTTGCAAGTTGTTTCCTATTAATAAATATTCTTATTGGTAGAATAGAATTAGAACCTACACGGATATTGGCTACACTTAAAGTCATGGGTTTTAGTTGATAACCAGGTGGAAGAGAGAACCAGGGATCTTTATTAAAACAGGTTAACAAAAAAACTCAATTCTTTGGTGACAATTTATTTATTTGAATCAATCATGAGATCGATATCCTATGGTGACTATGGACAAATTTATTTTTAGCCATGTGTAGAAGTTTTTTACATGTCTCTTGATTCTCTTTTTGATTGAAATTAATTCTATCTTCTAAATTATTTACATTGATTGATGTGTCATCAAGCTTACTAATGATAAAGATTCGTTGTTAATGATATGAAAGTCATAAAAAAATGAAAAAAAAAAATACTGAGGCATTTTCGACACATGACGGAAATCAATATATTCCTGATAATTATAGAGTATTAACTATTGGTTATTAGTGATTTTTCTTTTGTTCATTATTATCTCCATGTTTTTATGTTTTTTCTAATAGTATGTTACCTTTTCTTTTAGCAGGCTCGTTCTTATGTGAGGAAAAAATGTTAAAAATTAAGTCTATATAAACGAGAGTGTAATCAAGATTTCTCTAAATAAACTGTTAAATTCTTGAAAATCTACTTTGAGATTTACTACATCTTTTGATTATACTACAATATGCGATAACCTTGATTTTAAATGCAGAAATAAATTAAAGGATTTTAATACAAATATAAAAAAGCTAGTTTTGGAATTGAAAAAAAAAAAATAAATGGAAAATAATAATAGAATAGTTAGCGAATATAAAAAAAAGAACTTACATTATATTTCTTGCTCGGTTGTTTACCCTATTACTTAGTACCTTTTACAGCCGTCTTTCTAAATATCAATATATCTTGTAACTTCATTTATACCACAAATACACTATGTAATATCCCTAATATTACACTTTCAGCAAAGGAGGAAAAGCAAAAAAACAATGGTTCTGCTTCCAATCGGATTCGAACCGATGATCTCCACATTACTAGTGTGGCGCCTTACCAACTTGGCCATAGAAGCAAGTACCCATGTTTTGTTGTTGTAGATCAACCTTGATATTATGATTGTAAAAAACGATTAGGGTTGAAAAAAATTGTTAGGGTTTTGTGATGACTGTCAAGAAAAGTTCTAGTTTGGATTTATAGGACTTAGGGTTTGTTGATAAATCCCACATGATTGTTGAATACTATGTAACAAAATGAAACATTCATGAAACATTAAATAGCTAATTAAGGAGAAATGTATCTACGGTGACAGTCGTTACAGAACCTCAAATAAGAAACTATCAACCCATGGTTCATATATAAAGGACCAGTATCTTGGTATCTAAATTTATATGTTTGGTTGATTTATAAAAATATGTAGCACATTGTATAATACAAAAAAGAACAAGCAATAATCGTTTAATTCTTCTAGATATATATAACGTTCTTATATATTTGTTATTGCCCTTACTATTCGTTCAATAGTACTGTTAAAAAAAAAAAAATTGGTCCTAAGTCCAAACTATAACAACTGGTAGCGTCGCCAAAATATCTGTCCATCATGTCCGAATTCCCAACCAATCCTGTCCTCGTCCAAGCCATAAAGGTCGCTCAACCTTTCACAGGTTCAACTCGCTCAGTCTTTAACTTACGTGAATTTTTGTTATCCTTAGATTTAAAATTTGGTCTTCATCATATTACTGATGACTTCCGTAAAATTTGCATCTTTGCTGACAATATTGGAGGTAAAGCTACACAATGGTTCCTTAACTTCTCTGCTGATCATGATCTACATTCCATTTCCTACTCCACCCTGGTCTCTCAATTCACTGCCTCCTTTGGTGCACAACTAGATGTGTACGACATCAGTCGTAAAATTTGTTCATTAAAACCCGACACTAGAAAGGCTGTCGTCTTACAGTCTCCGACAACATTTCATAAAGCCACTGAACTGGTTCGCAAATGTGAGCACTGCTTACTAGATCCAATTACGATTAATTACTCAGGTGACGTCTCACCTAATTCTGGTTCCTACCAATTAGATAGTGACGGTGATACTATTATGGCTATTCATTCTAACAACCGTTACCGTAGAGGTTATTCTACGCATTCTACTAACATTACATCTTTCAGGAGAGGAAGATCCCAGAACTCAGCTGATACCACTTCTTCCAATAAACGTGATAAAGAGGACCTTCGTCGTTTGTGCTTGGAATATAAACTATGCTTCAAATGTCGCAAACCAGGACATCAATCCAGCACTTGCCCACATGCGAGTTCTCGCTAAAAATACCGTTACTTCTCATTCCCATTTCTTTCCTTCTTCTTTATCCTCTTTATCAAACTCCCAAGACACAAATAAATCAAGAAAAAATAAATTTTTTTTCGAGAAAAGTGCTGGGTCACACATCCAATTAAAACACCCAGACGAGTATACAAAAACAAAATACATCGATACTACTACAATACCAGAAGTCACTACTATTATAACCACCACCAAGCCATTAGTAGGTACTCGACACGAACGTCCATGTATCGTTAACAAAATAAGGGTCCCTGTACTGTTTGATACAGGAAGTCCTACTTCACTGGTTAGTGAAGATTTAGTTGCCAAAAACGGATGGAAACCGTACACTGTCCCACCATTCATATGGAAAGGTGCTATCGCAGATCGAACCTCTACTACTACCAAGGCCGTTCAATGTAAACTTTTAGACAATAAGACATCATACGAATTCAACGCTTACGTCACTCCAGAATTACACAATCAAGTCATTGTTGGCAATCCTATCATCGAACATTATCCAGAACTACTTTCTACAACTAATAATATCACTAATTTCAATACTACAACTGACATTACCATAGGTGCTATAGATCAAATTTTTGACACAGACGTAGAAGAAATTTTTTTGGTACAATTATCCAAGAATGAAAATCCAATCAACCCCCATCACCATGAACTTCCTATAGAACTTCAGCAAGAATTTAAAGACACTGTTACCAATGAATTACCGCCACAGTCAGGTACTCATACTTATAACCATACGATCGAATTAAAGCCTAATAGTCGTCCTCCTCGATTACCACCCTATCGCATGACCCCGGTACTAGAAAAAGAATGCAAAAAAATAATTCAAGAATTACTTGATAAAGGGTTCATTGTCGAGAGTAAAAGTCCAGTCTCATCACCAGTATTATTAGTAAAGAAAAAAGATGGTTCCTATAGACTGGTTGTAGATTTTAGACAATTAAATGATCTTACCATTAAAGACCCCTATCCATTACCACGAATTGATGATTTAATGACAAAAATAGGTGACTGTTCCATATTCTCTACACTTGATCTACATTCAGGCTATCATCAGATTCCACTAGCGGCAGACTCTGAAGAACTAACTGGGTTTACTACTCCCTTCGGTCATTATCATTACAAGGTTATGCCATTTGGTTTATGTAACGCCCCAGCAACATTTGCTAGATACATGCAACGTATACTTGGTGATATTCCACATGTTTTCGTTTACTTGGATGATATTTTAATTGCTAGTAAAGATTATGAAAGTCATATCCACGATCTTAGACAAGTTTTAACAAGATTACGGCAAGAGGGTTTAGTCTGCAAGAAAAACAAATGTTATTTTTCCCAATCTGAGGTACAATTTTTAGGTCATACATTATCCACTGCTGGTTTTGCTGTTCAACAAGACAAAGTTAAGGCTATCCAAGAACTTCCTATGCCTACTACTATTAAGAGTGCTCAATCATTTATGGGAATGGTCAATTATTATCGAAAATTTATTCCACATTGCAGTAAGCTGGCCAAACCTCTTTTCGATTTTATTTCTAAGAAATGTCCGTGGTCGAAAGCTCAAGAAGATACCACGATCAAATTGAAAGCTTGTCTCACCTCAGCTCCTGTTCTCGTTCCGTTTGTCCCAGGTGATAATTACAGGCTTACCACAGACGCAAGTTATGCTGCTATAGGTGGAGTTCTAGAACGTTTATCAGCTAACGGTAAATTATTAGGTGTCATTGGTTATTTTTCGAAAACTATTTCCGATACTCAAAGTCGTTATCATATTGGTGAACTTGAATTATTAGCTATAGTTGAGTCATTAAAATACTTCAGATACTATTTACATGGACATCGATTCTTACTGCGGACCGATCACAGCTCTCTACTATCCTACCGAAGCAAAAAGGAACCTTCTCAGCGTCTATCTAGATGGCTACAGTACTTAGAAGAATTCGATTTTGATATTGGACATATTAAAGGAAAAAACAATGCTGTTGCCGATGCTTTAAGTCGCCCTCAAGACGATTCTGCTATTAATGTTTATCCACTAACCACGTTGTCCTCGATTAATCCACAAGATTGGTATGAATCATTACTCGAAGATCCATGGTCTGCTGCCATTTTAGTTTCCCTAGGCGTTGTTGATAAGGTCAATATTTCAGCCTCTGATGATTCACTTTATAAGAAATATCTTAAACGCATGAAGTTTTCGGCCAAAGCTCAAGAACGCTATAAATTTGATAGTAACATTCTATACTATGATTCTCGAATTTGTGTTCCATCCAAAGAACGATTTACACTGCTACAGTTATATCATGATAGTTTTTTACAAGGTGGTCATTTCGGTGAAACCACTACTATTAATAAACTTGCTCCACACTACTACTGGCCTTCCATGTCGAAAGAAATTAAGAGTTTTGTTCAAGGATGTTTACAATGCCAACTAATGAAACGGTATCGTCCAAAAATTAACGGTAAGTTACGCCCTTTAGATGTTCCATCAGGCCGTTGGATTGATATTTCAATTGACTTTGTTACAGGTATTCCAACATCTAAACAAGGTAATGATATGATTATGGTTGTTGTCGATAGATTCTCCAAACGTGCACATTTTATCGCTATGCAAAAATGTTATGGTTCTACCGGTGTTGTCCGTGCTCTTTTTCGCTATGTCTTCTGTTACCATGGTTTTCCCAAAACGATTGTATCTGATAGAGATATTAGGTTCGCAAGTGGTTATTATAAGGAACTCACTGACCGGTTACACATCAAGCTACTTAAATCCACCACGAATCACCCCCAAACAGATGGTCAAACAGAAAGTGTTAATAAAACACTCAATAGATTATTACGTACCTTTTGTCACAATGATCACACTGTATGGGATTTCTTCTTACCACACCTCGAATTCGTCTACAATTCAACTCCTCAATCTGCTATTGGTGCTGCCCCTTTTGAAATTGATATTGGTTTTATTCCGAATGAACCTCTTATGGATGTTGGTAATGACTCTTCAGCCAGAAATGATAGTGCAGTTACTCTAACAAAAAAACTTCAAGCCATTACTTTACGTACCCGTGATTACCTACAAGAACGGCAAGAAATGATGGAAACTCAGGAAAATCCTCATAGAAGCTCTCTTACTTTTAAGGTCGGCGAATACGTCTTATTAGATAGAGACATCTATTTTAGGGGAGGAAGGTATTTAAAAGTCCAACCTATTTTCATAGGACCGTTTAGAATTGTGAAGGTTTTTGATAATAATACAGTCGAAGTCGATTTGCCTTCTTCATTTAAAAAGAATAGGGTGATTAACGTAAAAAATATCAAAAGGTTTGTGAATGACAAAAGACGTTATCCTAAGGATTTACCAGCTACCGCCACAGAAAGAATAATGAGACTTTCAGAGATCATCGCTGTGACTGGTTATGACATTGAGTCACAAATCTACTACTGCAAGATGCAAGATGTTAATCCAGAGTTGATATGTGAGTACACCTTAGATGAATTTAACAAACATCCGACTGATCGTCGCAATTCACTGCTATCAAACTTCAGAAATTTATCTGAACCTTTGGGAGAGGAAGGTGTTGTAGATCAACCTTGATATTATGATTATAAAAATATTGTTAGGGTTTTGTGATGATTGTCAAGAAAAGTTCTAGTTTGGATTTATAGGACTTAGGGTTTGTTGATAAATCCCACATGATTGTTGAATACTATGTAACAAAATGAAACATTCATGAAACATTAAATAGCTAATTAAGGAGAAATGTATCTACGGTGACAGTCGTTACAGAACCTCAAATAAGAAACTATCAACCCATGGTTCATATATAAAGGACCAGTATCTTGGTATCTAAATTTATATGTTTGGTTGATTTATAAAAATATGTAGCACATTGTATAATACAAAAAAGAACAAGCAATAATCGTTTAATTCCCCTAGATATATATAACGTTCTTATATATTTGTTATTGCCCTTACTATTCGTTCAATAGTACTGTTAAAAAAAAAAAAATTGGTCCTAAGTCCAAACTATAACATTTTGCGTTGGGATATTAGATGATGAGATTCTTTGTGTATTCTAGGGAAGCACAAATAATATTAACAGTTATTCAAATAATCGAGACAATAATCAAATATAGGCGATAATATGATTACTAAAACAGTTTTATATATTGAGCGGCTTTTATCGAGCTAATATATTTATTCGAAGTTACTTCTTGTTAATTGCTTGTTGTTCTATTTATGTTTATATATAATATATAAATTATTTACAAGAAAAGGTTATGGAGGATGATCTTTTATTTCCAGAAAACGTTGTCCTTTTATATGTTTTCTGGAGCTCGATCAATTATTCAGATTGATATATTAATGAGCTTAGTAATCCATATCTTTATTATTAGTTATACTAATATAATAGAACACCATAGAATATTTAGGACAATAGGTTATTGTGACGCAGTAATAAAGGTATGTAAATGCTCTGTACATAAAAATAATAAATAATTCTAGATTCTAGTCGAATCTTGCATAATCTCGGTGGTATTGGCTTCTTTATTATACAACAGTCTCTTGGAGAAATAGGATCAAATAAGTTATTGAATAAACTAAGAAACTTTTTCAGAATGTTGAGGGATTATTTAATAGAACATTCGGATTATTTGACTTAAAATGGCAATAAAAATGAAATATTTGTTAACACGTAGAATATATGGCAATGTATATCAATGTAGGAATCTTAACACTATTAATAATCTTATCTTTGTTGAATTGTTATACGTTCTCTATGTTTTATTTGAATTCAAAACTGTATTAAACAAAAAGATCATTGAAACACAGCATTTTTTGATGTTGAATTTTTTATATAATTTTCCATTGACAAACATTAACACATTTATTCTGGTAGCACCCTTATGTTTCAAAAAAACAGAAAATGACATTATATTATTAGTATATAATAGTAATGTTGTATTAAATACGTCAGTCTTATGTCATTAACTTTGAACTGGAAATTCACCGTTAGTTTGCTACACAGTATTTCTTTTAGAGATGCGATTATGATAAAGGACAAAATTAAATATTGTATTATAATATGAATGGTCAGAATCGGGGTTGACTTTTTTTAATACTATGTATAGAGTATTCTACTGAATGTGTTCATTGAGTTCATATAACTTATACATAAATTATAAAAATAATTATTAGTAGAACATAGTTCTGCACTTTTTAAATTTCAAAACTCAACATACAATATTGCACAATAACACCTGACTTGTAATTTCATATTTTATCTGTTTGAAATATAAATTTTTATATTAATTCTTCATGATGATTTAGAACCAAATAGATTTTTGCTACACGGTATTATAACTAAAACAGTAAAAAACATCACAATGTTACTATGTAAAAAATTGGGTTGGAATCTGGTGGAGATATAAACTTGTGGGTAACACTTGAGTGGTTAAGTGGAGGATTATTACAGTTGTGTGTGCAATAGTAAACATATGGTATTGAATCTGAGGAGAGCATTTCAAGAGGACAATAATTGTTGAGAATTAGCATCTGTAGTAATTGGATACATAGTAAACATTCTCAAAATTATAATTAGATAGATATAATATAGAGAGTTATACATAAATTCTTTGGTTTCCTTCACTATATATGATATATAAGTGATAGCATTGACGTTAAGGGATGATCCTTATATACTAATTGGTAATTGTTTATGTTTAGTTTTTAAAACTCGACAGAAAATTATTTAAAAAAGAAAATTCACAAGACCGTCATTCCTTTTCATTTTTATTTTTTCTCTTTTTTAAAGTAACATTATGTTTATATTTGTTGAAATAGAATGTTCAATAATAAAATAGATAGAACAATAAGATTTTAGCAGACACTAAACGATAAATTGTTGAGTAATAATTGTTGAGAGGTCACCAAAAGTTGTTGGGTTTGTTTATTAAATATCTTACTGTTCGTAGAGGAAAATGGCTTAATGTTAACATATATAAAGCCAAGGATTTCATCATACATTATTTTTATCTTATTTACAATCTTTGTATATAATTATTTCTATGTTGTATATAGAGAAAGAAAGTGAAGAACTTTATTATAATTTTGTATACTAAATCTGTTTAATATAATATTGAGAATGTTTACTATATATCCAATGAATAAAGGCGCTCATTCTCAACGTGTGCTTATATGTCATAGGTGCTAGAACTCTAGCTCCTACCTCTGTCACTATATGTCCTGTATAATATTTTTATTTTTGGCTGGAAGATACCCCTCTTTTTAATACTAAATATTCATATGACACAAAACATATTTCTTGATATCTTTTTTTTTTTGAATATTTAATTACAATTCTTATATGTTTAATCGATATTCATTCTTTCAGTGGCATTAAACTTTTACCAAACAATGTTTAATTAGATAATCCTCTAAACATCTTAGTTGTCTAAATAGAAATTCTTTTTAGACGACTTGTATAATTTTAATGCTTCAAAATAGTTACTTAAGAACCCCTAAGCCCAACTTTCACTATTACTAAAGACTTAGGAACTCTTTCCTCAGTTGTCATTAATCAAATATATGTATTAATTTGAGTATGAAAGAAAATATTACATTACCCGATATTTTTTTGTTATCACTATAATTTCCTTAACATATATAATGTTATAGTAAATATAATGAGTATATGTATTCAAAATTGCTTAAGTAGTATTATTTAAAATGCGAATATATAAGATGTCATCTCCCACTTCTTTGAAGAAACAAATATTAGGACAATAAATACTATGACAAGTAGTGAAAGGAGATCGAATATCATATATCTATATTTCGAGAAAAATCCAAGTGATTTTTTAGATTGAATAATACTTTGTTCTATTTGCAGTAAACTTTCCATTTTTTTCAGGTCTCTTTTTTGTGTAGCTAATTTTTGCTGACATACACTCATTCTTGTTTCAAATGCTTCTAACTGTTTGATATTATAAGTTACATTTTTCTTTATTACTTCAATAAATGAATCACTATTTTTATCTCCAAAATCTTTTGTCAACTTAACCAAATATTTACTCTTTATCAATGTTTCAAGATCGATAGTCTTCTTTTTCAATTTTTGTAATTCATCCACTAAATTATCAAAGTTCTGCAAGGTCCTTTGAAAATCAATTTCCTTTTTCAAAATAGCCCCTTTTAGGTGCGATTTCATAATATCATCAAACTTAGATAATAATAATGCTATATGTCTTTGGTAATAATCTACATCATAGCGATCCAAAATGTCATCCATTTGATCCCTATTTTGGTTACTAGAATCTTCGTTAGATTTTGATCCATTAGACGATGTGGATGATAAATCAGAAGAATATGAACTACTAGAGTATGATGAAAGTGAATAGGAAGATCTTGAATATGGTGAAGGACCAGGTGAGTCTGAGAGATATTCAGGCTGCTCCAAATCATGAAAAAGTAAACTTTGCAAAGATCTATTAGATGACATTGTTATTCCATTATTCGTGTTTGCAGAATCTTTGTCCAATAATTGAGATGAAATTAACGGATTTTCACTTGTAAACAACAGACCCTGTTTTTCTAGTTGGTTTTTACTAGGTGGAGCTAGAGACTGTAAAAACTGATACACTAAACGTTTCTTATCGTTTACATATGGGATACTTTTGGATATATTATCATTTAACGATTTATGATGACGATGTTTTTTCGACTCTTCAATTCTGGTAGCTTTATTTAATATAGGTGTTTGGCAAGTTGAGTTATAGGCAGTCGGTACAGGGGTAGTTGTGTCTAAAGTATTTTCTTTGCTAGAAATAATCTCATTTCCACCAAGTTGGGTATTGATGTTACAAAGACTATTACATGATTCAGAAGTTGATTCAGATTCAGACTGTGATTGATTATCGTTTGAAGTTTCATTCCAATTAAACATTACATCGCTAAATGCACCTGTAACAGCAGAAGTATAATCAACCATACCATGGTGGCCATGATGGTGATGATGTTTTTCCCTTTCTTTTTCCCTCTCCTTTTCTTGCTCAATCAGAGTAGCAAAAATATTATTGGTATGAACATAATTAGATATATCCTCGTAATCATTGTCGTCTTCAATAGTTCTAACTTTGTTCCTACCATTATTTCGATTAACTTTCTCTTCTTTCACAACTGTTGATCTCTCACCTTTCCCTGGTATATTATCAAAGTGTGATTCTTGTCCAATAATTTCTTGCGGTGTGGATAATGGAAATTGAAATGACTTAAAATCGAAAGTTTTAAAAGTGTTTTTATTTTTTGTGTGATGATTATCATTTTTGTAATGAGTAAAAGTCAATTCTGGAGATAATGACCTTCTTCTTATAGTTTCATTTGGGGGGAAAGATCTATTTAGTGATGACACCATACTGGCTCTTCTCAGTCTTTGTGGTAATGAAAATTCTGTTGTTGATGGTGGCTCATATCCTGCTGATACTGCTGACATTCTTCTTTCCTTAAGAACTGAAATAGGAATCTCCACATTGGTAGATATTGTCTGTCTCCTATTTTGGTGGAAAGAAGGCAGTATTGTTTTGCTTCTTTGTATCTCAGAGGGATCAGATGCCCTTCTTTCTTGCAAATTTAATGGTTCATTTTCATGCAATTCTGATAATTTTGGATCACTTTGGTTTAAATTATGTTGGTTAAATGTAAAGTTCTTAAATATAGGTGTTATATTGGTTGTTTGATTCCTTATTGCTGATGGTGATTGTAGAAAGTCTTCTCTAGGTTCAAAAGACTGGCTTTGTTTGTCTCTCAAGTCTAAATCGGCGGTAGCACCTTCAGACAATATTGATGTTTTGGAATGGTTAATTATTGAGTCTTTTTCTTTTTTATGAGGTAAGAAGTTGTGTAACTCAGGTAAAACAGACATTCTTCTAAGTGGCTTCTCCAATATATGTAATTGTTTAGTGGCTGCATTTGATATATGCGATTTTTCTCCCCAGGAATGTTGCAAATTAAAAGTAGTATGATTATTGAGACTTGATTTCTTAGGATTTGAATCATTATGATCATTACTTTTGGAGTTATTTTGAAAACCTGAGGAACTTTTATTAATCGGATAAGTTGTATGATTATTGGATAAATTTTCTGGCAATGAATGTTCTCTTCCTTTTTGAAAATGTTCAAGGTCAAAATTACTTTTTTTATTTACAGGTAAAGAAAGCTTTTCCTTATTTGTATATAAATGATCTGAAGGTTTATTCTTCATTGAAAAATTTTTGAAGTCTATTTTATGTTTGCCAATATCTTCCCTCCATTTTTTATTCTCAAATATATCATTTTTTGGTATTATGTTTTGATAATTATTTAGTGGTGATGGTTGCTCAGGCGGTATGTCTTCTGAATTTGGATCAATCTCAGAATCTGCCCGTTTTATTTGATATTGATTTATATTATAGTTTTTATCTAATTTTTTCGTGATATCATTTTGCATAAAACTGTTCTTGAATAGTCTAAAGTTTCTTTCTGAATTCTCTGGATTTTTTTTCAAGGGAGGTATACCAATATGACTTTTAGATTCGCTCATTTATATTGCTCACATATATGAATAGGCATACAAAAGTGTATATGGTTTCCTGGTATAGTTTATTTTCTTTCTGTTGCGTTTATATTTTTTATCTTTTTCACAGATCAAACAAAAGAAAAACCACTGTACAATACATTGTTTAAAAATTATCAATCCAAATTCTTATCTCTTCCTTACCTTATGAGTTTGCATCGATACTGGTTATGTTCTTGAGACCTCACACATTCCAACTTCCCCTGCCGTTTTGTTTCTTTCACTACCTGTAGCAATTTCTGTAATTTCTCCAAAAAAAAAGCTTTTTTTTTTGCCTTCCAACCCTAAATAAATGTTAACAGGGTTTTATGTAAGAAAAACTTAACCCTGAAATTTATTTTTTTATTATTTATTTTTTACTTTTTCACCTTTTTTTTTCCTTCGAGGACAAACAATATGCCAATGTAAAATCACAGGAACAAACTATAAACAAGATATAGAAACATCTCGACAGCTGAACTTAATAAACAACTATGAATAAACACAAAAATGTTACTTATGAAAGTACTTGCTTCTTTTCTACTCAATCAAAAGGTTTTCAAGTGGGCCTTTCTACTAAGATATTACAATTAAGAAAAGCAACCATATGACTTTCTACGTTGGCGCCCGCTGTTGGTATCCCAGCAAAGAACATGGTTGGGTTGGCGCAGAGATCATTGAACTGAATTCTGAATCTACTGAAGCTAGATTAAGATTGGAAAATGATGAAGAGATCGAAGTTAATTTAGATAAAATTAAGGAAGATTTCAATGATGCTCTTCATTTAAGAAATCCACCTGTGTTAGAAGCTACTGATGATTTAACTTCTCTTACATTTTTAAATGAACCTGCTGTATTACATGCAATCAAGAAAAGATTTACAGATAAAAATATTTACACATATTCAGGAATTGTTCTTATTGCAACAAATCCGTTTGCTAATGTAGATGAGCTGTATAGTCCTGAAAAAATTCATGAATATTCCACAAACCGTAAAGAAGATTTGCAACCACATATTTTTGCCATTGCAGATTCTGCTTTTAAACATATGAAGAACTATGGTGAGAATCAGACTATTATTGTTAGTGGTGAATCTGGTGCAGGAAAAACTGTATCTGCAAAATATATTATGAGATACTATGCTTCAGTTCAGGATGAAGCTGCACATATGCAAAAGACGTCAGAGATTGAACATAGAATACTTGCAACAAATCCAATTATGGAAGCATTTGGTAATGCTAAGACTACAAGAAACGATAATTCTTCTAGATTTGGTAAATATCTATCCATCTCTTTTAATAAAGATAACAAAATTTTAGGAGCACAAATTAAAACATATTTATTAGAAAGATCTAGATTAGTGTTTCAACCTAAGGGGGAAAGAAATTACCATATATTTTATCAAATGTTAAATGGTTTAACAGATGATCAAAAGGTTAAACTACATTTAGATAAGCCCATAGACTATTACTATTATATGAATCAAGGTGGTGATCCATATATTCCAGATGTCAGTGATAAGGATGAATTTCATACTACAATAAATGCATTGGGTATGGTGGGTATCCATTCTGAAGTTCAAGAACAAATTTTCCAAATATTATCTGGTATTCTTCATCTTGGAAATATTGAAATCAAAAAATTAAGAAATGATGCTTCTGTATCTTCTGAGGATAAAAATTTACAGATCGCGTGTGAATTATTAGGAATTGATTCATTCAATTTTGCTAAATGGATTACAAAAAAACAAATAATAACAAGATCTGAAAAAATCATATCAAATTTAAATTATAATCAAGCTATTGTAGTTAGAGATTCTGTTTCTAAATTCATATATTCAGCATTATTTAATTGGTTGATTGAAACCATTAATGCTAATTTAAATAAGGAGATAAAGTCAGATGATGTTAAATATTTCATTGGTGTTCTCGATATCTATGGTTTTGAACATTTTGAAAAAAATTCATTTGAACAATTTTGTATCAATTATGCTAATGAAAAATTGCAACAGGAATTTAATCAGCATGTTTTTAAATTAGAGCAAGAAGAATATATTAAAGAGGAGATAGAATGGTCATTTATTGAATTCAATGATAATCAGCCATGTATAGACTTAATTGAAAATAAGCTTGGTATTCTATCTCTTTTAGATGAAGAAAGTAGATTACCCTCAGGTTCTGATGAATCATGGACTCAAAAATTATATCAATCTTTCGATAAAGAGCCAACAAACAAAGTCTTCTCTAAACCAAGATTTGGCCAAACAAAATTTGTTGTTAGTCACTATGCACATGATGTGGCTTATGATGTAGAAGGTTTTATTGAGAAAAATAGAGATACTGTACCAGATACCCATTTAGAAATTCTTAAATCATCATCAAACAAAATGTTGGTTTCTCTATTAGATAATTTAGAAAAAACTTCAATGAATATAGAGGAAAAGAAAAAAGAACATACAACTTTCCCTGGTTCAAGAAGAATGGTGCAAAAAAAGCCAACCTTAGGTTCATTATTCAAAGGTTCATTAACAGATTTAATGAATACGATAAATGCAACTAATGTTCATTATATTCGTTGCATCAAACCGAATCCAAATAAAGAAGCATGGAAATTTGAGAATTTAATGGTTTTATCCCAATTACGTGCTTGTGGTGTTCTTGAAACAATCAAAATGTCATCTGCTGGTTTCCCATCTAGATGGTCATTTGATGAATTTGTTCAAAGGTACTATTTTTTGGTACCAAATTCTGAATGGCAACAATATCTATATGATGATACCGCTAATCTTCTCCCATTAGTTAAAAATATTCTGGATGTCACTATTGATGATAAAGAGAAATACCAAATAGGTAGAACCAAAATATTTTTTAGAGCCGGCATGCTAGCTCAATTAGAAAAATTGAGATCTACTGTATTTACTAAAATTATAACAAAAATCCAAAAGAAGATTAGAGGCAGATACTATAGAAAACAATATTTAGCCATTATAGAGTCCATTAGAAATATTCAACTACGTTTGCACAACAATCTCCTTCGGAAAAAAATTAATCATGAATTACAAATAAGATTTGCAACTATGATTCAATCTGTCATTAGAGCAAAAACTGTCCAAACATACTATGCCGATATTGTCAGATCGAATATTTTACTTCAAGCATATTTGAAAAAGATATTAATACAAGAGTATATTAGGCAAGAACAAAGAAAGGTAGCTCTAGTGCTGATTCAAAGTAGAATAAAGGCATATTATCAAAGATCAAAATACACAAAGATGAAGAAATCATCTATTATGATTCAGTCACATATGAGAAAAAGAGCAGCACAAATCGAATATCAAAAATTGAAAGAATCTATGATGTTTTCTAATTCTGAAGAAGCTAAATTAATTGTAGAGTTTCTTGATTTCATAAAAGAACTCAAAGATAAAATTAATGAAAATAAAACAAATTATGATACTATAAAGCAGTTGGAAAACTCTGAAGATATACTTTCTATATTAAACAATGATACAAAGTATAATGATATGAAATTGGAGATTAATAATGTAATAAATCTTTTACAGAAAAATTATTCTGATATAAAAACCTTACGTAAGCAATATATTCAATGGCAAAATACTGTTAAATCTCAATTAAAATATTTTAACAATAAGGAAACACACAAAGCTGATAATAAAACTAATATATTACACGAAAGGTTACATTTATTAGATTCAGAATTAAAAGATATTGTTTTATTAAATGATACGTCAAAATTTGCAACAATTAATCATAGTGCATCTCCTGAATCAAAGTTAAATGTAGATTTAGAAAATATTTCTGAAGATAGCACGATGTTCTTATCACAACAAGTCAACAACCCAAATATCAAAAACATACTTACAGTGGAAAAGGATATATTTAATGAGGTACATGATGAATTTTTAAAATCGTACACAATCCCAAGAATTGTTAATGAATTTGATAATAATATTTCTATCTTATATCCAGCACTACTTATAAATTTTGTTTCTCAAAAGTATATTGATAACAAACTTTTTAACAATTTAATAAACTTCCTTGAAAGTTCCATAAATAGTATATTACAAAATATGTCAAACCTATCTGACGATAAAAATTTAGTTGGGGATGGTTTATTCTGGTTTAGTAACTTGTTTGAAATTTACTCATATATTAAATCTTTTATTGACAGAGACGAAACACATTCTTACTGGCATGAATTGATAGGCAATGCATTAATTACTGCTTATAATACTTGGTTGAAAAAATTGATGTCATATATTAGATATGATCTCAATTTATCAAATATTTTAATTGGGTCCCCATCACGATTTAATGAAGAAGGAATCAATGAGAAGAAATTAACACATTTGTTGGTATTTTTCTACGAATTAATTAAGTTCTCAAAAATGTATAAGTTAGAAAACCATATTGTACATGGAATTATCATTAATATTTTAAATTTTACCAATTCACTATGTGTTAACGATCTTTGTGTTAAATTCTATAATATGGATTGGAAGTTGGGTCATAAAATCCATAATAATTTAAAATCATTAGATGATTGGTTCTTAAAACATAACATTAAGATAGATCCAAGAAAAGATTTAGTTCATTTGAGACAGTTGTGTACATTGCTACAATTGAGAATGAACAATTTATCGGACTTGGAAGTTGCTAAAGATTTTTGTTATCTTTTAAACCCAGTCCAATTGCAAACAATTTTAAAAAAATATAAGCCAGCTAAAGGGGATTCTAAAATACCATCTGATATTCTTGATCATTTAGCTAATGTGATAAACAAGGACAAATCAAAAGCTGGTTCATTAACACTAAAGATGGAATTAAATGATTTTCCTAATCCAGTTCTTGATAAATCTTTGAACCTAAAAACAGAAATTCGTGTTATCAATGAAGCTGATTTACGGGATCCAAATGTTGTGAATCACCCTAAATATAAGCTTGCTAGTATAAATCAAATTGTTCGTGTAATGACCAGCTGATACGTATTCCAAGAGCTCTATAGAAATATTTTAACTTTATAAACATTATGAAGCCGGCATATTTTTTTTTTTTTTTGTGTATTAGTTTTTTCTAACTTAACTAACATATAATAGAGCTGTAGTCGTTATCTTATGGATTACATTATTGTTTATATAGATACAAGGCCTTTGTCTTTGTCAATTGCCAACAATTATTCCATTCCATTCCATATATCTTGTTCCTTAGACAAACCCTAACCCTCTTTATAGTGTTAATTTGGAAAATAGTATGTAACAAACGATTAGGGTTTTTTAAATCATCTTTCATACCTTTTGAGTTGATCGAATTTTCAATATCGAAGATAAAGAGACGGAGAGAAAGAGGTGGATCATAACGGGTTTATATCCGTATTGGAGTCCCGTGTTGGTCTTCTTAACGACGTTTGATTCTTCAATAGTTATAGTCATTAAATTATAGTTTAATATTAATAATAATCGGGGAGGATTTTAACTATTGCTAACTTGGAAAAGCGAATTGTTGAATAAAATCTTACTAAAAAAGTTTCACTTTCAAGAATAATTGTATTAAAATTATACTATTATATCAACAATATAGTGTTATTCCCCAATATCCAGTTTTTTTCTTCCTTTTTTGTTTAAAAGATTATAAATATTTACACTTCATCTGAGGGGTATTTTTCTAATGGTTGCTGTAGCAAAGACGAATTTTTTAGCACCATTAACTGCCTATGATATTAAATTAATTCAGTATAAAGATGGTTTATATAGATTGCAGGAGGTAAATAGGATAATTGGAGTTTTAGAGAAAAATTTACAGAATCCAAAACTGTTAACAGGTAATAATCAAGAATCCAAATCAACAAGCAATAATATAATCATACCACTATTAAATTATATTCTTAAGCTATGTGAGGGTCATGTTTTTAATATTCATCCATTGATCAGAAAACATTATATAGCATTATGCCAATTTAAATTTTATAAATCTCAAGATGTGAATCTTCCAATAACAACAACGTTTATTTCAAGTACCTTTAACTTTGCAATAGTAAAAGAAGACTCATTTGAAAGCCATCGTTTGCATATTTATGATCAAAATTTACAGTGGAAATTATTGAATTATTTGAAGAAATTAACATCGCAGACACTTTCATTATATAACAAGAAGTTAAGACAGATTCAATTAGAAAAAACCAGTAATTCTAATCGACCTTATGAACTGACAGAAATAAATTCAAAATTCATAATTGATTATGTGGAAGATTTAATACGGCCTAGAGAGGTACCATTATCATTAGATTTTGCTGTACTAATAAAAGATAGATCAAAAGATACAAATTTATCATCATTTTTAAAATTACAATATCAAGTTGTCGATAAGTTTGTGAAATATTTCAATAAAAAGGTGATTCCTGCAATCAAAGATTATTATAATAAAATCAATCAATATTCTAACAAATCCTCCTCCTTTGATACTTTACCCTTCTCCGAGTACACTTTACACAGAATATATGCATTGCTTTACAAATCTTTTGATCTATTATCTATGCTTATTAGTCTAGTGATCTCTATATATCTACCAAATAAAAATTATTTCCATAATTGCAAAACAAAATTAATAAGTAAAAATGTCTATCAATATGAACAGATTTTAGATAAAATTGACAAAATATCAACTGAGTATACTAATCAAGATTTTTGTAATTTTAGAGATGACTTGGACTCATTTACTGAAAATAACATAAATTACATTGCTAATGATGAAGTTGGTATAAATGCTGTAGCTGTTCTTCATAAAAAATTTACTATAAAACATATCCAATTAATGAAGTCTGATTTAAGTTGGGTGACTAAATGGGCATCTGTTTGGAAATACATCCAAGAGAATATTGAAACTTTAGAGGAGTTTAAAGATTATGAAGATGATCAATTAAACAGGATGTTGTTGGAAAGAAGATCAGTTGATAAACTATCTTATTTGGAGAAAACTACAGGAAAGCAACAGAAATTATTAGATAATGAAAATACTCTAAATAATTTTTCTCCACCATCCACAACATCATCTAGTCATTCTTCAAAGACATCATCAAGAACGTCTTCACTTTTACAATATAAACTACAATCAGAGGATGTTCAAATATTGAATACTAAAGCACATCAATCTGTATTAACGTCCAAAAACTATGTATCCAACAATGGTACAGTACTTTTATCTTCTCTTTCCTCGTTGTCACCAAAGAATAATAATAAAAGGCAATATGTAGATAATAACTCCACGAATTTTTCCTTAGGAATGTCACCTTTGTCTAAGAGCTCCTCATATCCTAGAAATTCAAGTACTAATTCTCCATTAGTGTCCAGAAGGTCATCAATTATTGATAGAGTTGTTATACCCACGAAAAAACACGTACAGTCTACAACTTCAAATGAAAAGATGGGATCGTCAACAATGGTAGCTCAACCTTCTAAAGAGCAAAGTAAGAGTATACCAAGAAGGTCATCATCAGTAAAAGGTAGACCCCGTTCTTCATCTTTACAAACAGTCAAACATACTACTACTACAAAAAATTTTGGTATGTCAGTCTCTAATACTAAACGTTCAAATTCTTTAGAAGCTAATGATGCATTGAATCAGCGATTAGTTCAGGATACAATGAAAAAGTTAATGGACGGTGATTTAAGAAAACATATAACACAAAGTAACCAAAGTCTTAATTTATCAAGGTCCAAATCGCCTGGTGGTAATAGATCACGTTCAGCTAGTATAAACAGTGATAATTCAATGACTTTGAAGTTGTCCTCGGATGAACAGGCAACACCTAAGATTGTTACTGAAGTAAATAACAATTCATCTAGGATAGCTTCTCCATTAAGTACCAAAGTGAAAATTATTGTAACTTCTCCTTTAAAGGAGAAAAAGGATTATTATAATCATAGTGGTGAAAGATTACAATTCAAGGAATCAGCCAATCCAAATTCTACAACAAAACAGATATCAGTTGGATTAGAAGAAGCTTCTGATATTACAAGTAATGCTGCATCAAACGATAATATTATTGCTAACTTCACGACACCAACAGGTAGTGAGAGATCTAACATCGTCAAGAAGGTGAGATTTATCGGCGTGCCCCCTATGTTGCCATCAGAAAATCCTAGACCGACAAAGCAGGGTTGGTATAAAAAACCAGCAGTTTTGCATTATTCACCAATACCACTACAAGTAAATACTGCTTTAAAACAGAAGCATAATTTAGAAGGGATTGTATTCAGAAAAAGTTTGAGAGAAACTGTTGAGGAAGAGAGGAAACCAAAAACATTAACTAGTTTAGATGAAACCATGCTTCCAAAGAAAACATCATCCGCTCATAAATTTGGACTTACTTTAAAAGACAAATTCAGGTCTTCTTAATATTCTTTCGTTTTATTATAATTATATATATATTGATGTATAATGAAATATAGTAATTGATAATGTACAGATACATTATATTAACATTGAATAGACGGTTATGTTTTTTCTTCTTTTATTTTATTTTATTTTAGATACGAACTTCATGGTGAATACTTTTCACATGTTCTCTATTTATTTTCGTATCATTTCTTTTTGTATGAAGAAGGAGTTAGTTTAGTAAAAATGATCTACATTGTTAAATAAAAAAAAGTCAATAGAAGGGTAGCACTTGAATTAGCAGCTTAGATGTTCAGGCAGTGAAGATTATTGTTTATTAATAAACAGAATATAAAAGTGCGAGTTAGAAAAACATTATTATTATTGTTATACTTATTATTTTAGAAATTCAAGGAAAATTTGAAAGGTAAGTGAAGATGACTTTTAGTTCTCTTTTGCCTGATCCAAAGCACGAAATAAAACCGATAGAAAATACTCGTGAAGCTGGTAAGAATATAGTGAGAGCTCTCACAGATGATAGATATGAATCAAATCAACCACAAGATAGTGAGCCTAGTAGTATAGAAATATCGTTCAATAATATTGCATCTCGAGTACGGTTGCAGGATTTTATTCCACTTCGATATGAGAATTTTAACTTGGAGATACCTTACCCATCTGCTGAAGAAATAGATAAAACATATAAACGTACGTATGAACATTTCCAAAACCTGTTATCTAAGAACATCAAAAAACCGGTTTCTAGTGCTACTAATGAAACAATAACTGCTGGTAATGGTCGTAAAATTCGTGTTGTCACTAAGGTTCAGGATCCATTACAACCAAAGATGATTAAAACAGCAAAGAAAGTCTATGTTCCATCTAATGAAGAAGAATCTATTCAACCACAATTGTATGTGTCTTCAAATACCAGTGGTCAAGAGATAAGTAAAAAAATGAAAAATGAATGGAGAATCCCTTCATTTGTGTCTCAATGGAAGAATCCTAAAGGTTATGCAATTTCATCTCGTGGAGGTGGAAAACATGGAGAATCACAGGAGATTAATCAAGGTTTTATCGATTTAGCTAATGCGTTAGAACAGGCAGATAGGAAGGCTAGATTGAAATTACAAGAGAAAAAAAAGGCTAAGATTAGAGAATTAAATAAAGTAATGAAGGAAAGAGAACAGAAGTTAAACAGAATTGCAAAAGAAGCAAGACAGAATAAGTTAGTATCAGGTCATAATTATCAAAGAAGCAATAGCAAATCATTAAATTCTAGAGATATTTCTGAAAAGATAAAATTGTATCAAAAAGAAACAACTAAAAAGAAAGATACAGTTAGTTATGATTCAAGGTTATATACTAAGGGAATTGTAAGTGGTAAAAGTAGGCTAGAAGATGCATACGATAACCCATTATTTGTACAACAGAATATTGATAGCATCTATCGTGTGAAATATAACAAGAGTGAAGGCAATACCGATGATGGTGAGAGTATTATGAGTAATGGGCCTGTAGAATTTACAAAAGCAGAACGCAAATGAGTTATACATGTATTCTATATCTGTATGGAAAAAAATAAATATATAACTAAAGATATTAATTAGATTAAATGCTATGATGCTAAATATATATGAGGTAAATAACAATCAAACATTTTCTTCAATATCTGCCTCTATTTTAGTAAAATCATTAATTAAATTGACTTTTAATTTTTGCTGTTTTCTAGATTTGTTTAACAACGATATCAATTTTGAACTTCTTCTTATGGAGTATTGTTCAATTTTCTTTATAGTTCCACTCACTTTGACTGGATTAATAATAACATCATTGATTTCACCGATTTTATTAATAAGAGTCAATGCAGCTACTAGTGTATCTACGTCTTCTCTATGACATCTTATAATGCCAGTACTTGTATTATTAGAAAAGTATTTGAATTGAAGTAGAGAGCCAACTTTCCCTGATCCATAATCACCGAAATTGAGTTGTAGAGAATGTCGTATCTCTTGTAACAACGTTTTATTTGATATTTCTTTTGGACATGGTCTATGATGTGATAAAAGAATATTATGTTTTGTAAAATGGACAGTATTTATGTGGTCCTCATTTTCATCAATGTTAATAATATGAGGTGAAAGTATCACTTCGAATAGAATATATCTAGTCTTTAAACGAACCATCCAGTAAATTAAATAAAGCTTTTATCCTTTGTTATATATATATATTTTTTTTCAGGAGTAAAATATGATAAAAATGCAAAGAATGTAGTGAGAAACTTGTCTGATACAATATTTGTTAATATGTAATCCAGAGTTCCAATTATTCGCGCAAGAAATATAAATGTATCTGAAGCATTGATAAATTATTTCACTAATAATTGATTCTATTGATTGTTCATCTAATGCTCGACAACTTAATCTCTAAACCCTAGCTGTTTTGTAACTTTTCGGTAAAAAAGTAATTTTTATGATAAAACCCTAATAACAATGTAGGAATATCTTTGAATATTCTACTCTGACCCTAACAAACTTTTCAACAAACAGCCGCACGAAGAGTTATTATGTGCTTCCCTTAAATATTTTGTATGAGATTATTTCAGATGATGTAATAAAACTAAACAGAGAACTTGCTACTATCATAGTGAATGACTATTTATTAGATTTATTAAATTATTGGTGTTTTTGAAAATGTAATATTGTATATTTATTTATTATATGTTAAGTTAACTTGAACGACAATATATATTGGTTAAAGAGTTCTAATGTTAACAATATATAAGTTATTCTGGGGATTTCATAGTTACATATATAGACAACATTAGGGTAAAGATAAAAGAGTCTTCCAATCATGAAGGAGAAAAGATCTTCATCAACTTTTGTATTTACATCCCTACCAATGGGAAAAGAAGATCAACATCTAATTTCACAATCTGATTCAAATCTAGATTCAGTTACTTCGAATAATAATAACCAGAATCAACTAAAGAGAAAATGCTTTGGAACCGATTCTTCTGAATGGATTAAACATAAATTTCCATCACCTCCAGTATCACCCCAAAAAAGTATCAAAAATGCTATACAATATGCAAAAAATCGTTATAATGGAATAATGGTACTACCCATATGGAAAAAAGACCAGACAACCAAAATCTATAGGTATAACCTTAAATCGTTTCTTTAAAAATATAGAATGTTTAGCAGCAACCAGAGTATTTATGAAAATGAGTCATATTATAATAGAATTAATAGTAGAAATATCAACTCCCGGCATTCGCATTATTTAAGAAATATTTATTATGAAAGTAGCGTGGAGAGTGAAGGTCTAAGAAAAAATGTATTAAAAAACTCTTATAGAAATTACCTAAATGCCGAAGAGCCCACAATTTACAAGAAGTCTGTTTCTCCATTTTGGAATGGTAAAATGGCATCAACACCATCACCACGGCCAAGTATTGCATCCATGGATCTTATTCAAGACGTACCACAATATATTCCTAATATATCTTGGAAAAAATTACCTGATTATTCACCATCTATCGAAACATTACCACCAGGTAATAATAAATGTTTAAAGGTGGGGTGGAAGGGATCTCCATTAAATCTTTCAAACGATCCATTGAAATCATATTTGCATCCGGCAGAATTAAATTTGGCTTCGACTTTAAGGTTACCTTGTGATTTATATTTAGATTCCAAGAGAAGATTATTCTTAGAGAAGGTTTGTAAATTACAAAATAATCTTCCATTTAGAAGAACTGATGCACAAAAGGCATGTAGGATTGATGTTAATAAAGCATCGAGACTTTATTCTGCTTTTGAAAAAGTTGGATGGTTGGAGGATGAAAATTTTTTGAAATATCTAGATTAATTTACAGAAAAAATCTTTTTTTTCTCTCCCTATTTTGTCTTCTATGGAATATTTTCAAAGGTACTGACATCAGGATCCTTTATCTCTATCATTGTATTATTATTACTATTAGTGATGCTAGTGATGTGATTATTTAAAGGATTATAGTGTACATTTTCATATTTTTTACTTTTAATTGTTCTTTTGATTTGTTCCCTTCTAATTAAATTGACTCTTTCAATTGAGCAGATCTCCTCTGAAGATTCATAAAGTTGTTTCAACTGTTTACTTAATAGAGTGATAGAATTATCGATTGGTTTTAGAGATTCGTATATAGATTTCAAATCGGGCGAATCAAAAGTGCTAATTCTTTGAACAAATTGTTTATATCGTCCTACTTTTATTTTTAAGTTTTTTAATTTGGTTAGATAATCAGTTAACTGTTCATTTTTAAATAATTCATATTCTATCTGTTTGACTTTATCTTGTAGTACATATTGACTCGTGTTTCTTAGAGACTCATTGGCAAGAATTAGATTTCTTTGATGGTTTAATCTAAATACATTATTTGAGATTAATTCCTCAGGTACATGCAAAATGTTTCTTAGCATATATAATTCCAACCTATCAAAATTCCTGTCAACTGAATTTTCTAGTAAAGTCTCTAACTGAGCTACACCAATTCTGATTTCTTCACTATAATCATGTCCATTAACAACAGATTTTTTTAATAAATATTTTTCCATTGCAGAGATACATTTATACATTATATCGTTTACGCAATTGATAATATCATCTAAAAGAGACACTGGAGGGTACCCCAAATGTTCAGTCATTAATGCAGTTGTCTGTAATGTTGGAGCTGACATAGTTTCATCTAAAATTGTTTTTTAAAGAAAAAAGATAGAGAGACTTAAATTGATGTTAAATTAGCGTAAAGCAATTCAAATACTTAATGATATCGTGGGGATGACTTTTAACCCAGTTATTTATCTATTTATAGATATGCCACTTATTTATTTATATTTTAATAAATTTTTATTTTTTCCTCCCTAAACTATGTATACTAATTACTTTATTCATAGTCTTCTTCGATCTTAACAGAGTCTATAGCCATGTAATGCTACCAGCTATTGACAGTTTGTTCCTTGCTTCACTTTCCATTATTCCAGAATATTGTTATAAAGCGTCTCTTTGTCGATTTCTCAAATGTTCTCGAGATTCAGTTTTATTGTTAAACACGTGACCTTAGGAAAAATTTTTTTTTTTGCTCAAATGAAAAATTTTTGAGATGAGCAAAAGAGAAGAGATATTTCAATCTTAAAGAAGTGAAGAACATTAATTCTTTTAAATTTTACATTCTTACACGTCTATCTTATATTTACTCATTTGTGTCTATGTATGTTAATTATCATTTGTAAATAACTCTTCATTACTTACTACATTGCACCACAGTTATAACCAGAAACCATTTAAAGCACTTTTTTTATTTTTTTTATTTGCTTGATACCGCTTCTAGAAGGTCATCTCTTTCCAATCTTAATAATATATATCTATACTTCTTTATATATATATATTTATATCACAACTTCTGACTGACTAGAAAGTTGTCATTTGTTTAATTGGTTTCTTTCTTTTTCACTCATATTTTGTTGTATCAATTATGGATATCTCTAAGCCAGTTGGATCTGAGATTACTTCTGTAAACTTTAGTGTTCTTTCTGCTAAAGAGATTAGATCTCTTTCTGTTAAACAGATCACTAATCCAACAGTCTTAGACAACCTAGGTCATCCAATCTCTGGTGGGTTGTATGATCTTTCTTTGGGTGCCTTTTTGAGAAATCTTTGTTCTACCTGTGGTTTAGATGAAAAATTTTGTCCAGGTCATTTGGGTCACATTGAATTACCTGTACCATGTTATAATCCATTATTTTTTAATCAATTATACATTTATTTAAGAGCGTCATGTCTTTACTGTCATCATTTCAGACTGAATTCTTTAGCTGTTAATGCTTATGCTTTGAAGTTGAAGTTATTACAATACGGTCTTATCGATGAAGCCTACAAATTAGATGATATTAAATTGAGTGCTGTGACTTTAAGTAACACACAAAGTAAACAAGATGGAGATGGGGTTGAAGAAGCAGAAAATGATGATGAATCAAACAATAAAAATAATGAAGCTGATAATAAAAAGTTAATGATCAAACGTAAAGAATATGTAGAACTTTGTATTGCTAAAGCCTTATCTGAAGGTAGAACTACTGAAAGAGGTACCTTCACAGCTACTGTCAACGCTGAAAGAAAGCAATTGATCCATGACTTCCATAAAAGATTATTATCCAGACCAAAGTGTGATAATTGTGGTATGTATTCACCAAAATTTAGAAAGGATGGATTTACTAAAATCTTTGAGACAGCTTTAAACGAAAAACAATTGACTAATAACAGGGTTAAGGGCTTTATTCGTCAAGATATGATCAAGAAACAACAACAAGCTAAGAAATTGGATGGTGAAAAAGTCGATGAGTCTGCTGATTTCAACATTGGTAGAAATCCTTCCACTAGACCAAAGACTGGTTCCACTTACATTCTATCAACAGAAGTTAGAAACATTTTAAATGCAGTCTTTAGAACTGAACAACAAGTATTACAATATGTTTTTCATGCTAGACCAAATCTATCTAGGAAATATGTTACAGCTAACAGTTTTTTCATGGATGTTCTTGTTGTTCCACCAACCAGATTCCGTTTACCATCTAAATTAGGAGATGAAGTCCACGAAAATAGTCAAAATCAATTATTATCTAAAGTTTTAACTACTTCTTTATTGATTAGAGATTTGAACGAAGAAATGTCAAAATTACAAAAGGATAAGGTTTCCGTTGAAGACAGAAGAATTATCTTTGCAAGATTGATGAATGCTTTTGTTACTATACAAAATGATGTTAACGCATTCATTGATTCTTCTAAAGCTCAAAGTAATAATGCCAAAGTCCCTATTCCTGGTGTTAAGCAAGCTTTGGAAAAGAAGGAAGGTTTGTTTAGAAAACATATGATGGGTAAACGTGTCAATTATGCTGCTCGTTCAGTTATTTCACCAGATCCTAATATTGAGACAAACGAAATTGGTGTCCCACCTGTTTTTGCCACAAAATTAACATACCCAGAACCTGTTACTTCCTATAACATTGCTGAATTGCGTCAAGCTGTCATTAATGGTCCAGATAAGTGGCCAGGTGCTATCCAAGTCCAAAATGAAGATGGTTCTTTATTATCTTTGGTTGGTATGTCTTTGGAACAACGTAAAGCTGTTGCTAATCAGTTAATGACTCCATCCTCTCATGATGGCGTCACTCATACATTAAACAAGAAAGTTTACCGTCATATCAAGAATAGAGATATTGTGATCATGAACCGTCAACCAACTTTACACAAAGCATCGATGATGGGTCATAAAGTTAGAGTCCTACCTGGTGAAAAGACCTTGCGTTTACATTATGCAAATACTGGTGCTTATAATGCAGATTTTGACGGTGACGAAATGAATATGCATTTCCCACAAAATGAAAATGCAAGAGCTGAAGCTTTCAACTTGGCAAACACCGATTCTCAATATTTGACTCCAACTTCTGGTTCTCCTGTTAGAGGTTTGATTCAAGATCATATTTCTGCTGGTGTTTGGTTAACTAATAAGGATTCTTTCTTTACTAGGGAGCAATATCAACAATATATTTACAGTTGTATTAGACCTGAAGATGGTCATTCCACTAGACCAAAGTTACTCACAGTGCCACCTGCTATCATGAAACCTGTGCCATTATGGACCGGTAAGCAAATTATTACTACTGTTTTATTGAATATTACTCCTGCTGATATGCCAGGTATTAATTTAACTTCCACTAATAAGATTAAAAATGAGTACTGGGGTAAGAAGTCTAATGAAAACCAAGTTATTTTTAAGAATGGTGAATTGCTATGTGGTATCCTAGATAAAAACCAATATGGTGCCTCTAAATACGGTATTGTTCATTCAATGCATGAGATTTATGGCCCTGAGGTTGCTGCTAAGACCTTGTCAGTTTTAGGTAGACTTTTTACTAACTACATTATGAATACAGCATTTACTTGTGGTATGGATGATTTACGTTTAACAGCTGAAGGTAATAGATGGAGATCTGATATTTTGAAATCGTCAGTTGATACTGGTCGTGAAGCAGCTGCAGAAGTTACTAACTTAGATAAAGATACCCCAGCTGATGATGCTGAATTATTGAAGCGTTTAGAAGAAATTTTACGTGACAACAATAAATCAGGTATTCTTGATGCAATTACTTCTTCTAAGGTCAACGCTATCACATCTAAGGTCGTTTCCACTTGTGTTCCTGCTGGTACTATGAAGAAGTTTCCATACAATTCTATGCAAGCTATGGCTTTATCTGGTGCTAAAGGTTCCAATGTTAACGTTTCTCAAATCATGTGTTTGTTAGGTCAACAAGCTTTAGAAGGTAGAAGAGTTCCTGTTATGGTAAGTGGTAAAACTTTACCATCTTTCAAACCATATGAAACTGATGCTATGGCAGGTGGTTACATCAAAGGTCGTTTCTATTCTGGTATTAAACCACAAGAGTATTACTTCCACTGTATGGCTGGTCGTGAAGGTTTAATTGACACTGCTGTGAAGACATCTCGATCAGGTTATTTACAACGTTGTTTGACCAAGCAGTTGGAAGGTGTCCATATCTCATACGATAATACTGTAAGAGACGCAGATGGTACTTTAATTCAATTCTTGTATGGTGGTGATGCTATTGATGTCACAAAAGAATCCCACATGACTAAGTTTGACTTCTGTTTGGAAAATTACGAGGCTTTATTAAAGAAATATAACCCATCTGCCTTAATTGAGCATTTGGATGTTGAGACTGCATTGAAGTACTCTAAGAAGAGTTTGAAATATAGAAGAAAGCATAGTAAGGAACCACATTACCAACAAGTTCTTAAATATGATCCAGTGTTATCCAAATATAATCCAGCAAAATATTTGGGTTCGGTGTCCGAGAAATTCCAAGACAAATTAGAAAGTTTCTTGGATAACAATTCTAAATTATTTAAGTCCTATGATAATATCAATGAAAAAAAATTCAGAGCATTGATGCAATTGAAATATATGCGTTCATTAATTAACCCAGGTGAGGCTGTAGGTATTATTGCTTCTCAATCTGTTGGTGAACCATCGACACAAATGACATTGAACACTTTCCATTTTGCTGGTCACGGTGCAGCTAATGTTACTTTGGGTATTCCACGTATGAGAGAAATCATTATGACCGCATCCGCTGCTATTAAGACACCTCAAATGACGTTACCAATTTTAGATGATGTTAGTGATGAACAAGCTGAATTGTTTAGTAAATCTATCTCTAAAGTTTTGCTATCTGAAATGATAGATAAGGTTACTGTCACTGAAACATCTGTTTCTTCTACGTCACAAGCTGCAGCTCGTGCTTACGCCATTAATATGAAATTCTTTGATGCTGAAGAATACCTTGAGGAATATGACGTTTCAAAGGAAGAATTACAAGAGGCCATCTCTAAGAGTTTCTTGACCTTATTGGAAGCTGCTATTTTGAAGGAAATTAGAAAGCAAAAGAAATTAGGTGGACCTGATATTGCTACTGCTGTTCCATCGTTAGACAAGGTTTCAGAAGTGTCAAGTAAAAAGCTGGATGAAGATGGTGATGAAGAAGAATATCATAAGAAGACAAAGGAGGCTGTTTCATATGAAGAACCAGATGAAGATGAAATTGAAACCATGAGACAGGCTGAGAAATCCTCTGACGAAGAAGATTTCGATTCTGATAAGGATTCTTCTGATGATGAAAGCAAGAATGAAGTGGATGAAGATGGTGATATTGATATGGAAGAAGATTTGAAGAGACATATTGAAGAAGCTAACAAGCACATGACTAAGTTACAACGTGACCGTCAATCTGCTATCATTGCAAGCCACAGATTTGTTACTAGATATAATTTTGATGATGCTGAAGGTAAATGGTGTGAATTTAGAATTGAACTATCTGCAGACACTGAAAAGTTATTAATGGTTAATATTGTAGAAGATATCTGTAAGAAATCCATTATTAGACAAGTCTCACACATTGACCGTTGTGTCCATCCGCAAGCTGAAAATGGCAGACGTGTTTTAGTAACTGAGGGTGTTAATTTTCAAGCCATGTGGGACCAAGAAGACTTCATTAATGTTGACAAGATTACTTCCAACGATGTTGCTTCAGTATTGAGAGTTTATGGTGTAGAGGCAGCCAGAAATACCATTGTTAATGAAATTAACAACGTTTTCTCTCGTTATGCTATTTCTGTTTCCTTCCGTCATTTAGATTTGATTGCTGATATGATGACAAGACAAGGTACATATCTTGCCTTTAACAGACAAGGTATGGAAACCTCTACTTCTTCTTTAATGAAGATGTCCTATGAAACTACATGTCAATTCTTGACGAAGGCAGTATTAGACAATGAATGTGAAGAATTGAAATCACCATCTGCAAGAATTGTTCTTGGTAAGTTGAACAATGTGGGTACTGGTGCATTTGATATCTTAGCTCAAGTACCAGCTTAAATAAAGATATAAATATGGAATTGAACTATTCATTTTAAATTATTGATTTTGTATTATAACATATTCCGTTACTATATGAATAAATATGACCTATAATATATATAGATATATATATGTATATATAACAGTGTGATTGTTGTTATATATTTGTATACTACTAATATTACTATTATCAGTAAAATGTTCACCCGCTGGTTGTATTAATTGGTGCAAAAGATAAACGTGTATGTCTAGGAACTTGATGAATCGTGATTCCAGAAATGTGAGAGCTATTGATTGGACTGACCAGTATACTATTATTACAATTACTATCGATTTTCTGCAAATACGTAGCTAAATATTTAAAAAAAATAAAAAAAGAAAAAAAAAAGATTTGGCACTAGCAGACAATTGCATCACTCTGTACGGAAAGACATATAAAATTTTTCAATCAAGCGTTAACAATTATAATGAATTTAGAAATAATTTAGATGAAAAGGATTGCGATGAGCTTAAAGATCTACTGTTACAATTAAACAAGGTAATGTTATCTGCATATTACTAAAGTTAGAAATATTCATATAGAAACGATTAAGGAAGAAGTGTTGGGTATTTGCACATTTTTATACAAATAAATACAAATATACATCAAGTCCCTATTTATAGAGATCTATTATGTCGACTACAGTGGAAAAAATTAAAGCTATTGAGGATGAGATGGCTCGTACGCAAAAGAATAAAGCCACCTCATTCCATTTGGGTCAACTAAAGGCCAAATTAGCCAAACTAAGAAGAGAATTGTTGACAAATGCTTCTGCAGGTAGCGGTGGTGGTGGTGGTGTTGGTTTCGATGTGGCTAGGACTGGTGTTGCCTCAGTTGGGTTTGTTGGGTTCCCATCTGTTGGTAAGTCCACACTGTTATCCAAGTTGACTGGTACTGAATCAGAAGCGGCTGAATATGAGTTCACTACTTTAGTGACAGTTCCAGGTGTGATCCGTTATAAGGGTGCTAAGATCCAAATGTTGGATTTGCCTGGTATTATTGATGGTGCTAAAGATGGTCGTGGTCGTGGTAAACAAGTCATTGCTGTAGCCAGAACATGTAATCTATTGTTTATTGTTTTGGATGTCAATAAACCATTGCATCATAAACAGATCATAGAGAAGGAATTGGAAGGTGTGGGGATAAGATTAAACAAGCAACCACCAGATATTATCGTCAAGAAAAAAGAGAAAGGTGGTATATCTATTACTAATACGGTACCGTTGACTCACTTGGATGCAGATGAAATTCGTGCTGTGATGAATGAATATAGAATTAATAGTGCTGAGATTGCAATTAGATGTGATGCCACGGTGGATGATTTGATTGATGTCCTAGAAGCACCAACAAGACGTTATATTCCAGCCATTTATGTGTTAAATAAGATTGATTCCCTGTCCTTAGAAGAATTAGATTTATTATATAGAATTCCAAACGCTGTTCCAATATCAAGTGGGAAGGAATGGAATCTTGACGAATTGTTACAAGTTATGTGGGAGAAGTTGAACCTTGTGAGAGTTTACACCAAACCAAAGGGCAGAGTTCCAGATTTCACTGATCCGGTAGTTTTAAGATCTGATCGTTGCACAGTCCGTGATTTTTGTAATTCCATTCATAAGTCCTTAGTGGATGATTTTAGAAATGCGTTAGTCTATGGTACTAGTGTTAAACATCAACCACAGTATGTTGGTTTGAACCATGTCTTAGAAGATGAAGATGTTGTAACCATCTTAAAGAAATAAATTTTATTACATATCAGTATTGGATATTGTTTTGTTATTTTTGCATTATTTGATATTCATACATTTACGTGTGTGCATATTTGTATGTATTTTGTATTTTTATATTTATGTTTCATAAGCTGGAAGATATACTAATTTTTCTTTTTACAAAACTTAAGTTCTCCTTTCAATTTTCCTACTTTTTAATTAGTGAAGATGTTGGTTATTTCGTGACCAGATAATCTAATCTATATTCTTTTCTAAAATTACACTTTCATAAATTCTTTAATTTACAATTTTTTTTTGGGGGAGGGAAGAAAAAAAATAACAATAGTGGGTGCTAAGCCAGTTATTGAAAAGAAGGATAAGAAGACTATGAACTTATATGAACTAATCACATCACAATTGTTAGTACTTATTTACTGATGTAATATATCAAGTGCTTCGACAACCAATTAAGTGAGAAATAAAAGGTCTATATATAAAAAAAATTGAACTGAACAAACTAACTTTTAACATGATTCTAATTATAAATGTATGTGTGTATGTATGTATATATATATTTATATGTATATGTCCTTTCTTATTTTCTTTTTTTTATTGAATTCACCCAATAACAAAAAAAACAAAAACAAGAAGTGCATATATATTTTTTCGTTTTGATGAGGATTTTCGAGAAATCCTGCAAAAGTGTATTGTTCATCAAATGCGAGATTATATAATATTGCAGCTATAGACAATACAAGATCAAAATTGTTAAGAAAAAACAATCTCAACAACCAAGGAATTTATTGTGTTATTATTGTTATTTCCTTAAAAAAATAATACAACGATTGTCTGCAACAACAGCGTCTCTTGCATGTTGTGGTCGTGTGTAACGATATGCATAACTAAGTCCTATATGACTTTTATTTTTCATCTTCCTTGCTTCCAGATTCTTTGTTCTCTTTCAGGTTTAGGAGTTAAAATGATTTACTTGTAGTAAAAGTCTGTTATTTATTTATTGAAAAGTGGTGTTTTTTATACAGTGTTTGTGAAGCAGAAAGGTCAAACTGTAAAAATCTATAAGCAACTAACATATATACATTTCTTTTCTTGATTACTTTTTTTCATAATAAATAAAGACATGGAATAAAGACACATTGAGACATTTACAAGGATAGAAGAGATCACCCGTGAAGAATTCAAGATAGTTAGATTCATCAGACGTCTTTTACAGTTATATTATAAAATGTCAAAATAAAAGAAAAAGTAAAAAAATAGTACTTTATAAATAAAACATAAACTTTATCATAACGGTATATAATAATTAAATAACTTTAAATAAAAATAAAAAAAAATTAGAAATAAAAAAGAAAGAAAAAAAAGAAGGAAAAATAGATGAAATGAATATATATATATATATATTTTAAAAAAGAGTTTATCTCTGTTTAATAATTATCATATAATTATTCCATCTATTTTTTTCCTTCCATCCTCTCTCTTCTTTCTTCTTAAAAGAAAAATCAATTTATTTTAATTTTTTTATTTATATTTAAGCGACAGTGTCGACTTGTAAAGTGTTGGAGTGACCGACACCTGGCTTGAAACCTTGGACAGAGACGTAGTTGTCACCAGTCTTTAAGATACCGAATTCCTTAGCTTTTTCAATACCGAAGGCAATTCTGGCATCGACGTCTTGAGTCCAGTCAGCAACAGCATCCTTTTCGTAGACGAATGGGAAGACACCTCTGTATAAGTGAGAGAATCTGGCGGTTCTTGGGTTTCTGGTAACCAAGACAATTGGACAGTTTGGTCTGTACTTGGATAATAATCTGGCGGTGGTACCAGAGGTAGATAAAACGATAATAGCCTTGGCGTTTTGTTCGAAGACAGCGGCGACAGCAGAAGCAGCAACGGTTTCGGTGGTGGAGGTTGGCTTTGGAGTGGTGTTTCTCATGTCATCGTAGTTTGGTAAGTAAGCAATGGCTTGTTCAGCAATAACAGCAGTGGCGGCCATGGTAGTGACAGCGTTAATTGGGTAGTTACCCTTAGCAGTTTCACCAGATAACATGACACAGTCAGCACCATCTAAGATAGCGTTACCGACATCGGAGACTTCGGCTCTGGTTGGTCTTGGGTTGTAAGTCATGGATTCCAACATTTGAGTGGCACAGATAACTGGCTTACCGGCCAAGTTAGACTTAGCGATCAACTTCTTTTGGACAGCTAAGACTTCTGGGGCTGGGATTTCGATACCTAAATCACCTCTAGCAACCATAACACCGTCAGTGACCTTTAAGATTTCGTCGAAGTTGTTGACACCTTGTTGGTTTTCGATCTTGACGATGATCTTGATGTCCTTACCTTCTTCACCAAGGACTTCTCTGATGGTTAAGACGTCTTGGGCAGTTCTGATGAAGGAAGCGAAGATCATGTGGACACCGTTCTTGACACCGAACTTCAAGTCAGCCTTGTCCTTTTCGGAAAGAGCTGGTAAGTCGACATCGGTACCTGGTAAGTTAACACCCTTGTGAGAGCAGATCTTACCGGCATTCAAAGACTTGACCTTCAAGGTCTTGTCGTCGACAACTTCCAAGACTTCGAAGGATAAGACACCGTCATCAACGTAGATGATTCTACCCTTGGAGATGACCTTGGTGATGTTTTTGTAGTCTAAGTACATGATCTTGTCATCACAGGCCTTGGCGTATTTTTCGTCGGTGGTGAAGATCATTTCGTGGTTTGGTGGGATTGGGTAGTCGACTTCGTTGGTGGTGGTACCAGTTCTGATTTCTGGACCCTTGGTGTCTAAAGCAATAGCTAATGGTCTACCTGGGTATAATTCTTCAGACTTTCTGGCGTTGTCGATGACGGATTGATGGTATTCGTAGGAACCGTGGGAGAAGTTCATTCTGACGATGTTTAAACCAGCCTTTCTTAAGTTGACAAGAACTTCTGGGGAGTTGGTCTTTGGACCAATGGTACCGATGATAGAGGTTCTTCTCAATTCGTTACCAGCAGTGACTTGTAAGTTGGTTAATCTTTGTAATCTGGATTCCATTATGATAAAGTAAGGTGATTTGTGTTTGCACGATTCTTTTTGTAAAGAGAGGATAAGAAACGAAGAGGAAGATAGAAAGTGAAGGTAAGTGAAGTAAAAGAGAAAGAATAACGGAAAAGTGTAATATATAAGTAAGAGAAAACACGGAAGCGACACAAAGGAGAAAAGGAATATGTTTGTGAAGGAAGAGAAATTGTATGAAAGGAAAGCAAGAAGTGATGGAAGGATGGGAAGTGGTAGGCAACGTGTGCAAGAAACAAGTCATCATCATCACTTTATATATATGTATATATATATATATAAATAGGTGTATGTACATGTGTACATATTTGCACGTAACAGGTGGTCTGTTTGTTCGTGTGTGTGTGTGTGTGTGTATTATTTCATGTGCATACAGGTATATATTGAAGAGACAGAAAGAGGAAGGAGGAAAGAGGAAATAGAGAAGAGGGGGGGGAGAGAAAGAGAGTGCTTTGTTTTCTTGTGTTTTGTGTTTTGTGCATATCGTGTTTGTTTTACGTTATGGTGGTGAATGTCATTGTAAATTTTTGTATATTTTGTATTTGATTGTTGATATAAAAATGTTGTCTAAACGGTGATGGTGATGGTGATGATAATAATAGTAACAAGTAACAAGCAATGCCAATAAGCAATAGTAATAGTACTAGTAATGGGTAATAAGTGATGGTAATACTATTTTAGAAAGAAATAGCAATGCTGCGTCGAAAAAGGAAAAGAAAAACAAGAGAAAAACAAAAGCGAAAAAAGAAAAAAAAGCAATGCTTGGATGAAGACACAAAAGAAAAAAAAATGCCTTTAAACCACCAGCCGACATTTTTTTGTTTTGTTTTGTTTTTTTTTATTTCTGGCTCGCTTCTTAAAAAAAACCCTCTCACGTTGAAATTAAGAGGATGCTGATCTGCGGAGGTCTGGGTGGAGTGGTGTCTGTCTATCGGTGCCTTCTTCTGTTTTCTCTTTTTCTCTTTTTCTCTCTTTCTTTTTCTTAACGGGTTTCTTCTAATCACAGGATGCCCGTGAAGCTATTTCTTTTTTTTCTTCCTTCCCTGGATGGACTGCAATTTCGGAGTGGATGTTGTGGGTGGATGGGTGGATAGGTCACGTGTATCGCACGTGATTCTTATCGTTGGAACCGGTCTCTTTTTTTTTTTTTACAACGAGGAGGAAAGGAAATCGAAACTGTCGTAATCTTGAAGTTGCACTAGTGGTACTACTGGTTACTGGTAGTAACTACTAATAATAGTAGTAGTAGTGATAGTGATAGTGATAGTAATAAGATTGGAAGTATATTACAGAATGTCTCGTTATACTATATGATTTGGATTATTCATAGCACTACAGTTATTCTTAAGTACTGTGACTTTCTGACTCTTTTATATTTTTTTTTTGCTTACTCTACACCTCTTGTTCTACCTGTCATCTTGATCTCTAATAATATAGTGGTTATTTGTATCCCTAATAACCGTAACAATTTAACATAGTTTAGTTTAATTTTTTCTTTATACAACAGAAGAAAATAAATAAATAAATAAATATGGGTTGGTTTTGGGCCGATAAAGTTGTATCAACTAGAGATAATAATAATAACAATAATAATAATGTTAATATAGATGATGATGATAATAATAATATATCACTATGTCCTGTAATGCGTAATAGTAGTAGTAATAGTAATAATAACAGTCGTGGTGGCAATACAAAAGAACAGTATAGTCATGATAGCAACGTTCCAGCTGGACTTAATCCCTTGAACTATATACCCAAAGACCTTTCCTCCACAGAGACACAGCCCGGTCAGAAATTGTCTCTGACTACAACTAAAACTATCTCGTCTATCCCCCGTGGTGAACAGCAAGGCAAATGGGAGTATCCTTCCGCTCAACAGATGTATAATGCCATGGTGAAAAAGGGCAAGATAGGTTCCCATGAAACCTTACAGGAAGATACAGTAGAGGCTATGGTCCAGATACATAATTTCTTAAACGAAAGTTGTTGGTATGAGATCTTGAGGTGGGAAAAACCTTACACTGATCAAACACACTTGGAACCGAAGTTATTGAAGTTTATGGGTAAACCTGGAGTATTGACTCCCAGAGCTAAAATTAACCATTACTTGAGTTATATTTTCCCTTGGTACTTCCATGGTGATTTACCTTTCGATAGACACGACTGGATCGTTTTACGAGGTGAACCAAACAATAACACTGACACTAGCGTTGGCACTAACACAACAGAACCTAAGTATATTCAGGTTAGGTACGTGTTGGATTTTTATGGTGGACCGGATGATGCTAATGGAATGCCAACTTTTAGTGTTGACGTTAGACCTGCTTTAGATAATTTTACTAATGTTAAAGATAGGTTTAACCATTTTACTTCAGCCATTTTATCTAAATTGTCTAAAGACGAAAGGTGAATAGATATCTATGTATATATACATATTCACTCTTTCTTTTATTTTTGTAAATAGTTTACTTGTTTATAGCAAATACATACATATATCGAAATGTCCTCGTTATTTGCTTATCATTTCTCATTATTCCATATATATATACATATATATTGTAATATAGTAGTAATTCTACTATAAATTTCAATTTTTTCTTGTCGTTTTTTTTTTTATCTTTTGTCACAAAATTCTGTTTTTGGCCAGAATGGATCTCTTTGAAACTTTCACACATAAAATAAACAAAAAATTTATACATACATATATCAGTTTAATTCTTTTTAATAAATTCTTCTAATAGTATTTATGTTGTTTTGTTAGACTGTCGATACATGCACGCTATATATATATATATTTAATAAAGTTACTTACTTTTTCAAATGAATCACAGTATTCACCTATTTAACATGTTATTGTTCCCTTGGATATACAATCATATTCAATATCCGTTCATCATTCTCTCTTAACATATCTTTAACAACCAACCAATCTTCCTCTGATGCTAATATAACATAATCCCCATCTTCATCCTGATATTTGATCTTCGAGATCTCACCAACATGGTTCAATTTTTTCAAAATCATTTCATAAACCTCCTCCATACTCGAGTCCAATTCCATTAGTATAGTATAGAAATCAGAATTGAATGATATCCTTATCAAAATAGATGTCTCTGGGATAGAATGCTTATAGTTCTCTGATACTGTTCTGTATTCATTTTCAAAGTTATATACCCCTTTCTTCTGTTTAGGTAACATATCAGAGATATGTTTTATGGAATTATTATTGAATGATGAAACACTATCATGTAATTTTTCAACAAGAGTAGTATTGTTACTATCACTGTTTCTTATTGATGAAGACGAGATAAATGAAGTTTCACTAGCATGACTTTTATATGATTCACTCTTCATGTTTCTTACCAAAGACTGTAAACAGGAACACCAATTATCTCTTGTCTCTTCATTCTTAAACTTCAAAATAAAATTACCTTGTTCTTTTATAGATTCCCATGTAATACCCAGAGATCTATTAGATATAGGAGATATTTGACTCAAATTCATCACCATAATTCGGCCCCTTAAATCCAATCTGGGCTCATTATTAGCAAAGGATGACCCTCCAATTAAACTAGTGTTACTATTATTAAGAATTCCATATCCATCATTATTATTGCTGTTGCCACCACCACCAATACTATTATTATTATTATTACTCCCTGAAAGACCACCTGGTAGGAAGCTTGAACTATGTGATGATAAATTCAACGTGGATGATGAAGATGCAGATGAGGAGGTCGATTTCTTTTTTAATATCAAAGAAGATGTCTTACTTTTACCGCTTCCGCTTCCATTATTGCTAGATATCTGTTGAAACAATACAATAATCTTTTCAAATAGATACACTTCAAATTCACGTTCAGGTTCATTCGAAGTGTTAGTAGATATAAACACGTTATCAAAATATAATAATTCTCCAAATTTTGCTATTCTATAACCCTTCCAATTTATAACCCTACCATACAGTTTTTTAACTACTTGATGATTCTCCGTACGTCTTTGATTCTCATTAATACTTCTTGCAATGCTCCTTGAAATTTCCAGAGCAATCTCTAATTCCTTTGATTTACCATTATTATCTCTTTCATTCGCATTTTTCAAATTATCGTCACTCAATGAAGAGCCAGATAAAATGTTACATGATGCTAATTCCTTTAATAATAAAGGATACCTACATAACCTCTGTACAGGTTTATATAAGAACGATTGTAATTCTAATTTATTACGAATGACAAATTTGGATTGGTCAATATTTGATTTGTTTAAATTTTCTAATGTGGTGGTTAAAAATTCTATTGCTGCGTTTTGTCCAATAGACCAAGGCTCGTATAATTTGAAAAACCATTTAGAATGCATAAATAAGGCACCGATCCTTTGTTTTGTTGGTGCCACTAAGGAATTAATCTCTAAAGATACCAAAAATCTTCTTTGGAAATCAATAGCATCAAATAGATTAGGGAATAACATATATAATTCTTCTGATGTGATGATATTTGCATTTAATAATTGATTCTTGTAAGTCTCCAGAATCTCTAAATCATGTACATATTTTCTTTCTGTATTAACGAACTCTTTTATTATCTTAGTATATTCATCATATTTCTTGGAATATTTATTCATCTTGTTGTTTATGTCTTGATCTATTTCTATCTGAATCTTTTCCTTTGGCGGGAAAATCTCTGGTGCAGAATCCATTATAGTAGATACCACGTCAATAACTTTAATCAATTGACTTGTAGAATTAGCAAAAACGTCAGATATAGTGAACAATTCCTCATCATTAAATGCAAAATGTTGTTTACAACCTAAAATAAAATCAAAGATGGATTTTTTACATATCTTCAAATCATCACTCGACACAACAGGTAATTTAAATTGTGGTTTCACCAAATTAAATATGATACATAATGGAGACCCCTGTTGGAATAATTGAGATAATTGAGTTACAGGATCATAATCCATAGATATTGGTAGAATACCCATACTGAAAGTTAACAGAGTATCTTCCATTATACCGTTATTTGTACTATTAGTGAGACTAGGCCCACTATCTAAAGAAAACTCTTCTCTCATACTGTTTGTAGACATTGTACTAATCCTAGAGGCAGTTGGAGTAGAACTACTATTGGTACTATTTCTAACATTAACGTTATTATTATTATTCTGCAGAAGTTGCTGTTGTCTTTGAGATAATAATAAAGATTGTCTCTCACTTAACAACTCGCTAGAGGAATATGCTAAATTTAGATATGGCTGTAATTGAGAGACATATTCCAACCTTTTCTTTACGTTCAGACAAACATAGTATAAGGAATCCTTTGAAGTAACTGCTGAATTCATAACATTTGGAATATGTGAATTTGAACTATTATTGGATGAAGATGCCATCATTATAGAGGACCCTATCGATGTATGACTGGTTATAACCGTATTTTTCCTTGAACTGTGAGCGGATGGTGGCATATTTAGAATATTAAAGTTATTGATAGAATGTAACTATTATAGATATTCCTTTCTACTTATCAATTTTTTCCTGTTATTGCTTCTTCTAGGATAATACTGTTATTATAAGAAAGTGAATTTCTTACCCTATATTAAAGCTCACAATCACAGCACCTCAAAAACGCCAATTTACAGTATTTATTAATCAGTCTGCCACTCAAGCTTAATAAAAAATTTGCAAGAAATAATATCTTGTTGGTAGCTACGGTGATAGAGAAACCACTTTAATTTTTTTTCTAACAAACAGCGACAGCCAGAGAAGCTTATCCTCTCTTCTCTCGTTGTCTCTTCTCTTGTCTTCTCTTCCTTCTTTCATCTTTTTAACTTTTCTCGAGAACTTTTTTTTAGCCTTCCTTTTTGTCCTTTGCCATACAAAAAAAATAGAAGAACAAAATCTAAAAAAAGAAAAAAAAGTTAGACAAACCCTAACTAGAAAAGGCCATACAACATAGGTTACAAGAGAGTTATTGTGTTATCAAATACTTTTTTCTACATAAACATTAGGGCTTAAGTCAAATTTCTCTTCCATTCACAAAATATTTTCTGAAATGTAAATTCCATGTTAAACGTAGCTCTTCCTCCTTATATATTACATACACTTCCATGTACTTGTATGTAGAGATATGTATCAGCATGTACATAAGTTGATACAACATCAATACTGACTAAAATAATCAATTTTACTTGTTTCTCCTGAATAAAAGTCCAGGAGAAAGAAAATAAAGCACCTACAACACTTGTTATATACGCTACTACATCTTTAACATGTGCAAACTAACACATAATCTAATTGGAAAAACAAAAAAAAGAAAAAAAAAGAGACGTATATCAACCTACAAATACATACATAGATATGTATAAATATCTAGTTATTAGCTATAATTACATTTACACATTCCTTACTTGCGTTTTTTACCCAATAATTTTTGTTGGGCCTTATAAAAGACGCGATCAGACACAGTAGCCACAGCCAATACACTACCAATTGTAGTAATACAACCAAGTAAGAAATTAGACCAGCTCTTAATATATGCTTCTCTGTTAATCACCTTCACTGGTGACATCTCATATCTAATGTAAACACCTGGAATTCCTCCTCTAGCATGCAATGTTGTTGGATGATCTTCATCTCTGCCACCTCTTAAAGATCTATCATGATATGTGACACTAAATTGAGCAGTCTCCACGCTTTTTCTTCTACTATTGAAATACTCATATCTTGTAGGCACAATTTTGGCAAAATAACTGTATAACATGTAATGAGATTCTCTATTCTTGGGCATCACAACTCTACCATCCATCGGACTTAAAACCATTGTGGATAAATTGGCACCACCGTCATTATCATAATTGTCACCCTTGTTGTTAATACCATTACCTTGCTTTGCACCATGAAATTTAATCTTATCTATATTTTCCACTTTGGAACCAAAACTAAAATGATTAATAATATGATTGAAGTTTAGTTGTCCATATTTGAAGTATAATGATGTATCGTGGACATGGGTACTTATAGTTCTTCTGTTTAGATTGTAATTTTCATATGATTTCCCTGGTGCAAAATGGATCTCACCATCTATTCTATTTAATTTAGCTTTCCCCTTTACACGACACCCTTCATTAATGTGGTTTCTAATTTTTGAAACATACCCTTCCCTTTCACATTGTTCAATCTCTGCACCATCATAAAATGCCCAGCCTGCTTTCAAATATGCTTCATGGACTTCATCACATGTTTGACAGCAGACACGCTCTCTATTATTATTATTATCTAAGTTTTCATTATTATTATTATTATTATTTTGTTGATCTATTGCACCATAGCATGATCCACAATATTCACTGGTGTCACGTCTCTTCTCATTTTGTTCCTTTTTAACCCCACCAGGTTGGAATTCTTCCACACTGGATTCAATGTCATGGATACGTCCTAGTTCGTCTACAGCAACACGAGTCTTTGTAAATCCAGATTCAAGTAAATCTAACTGAAGGTCACCAGCTTGATCCATTATATCCATTGTCAAAATATCACATGATATGTAGGGGAATGTAATATCGAAATTCAAATCCAACTTCAAGTGACGGTCTCTATCAACGACCACCTGCGGGACAATACTCAATTCATTGAACTGATACCATTCTCGCGAGAGTAGCATTAATCCAATAATCATGGACAAGATAGTAATCAACCCACCTGTATTTGTACGGATACGAACATCTTCTTCTGTCTTGGTAAATGCATCGAATGACACAAGTCTTGATTTTGGTCTCCTATTCAACATTGTTCGCTATTGTATGATCCTAACCTTCCTCCTTTTTATTCTTTTTATTTTTCTTCTGATACTTTTTTATTTTCTTAGCTTTACAATACTAGAATGGATAATTTTGAACAGAGTTAGTGTTAGCATTCCACTATACTTCAGTTTAATATCCTAGCTAACATTTTCGTCTTAGTGAGTATGCTTCTTTTTTTAACTGGTATCTTTCTACTGTCTCTCGAAGCTTTTTTTTTTTGTTTTTCACTTGAAAGAAGAAGAAAAAGAAGAGGAAAATGGGAGGAACGACAACGACAACGACAACGACAACAACAGCAAGAATGTACAGAAGAGTCCACTGTTCATGAATAGAAGAAAGGTGTAGATAGAGTGTGTCTCTGAGCAATAGTGTGTGCTAATTTCGAACAATATTATTGGTTTTACAATCAGTGTTACCACAAGACACGACTATCTATACAGAAGTTTCTTTGAACCCAAAGAAATAAATGAAATGGAATCTCAATTACAGCAGTTGCAAAAGGCTAAAGATTTAGCTATGGACAACAGTCCCGAACAAATGTTACCAAAGGTTTTGGAAACTACTAATTCAATGCTATTGAATCAATGGAAGACCAACAACAACGATAATAACAACAACTTATCTAATTTCTTTACAAATCTATTATTGGATACAATGAACCACAACAAAATTTCGAACCATGAAAAACCTCTAATTGCGTCACAATATCTATCAACTTTATATTCATGCTATGAATATTCAATTAATGATCTCCATTATCAGCAATTGACAATTCTAACTTTTACCAAAATTTACCCAATGTTATTCGACTTGATAGCGAAGACTTCAGATGAATCTAAATGGTCTCTACTACAACAATTCAGGAAAAAAATCCTAAGTCAATGGAAGCTGATGACCATTACTAATTCACCGCTAGATTTAAATCTTGATAATAAACAAATAGGTCTAAAGTTGTCTATAATCAAATTTATTTCTCAAATTATCATCACACATACTGTTGATCTAACAAACTCGAGTATAAACATCTCAGTGGTTCCAGAGAATCAGCCTTTGATCAATAGGAACAAATTGGAGACAGAGGCCAGAATATTACTTGATGTTATCATAAATTATCTTATTGAAGAACCGATGATGGTCAGTTCATTATTTATCGGTATTATCAACTGTCTTTCCTTTATTATGAAACAAAGAAACCAGACAACAATGAAAATCTTGAACGGAATCTTGAAGTTTAATATTGATGCAAAGTATCAAAATGACCAAATGGATACATTGACTTACAAATTGTGTAAAAGATTTGTGGAACGTTGCTATAGAAATTTTGTTCAGTTTGGGATCAAAAATAATTTAATTAAAAATCCGAATAATAGTTCCAATCCAAACTGGAATCAAATCTATCCTAAATTATCTAAGATCTCACAAACTTTATTTGTTATAGGTGAAGAGACCAAAAATAAAGGTATTTTGAATTTTGATTCTGAAAGTGTGAGTAAAAGAATCCCAGATTCTGAAAGAGAAAAGATAATAATGGTTAGAACTCAAAAGAGACAACAAAGTCAACAAAGTCAACAAACACAAAACATGCTAGTTTTGAATAACGACAATAACAATGGGTCTGGTACTATAAACCCAAATAACAGTAATCCAAATAACGTTGATAACTTTTTAACGACTGAACAAATGAATGCATTAACAAAATTGCAAGAATATTCAAGAGGGAAAACACCTTCAGCGTCATTTTTCAATACAACCCCGAAAGCATACGATAATACATACAATTCTTTATTTGCATTAATGGACAATAATGGATCCAAACAGGATTTATCAAAGGTTCCATCCAATGTCTTGATCAAGTTATCTACTGAAGCGCTATATAAGGCTGACACTAGAAAAATAATCGCTGCCTTATCGATTGCTGCATCTAGATACACCGATTTGATGAACCGGAACGACCCATCGATTGGTGACAAAAGACAACTTGAGGATGATAATAGTGGTAATAATAATAATAGTAATAGTAATAGCAGCAGTGAAGCAAAAAGGATTAAAACTGATTTAAAGGAAGACAAAGGACTGAATAATAATTCCACCTTGGTAAAACAAGAGACCAGTGAAGCAGTATTAGATGGAGAAGACGAAGGGAAAGAGGATGAGGACCAAGATGTGCAGATGATTGTTGAAAAGCCATATTTCTTTGAACCCAAACCGATGGATAACGACACCAAGATGAAAATCACCGAAAGGATTGTCAAAAGATTGTTTAGTATAAAAACCAGCAAGATATCACCCCATATCAATTCTATCCCAATGTCGAAAAACCCGTTAGAACAGATAAAATTACTCAATTGGTCTAACGATGAATCATGGTATCATATTTTGATAAGATTGGCCACTAGAGGGACCAGATCGAATTTACAGATGAGTAATTTCATCAGAGAAGAATTGTTAAGATATGTTATGATGGATATTAATGACAGTCATCGTACGGCTATTATAATTGAGTGGATGAACGAGGAATGGCATGGAGATCTGTTATTTGAGTCACGAGAGGACACAGAATCTCAATATATGTGCTGGTCGTTGAGGTTATTAGATGAATTGATACCATTTTTAGAGAATAAGCATCGTAAATTATTTATCAGATTGATGAGTGAATTGCCAAAATTGAGAAGTGAGCATTTAGCTAGAGTGAAACCTATATTGATTGATCCAAGCAGAAGTACACTAGGATTTCAGACATTAAAGTTCTTAATCATGTTTAGACTACCTGTGAAAGCCATGATCAAACCTCTCTTGGAGACCATACTAAAGGAAGACCCTACAGTGGAACCACAATGTAAACCAATACTCGACAAGTTCTACAAAGATTAAATGAGAAACACGCATACACACATGTATGTACATACGTATACACACACACATATATATATATTAAAAAATAAAGCAAATGGACCGTCATATGACGGAAAATAAGATAGATAACAATTCCTCAAAAGGCTTCTATAATAGAAGAATGAGTGGTGGATAAACGAACAGTTGAATAAATAAGTGAGAGCGATTGTATAAACCAAGAGAAGAGAATGGCGACATAGACAGAAACAGACAATACGTTTCTATCTTTCTACAAAGCTCAAACACTTTCTCATTGCGCACGACCGCTGCAACCTTCGTTGACAGCGACAAAAGTGACTCTCAGGCTTGTATGAACAAAAAAGTCTGTCATCTTGCACGTGCAGGGCTAACTCCGACTCTGACTCTGTCTTTTTTCACCTGACTCAGGCTCTCCATTTCCTCTTCCCCCCACTCTTCCCGCTGGAAAGAGTCACAGCACCCAGACCGAATAACCTCTGCGTAAACAAATCACAGGCCACCCAAAAATTTGTGGCCATTTCTTCCTTACCAGCAGCACTTCAGAAACGATGATAAGTTCAGATTCCTGCATGGCACATACACAGATCTAGAGGGAGAAAGAAAAGGAAAAGAAACAGGAAGAAAAAGAGATAGTCAACAGATGTTGGGGTTGGAATGTAAAAAATTAGAGTTGGACAGGTGGAGTGTTGCTCAGTTTCCATTGTGTCTTCTTTATCCCTCCCATGGCTCATATATAGATCCAAGAGAAACCTTGAAAAAAGAAAAAAATAAAAAAGAATCCTTCAATTCTTAATTATATCTCTATCAGCTTTCTATTTTAAACCGCAGACATATACGTATCACTTGATTTAAGACTTTATTAGTCCGTTTCTAGTCTATATCTAAGGCAATATCAATACCACACAGACACAAAAGGGCTACTTAGTTCAAACACAATACCACCACAAGAAAAAAAATAAATACTTAAATACTTAAACCTAGGCATATACACGCACAAACATATATACATACACATATAAGTAAGAATGTCCTTTGCCACTGTTATGAAAAGAAATATGACTAATCAAGTGATCATGTTGGGTCGTCGTCACTGCACCAATCTATTAATCAACAGACAGTCTACTATTATGACTCCACGTTTGATACTTTCACTAAGAAGGCTATCTTCCACAAGATACATCAATAACTCAAGGAACAGTTTAAACAAAAGTGAACTACCTTTCACTTTTTCTCCACAGGGTCCAGAACAAGTCAAATACACAAAGGACCACGAATGGGTGGCTTTACATCCTGATGGAACCGGGTTTCTAGGGATTACCGACTATGCCTCTGCTGCATTGGGTGATACCACTTTTGTAGAACTGCCAGAAGTAGACCAAATTGTAGAAGCTGGTGACTCTATTGGTAGTGTCGAATCAGTCAAGTCTGCTTCTGAGGTGTATATGCCTGTTGACGGTACCGTCACTGAAGTTAATACCCAATTAGAAGATTCACCACAGTTGATCAACTCTGACCCATTGGGTAAAGGTTGGATGGTCAAATTTAAAGTAGATAACACAAAGAGTAAGGAACAAATGGATGAATTATTCAGTTTAGAACAGTACAAAGAATTCTTAAAGGCTGATGAACATTAAACTCAACTAACACACCAATATATACATATATATATATATATCATAAGTAAACGAATGAAAAAATAGCTTTTCAGCAATGCTAATACAAACATTGAATATGTTGAAAAAAAAAAAAAGCAGAATAGAAATAAAGGCAAGAACAAGAGATTTGAAAGTTTTATCTACTGTTCTTTATATATTTTTCTATTTACAAGAATACTTTTCATGCATACACAAACATACATACATATATATGTAGATGTAAATACCTCTTAGTAGCAAACAATAGGATAATATTTTATCATACTGACTTTTTTTATTTCTATTCTTCTTTTTCCTTTTTTTTTTTTTTTTATTTACTAGACTATAAAGATGATGGCAACGATACTTTGGCCATTTCCTTGACAGTTTTTGTCTTCAGTTGTACTGCATGAATATTATATCGTTGCATTTCATCTTGAATCAATTTGTATATTATTCTATGTCTCATCGGTAACTTCATCCCTTCGAAATCATCCGTGACTAGTTCAATCCTAACATGACTCTCAGATGTACTCCTTGAATTCATAATGCCTCCATGCCCTTTATGTAAATAAGAATCATTAAATATGGCAAAGTGGGTAGCATTAGGAAATCTGGCTTTAATCTTATTCTTAATTGAAGTAATCGCCGGCCCTTGTATGCTTTGATTTGACGGTGGTGTTGAAGATGATGACATTAAAGCTCTTTGTAATATATTTTTCAATATGAATTTGTTTGAGGTAAAGGAATTTTGTTTATTAACAATCTTAATCATTTAACAAAAAGGAAAAAAAAACAAACTACAAGAAAAAAAAAAAGAGAACGTCTCTATCACACACACACACACACTCTCTCTCTCTTTCTTTTCCTCTTTTATCAAAACATCTCCATCTGCAATATTAGTTAAGTGAAATAGAGTACCATTATTATTATTATTATTATTTTTAGTATACTATTCGAAATACTTTACAACTTCTTGAAATCCTCGAGATTTTTTGTTATTTTTTGTTATTTTTTTTATTTTTTCGTTTTCTCGAAGGTCTGCATAACTCACTATGCTTACTCATACCTGATATGATTACTCAGTAACGATCTGGAACCTTTTTATCGCCTCCCAAAAAAAAGACTGCATTTTTTTCTTTTTTTTTTTTTTTCTTTTTTTTATAATTTCCTAAAACGGACAGTTTTTGTTTAAATTACTAAACAACACCAAAAAAACAAAAATAAATGAAGAAGGAACAAAAACCGAAGAAAAATTTTCTTCCCTGTTATGTTTTAGAGAGTGCAAAGGAAGAAACAACAAGTCTAAGAACACTTCAAAAACAAACTAACAAACTTCAAATAATCTACTATTCCTCATCTCTATCTTTTTGGTATATCTTCTATAGTTGATTGAAATAATTCTCAAATACTACTCTTGAGTCCATAAAAACGCTAAAAAATTTTTTCATTCGTATTCCTACATTCATCTACTTACACACGCACACACAGACATAGACGCACATATATATATATATATAGATAAAATGTCCGATGACAACATTACTGGTTCGACACAACCAGTCTTCCAAACCAACGATAACGATATCAATACAAGCCTAGATCATAACTCTGATAATGGTGACGACAGCAATGAAAATATTGATACAGGCAGTGAATTCGATGATTTGTATTCTCATGAAGAAGATAATGATGAACAAGAGGAAAAAGATGATCAAAATGACAATAGCAATAATGATAATGACAATGACAATGACAATGCCAATGCCGAATATTCGATTGTAGAGACTCACCGAGAGGAATTAAACATGCATAATGATTTATCTGATAAAGAAAATGATGCTACATCTAAAGAACATGAAGATAAAGAACAAGAACAAGAAACACAAATAGAAGAGAATAATAATAAAAAAACAGATGTAGAGGCAGGCAGATTAGAAAAATCTGATTCAAGCTCAGGTCCAGATTCTGAGAGTACATCTGGATCAGATGAAGAAGGTGAGGACGATGATGACGATAATGACGACAATGAAGAAGAAGAAGAAGAAGATGATGATGATGAGGAAGAGGACGAAGAGCAAGAAGATACTGAAGAAGCAGACACTGAGGAAAAAAAAGATGATACTAAAAATCTTAAAGACGTAAATTTTAACCTTCTTGAAAGACAAATCAAATATTTGGTTGATAGTGATATGTTACACTCTGACGATTTTAAAGCTTTATCTAAGGAGGGTAAAATTACAGCTATAATTAACTTAATAAATTCAAACCCGGAAACAGCCTTATCTGGTTATACGAAAAATTCTAATAATCCACAGAATCAATCCACAACCACAACCACAACTTCCTCATTTTCCTCATCAGCATCAAATAACAAACAAGCTTTGGACTATTCTAATGATAGTAAGCCATCGTCTACTTCTTCTACAAAGGACAAACCTGCATCTAAGTATGAAAGACCTAACTTGTCTATGCCAATGACCTTGAAAGAACGTGATTTATATGCTGCATATTTGCGTGGTGAGAATAAAATTACTGAAATGCACAATATTCCAGCCAAATCCAGATTATTCATTGGTAATTTGCCTTTAAAGAATGTTACAAAGGAAGATCTTTTCAGAATTTTTATTCCCTATGGTCATATTCTACAAATCAACATTAAAAATGCCTTTGGTTTCATTCAATACGATAATCCAACCAGTGTCTTAGAAGCTATTAAATATGAATCTGATGAAATAAATTTTGGCAAGAAATTAATCCTTGAAGTGTCGAGCTCTAATAGTCGTCCACAATTTGATCATGGTGATCACGGTACTAATAGCAGTTCTACTTTCATCTCTTCTTCAAAAAGACCATTCCAAACTGATGGATCTGATGATGGAGATCTATATAATGATGGTACTGGGTACAAAAAACCAAAAAGAAGAGTTCCACACTGTGTCATTTACGTCAAAAGGACTGCTGATAGAACATTTGCTACTGAAGTGTTCAATAGTATCAAGAACGGTACAGGAATTGAAACTGATATGATATTTTTAAAACCAAGAATGGAATTAAGAAAATTGATTAACGATGCTGCTTACGATGGTTCTTGGGGGGTCATTATCGTTAACAAATCTCGTAATCTTGATATTCAAATCTTTTATGAAGGACCATCTGGTGAAACTAAATTTGACGAATATGTTAATATTTCATGCCCTGATGCGGTAAGTATTTTCAATAACATTAAAAACCAGAGAAGAGGTACTATGGGCATTGGTATGATGCCAGGTAGTGCAAATATGTATGGTGGTTATAACCAACCTCCAATGGGTCCAAATATAAATGCCGGGTATGGATATGGTTCTCGTTATGGTAGTATCCCTCCACAACAAATACCACAACCACCTCAAGGTTATATGAGTTATCAGGCTCCAGGCACCAATGGATACCAAGCACCACCACCTCCTCAACAACAACCTCCTGTCTATGGTGGAATAAATCAAAATAATTATTCACGTTATCAAAATCAACCTGCACCACCTCCACCACAAGGTTCGATGGGTATGAGCCAAGCTTATGGTAAATACCCCCCACAAACTTCTGCAGTCAATCAAACTCCGGCTGCAATAGGTACTGCTCCCTCTCAACAATCAATACTTACACAATCTCCACCACAAAATAATGTCCAGCCACAGCTTTCTGCTGCTTTAAATGGTAATCCAACTCAAATGGATCAACAACAATTACTCGCTGCCATCCAAAACTTGCCACCAAATGTTGTTTCGAGTTTATTATCAGCTGCTCAACAACAACAGCAGCCACCAAATCAACAACAACAGCAATTATTAGGTATGTTACAAAATACTCAAAACCAACAAACCCACCAACCACAAAATACCTATTCTCAAATGGGTGGTAGCTCATCTTACGATTCTTCGAAGATGCAGAGCCAACCTCAACCACAAAATCAACCACCACCACAACAACAACCTGGTAGTAATGTGCAAAGTTTATTGGACAGTCTAGCTAAACTACAGAAATGAATTCAATAAAAAATTTCTTATCACTATCTTATTAAAGATTTCTCTTTATGTCTATGCCAGTTATTTCTATTATTATTTTTTTTTAAATTTGAAATGAAGTTATATCAAATTCTTGTTTTTCATCTTTCCCGTCTCTTTTTCTCTCTTCGTGTTCATCTTTCCATCTCTTAGGTGTGTTTGTTTCTGTTCACTACATGTTCAATATTAAACTACTTGGAAATATATTGATAAACCTTTTTATCAATGAAATAACCAATTACTATCCTTATTATATCTTAAGCTCACTACATTAAATTTTTCTTTCTTTTCTTTTAATCATCTTCATCTCCATGTGTCTTTGTTCTAATAAAAACAAATGCTTATTACACTGTTCCAAAAATAAAGTTTGGGAAATAAGAAACTATCTTACGAAACAAAATATAGATCATTCATATCTTAAAGTTTTCTTCATTCGGTGAGATTTTATTCCTTTTCGCCCTACAGAGTTTTTTGCATGTCTTTGAAATCACTGTTTATTTCTATCACTAATTATATAATATCCATCTTTATTGTAAACAACTAATATTTTTAATACAGTATAATTTGTATGCTTTAAAAACAGGAAATTTACATATTGATAATATTATTCAAATCGTTCTTATTATCTAATGCTTGAATGTATGCTTACCTTGTATAAATTATTACTATGTATATTCTAAATATAAGACATATAAGATGTATTATGAGTTCCCGAGTTTTTAAAGATAAAATATTGAGAAAAAAAATAACAATTCATTCTAGGTCCATTTGTCAAACACTATGTCTACAAGTTTACTGTACTTATAGGTTTACAATACCTTGTAAACTAACCTAATATAAAAAGATGGACCTTATTTTCGAAACCAAATTCATTGAATTCTACAATAAATCTTACAAGATTTTATTACAAAATGAAAATGGTCCTTGTGCTTTAGTAGCACTGGTCAATATTTTTATTTTATCTTCTCATTACACAAGTTATTGCAAAGATTTAATCAAATTAGTACATGATCACAATTCAATTCAACTGCATGACATCCTAGAGATTCTGGCTGATGTTGCAATTAAAATAACAACTCAAGAGCAAAAGAGTAAAGTCAACGATATTGATAGTCTTTTATCAATCTTACCTGAGTTACACAAGGGGTTAAATGTAAATCTAAAATTTAATGGAGAATTCACTACCAGCAATCAAGGAACTAATAAACTATTTGAGATATTTGGTGCTCGCTTGGTCCATGGTTGGATTATGGACTCATCCAACGAAGATCTCTGCAATATTTCCTATGAAGAAGCTCAAGTTATGTTAATGAAAGATAATGATCTGAAAATGGAACCCAAAGCCAAGATAATACAATCCTTTCTTCATGATAATCCAACCCAGTTATCTAGTTTTGGCTTATCATATTTATATAACACAATCTCAAATGATGAATTTACTATCTTATTCAGAAATAATCATTTCTCTACATTGTACAAAAAAAATGATATATTGTATACTTTAGTGACTGATATTGGGTTTAAAAAATATAAGAACATTGTTTGGCAATCCCTAATCACCATCAATGGCTCTGATGATGTATTCTTTGATGGAAACTTTAATGAATCACCGTTAGAAATGACTGTCGCCACCAAGGACAATACTTCTTTCAATATAAATCATCCTAACGATAATAACAATAACATCACAGAAGGTGAGGCACAACTGGAGAAAGATAAAAAATATGCCCTAAAATTACAGGAAAAGGAAGATGAAAGAGTAGCTAAGGAACTCTCTAAGAAGCAAAGGAGAGCACAAAATAGATTACAACTTAAGTCTAAAACTATGCAAAATAGTAAAATATCACCACAAAGTAAACAGAAATCTATTATCACTCAAGCAGATAAAACAAGAACTGCAAAGGTTCACAGTAACTGTACCATAGTCTGAGAGAATCATATTGGAAATATATATATATGTGAAACACCCATTGGAACAAAGACTTGAATTATGAAACACAATTATTACAATTTCTGAACAAAATGGAATTACTGAGTTTCTAGAATGTAAAAGCTCGGTGCAATTAACGATACATACACACATATATATAGTAGTATACCATGCTCTGATCAGAATAGTGAAGTTTCTGTAATACCTACAAATGACCCTATCAGAAGACTTTTAAACAAACATTTTATGGAAACATCAAAATATTTCAATTTGACACAGAAACAATTCCATGCAAACCCAAAACATACTAATTAACCCGAAATGAAATCAGATGACATAATGGAGGACAAGAAGAATCGTATTTTAGAACAATCAATCATAAAAAATACTACAAGGGACAATGAAATATGCAAAAATGAGACTGATAGAGTTAACACTAATCATACTAAATGTAAAGGTAATCAGATGGAAGGTATTGAAAAGAATAAGTCTATTAGTCAAATACCTAGTTCTAAAAGCAGTAGTAGAGAGTATATAATTTCTTATCCAAAAAACAAAATAGAGAAACCAGGCTTTTCTCCTGGACTAAACAAAATTCATAAACCATCCAAAACATCAGCAAAAAAGAAACATAAAAATGTCAATAAGGTTACAAAAGTTATAACACACAAATCAGATTCATTCTATACGGGTGCTATTGTAGGATCATTCCTTGGAGCAGTCATATCTAGTGCAATCACGAAATTTTTAACAGAAACCACTTGATAATAAAATTCAAGATTACTTTTTATATTCTTTATAACTTTTTTTTATATTATTATCACCAATAGGACCATTTCGATTATTATTATTAAATGCTTTTTTGTATTTTATTTTGTCGACTTTTTTATTACCAACATTTTTATGGCTATTTTGTTTATTATTTTCATCTTGATTATTTCCAAATAAGACTTTTTTTTCTTTTTCTGTCAACTCATATTCTAATAGTCCAGAATCACCAAGTTCCTTAATAAATGATAATAACTTAGTGTTATCTTGCAACATTTCCTTTTGAACAAACTTCAAATTTAAATTCACCTTAGGATTAAATCTATTAACCTGACTTTGAATATTTTGAATAAATTGTCTCTCCTTTTTAGATTCTCTTAAAATACTACCCATATTATTCAAATCCTCCTTCTTGATTCCCATAGCTTCCATATGTTGTTCTTTACGGTTAGATATTTTTAACAACCACATCTTCTTCCTCTCCTCTCTCCATTTTGCTATATCTTCATCAGTTACTAATGTAATTGACGTACCAGGAATTGGAATGGTAGTTGAATTTACTTTATCACTGTAAGTATTTGCTCCCTCATCTTCAGTTTTATCATTAATCACATCTTCCTCACTAAAATCTTCGTTACTAGAATCAGAATTATCATAGTCTTCTTCAAGTCTATTTTTAACTTTCAACATATCATCTTTTGCATCACTAGTCTCCTCTTCAAAAGATTCAACTCCTTTTGCATCCATTTTTTTCTTAATAGGCTGTTTTTGAATACCCTGCGATGTCATGTTTCTGACCGATAATACTTGGCTATCATTACTACTATTGCTCTTATTCTTGTTCAATTTATTTTTCTTTGACTTTTTTTTATTTTTCACTTCTTGTACTATTTCTTTTGAATAAATATCCTTATAACTAATCAAATTGATAGAATTACTGGGAGCAACTGTATAATTATCACTATGATAAGAATTTATTTGTTGATTGTACGTTATATAATTTTGATGTTGTACTGAATCCATAGAGTTTAGATAGCCCTCATAATAAGATTGTCCATAATTATTTGCAAAATATTGATAACCTTGATTCATAGTACTGTACATGTATGGTTGATTATAAAATGAATTTGGCTGGCCATAAAACTGGCGATAATTTACACCATTATTATCATTAATATTATTGCTATTATCATAATTGTAATACCCAAACATATTTGTTTCTGCATACCTTTGTCTCTTCGATTCTTGTTCTACAATATACTTGTCATTCAATAGCTCATGCTTCTTAACATTATTTCTAACATCATTACTACTACTACTATTTTTATTGTTATTACCACCACCCTTATCTAATCCGATTGTACCCGAAAAACTTGGTCTTGGAACACCATGTAAATTGCCATTATTGTTATTATTCATACTATTATTATAAATAGAGTGACCTTGATGATCTTTTAACCTTCTTAGGATGATTTCTATCGTTTATTTCTAATTGACTGTCAATATAGATGTGAGTTTAAGTATCAAAAATTTTTCCAGTTAATTTTCCGCTATAGATTTTTTCATATATTAAAGCAATTATTAAATTCTAAAATTTATTTTAAAAAGATGATCACCAACACTGGAAGAAGGCAAAAGATAAATTAAAGAAAAGGACATGTCCAAACAAGATGTTAGTTAAACATATCAGCACCGCTATTTATAGTTCTACTGTAACACATAAAAAAAGTTCTGTATCAACCTCTAATTAATATCTTTAAACAAGTAAGCACTGTAAATCTTAATAAAACAGATACATTATTCAAAAAGCCCCTTAACAGGATTATATTGGGTTGGACCTAAGTTGTCATCTAATGATATAGATAACTCATCTTTTTTATGTTGCTCTTTATCAGTAGACTTTTTCTTTGAATTGACATATTTCATTTTTTCTTGTCTTAGAATTCTTTGACGATCGATTTCATCTTCTTTCATAGATGATTCTCTGCTAATCTTTCCAAACGGTTTTTGTTCATTAAAACACTTTTGTTCCTCTTTAAATCTCCCCCATCCCACAATAGTATCTGTTCTTTCAAAATTATTTCTTATCCCCTTTCCTCTCTGAATCTGTTCATGATCTGTTGTCTCATTTCTTGGCTTTGAAGATTTACTTAGTCCACGATCAGATAAAGTAGAAGAGGTACGTGATATCGAAGGGAACATTCCTGTTAATCCTGTTTGCATCCTCTGTGGAGAACCTTCTTGTGAATTATCATCAGTAACAAATAATCTTCTAGGACTTTGACGATATAACCGACTATTTTCATAGATATCACCTTTTAACGGAGAATCCACTTTCGTTAATGGTGTTTTCGATACTTTTAATGGACTAATTCTATTGTTACGTATCTCTAATAGATCTAAACGAGGAATTCTGGTTGAAATGGAACCTGCGATAGTTGAAGTCGAAATATCATAATCCTTATTCATTTTTACGGATTGCGATGGATTTAAATCAGGTATAATAGATCTTTTTTTATTCGGTGATATCCTTTGAGGAGAGTGTTCTTTCTTATGTTTCAATGGACTTTGTCTTTCAACAAAAAAATGTGTTCCTATTGATTGACTAATATTAGTTTCAGAACCGTCTGTAAGTAATAATAAAGAAGCTTGAATACTCGGTTTAGATATTTGAAACAAAATTGGCTGTCCAGGACGACAAAACCATATATTTACCTCTTTATTTGAATCTTCTTGCACTCCATGAGGGGTACCTATACTCTTCCATATTGTAGCCATATTAATAAAACTTTTAAAATCTTTTAATGTAAATACCATTTTCTTAGATGGTTTTACTTCCTTGTGTCTCTTTTTCTGATCAACGTGTTTATCTTTCTGATTATCATATTTTCCTTTTGATCGAAATCTTGTTTCTACATTCCCTTCCTCTTCCCCTTCCTCATCTTCCTCTATATTATAGATACAATATGGACCCAAATCATTAGTATCAATAGTATTACTTATAATAATACCATGCTGAAGAATTTCTGAACTATTCTTCAAATCACTTCTTGATCCAGTCAAAGTAAGTATATTTTCAAATAATTCCATCTTAACATCCTTAATAACATTACTTTTGCAATTATCAACAAAATTTTTAATTAACTTATAGTTACAACTAATAAAATTAATTTCATCTTCTTCAGTTAACTGAGATGGATCATTCACACGTCTAATCAAATGTCGCCCAATAATGTTACCAAATATAGACTGTGATAATTCCCTTTCAATTTGCTTAAATAATTTAACTAATGCAGGATCAAAAGATCTATCTAATTCATCATTGTCATACATAGTATCACCATAAACATCCAAAAGCCTCTTCTTATATTGTAAATCCAATCTGTTAGAACTAAATTTAATCGGAGTAAACAGTGGTGTATGATCTTTGACAATTAGAGACTGCATAGTGATAGTAACAATCAGTCTATTCATAAGGCTATCTGGACATGTTGTAGTATTATCTATTGATATAGTAAATTCTTTAATTTCATCATTATCAGATTTCCTTGATACCATATTAAGACTCTTTGCATCCATCTCGAATGAAAATATTTTATGTTCAATGCCATGTAAATCTGTTACTGTCTGCAATCCATCCTCACCAAAGACAACATTATTTGGCTTAAATTCAAAATCTTTAAAAAAAGACTTATCATAAATAATTTGACAACATGATGATCCAGTGTTATGGACTGCCCACAAAATCAATGAATTTTCAATTATGGTGATCTTAATCTTTTCGTCAATTGTATTTAATACATATATTCCTCTGTACCATGCGTTATGTTTGCTGATAGAATCAATAGTAGCTCTGAATGACATCTTTAATGTCAAATTATTAGCGGCAAAATAAGAAAAAACTAACAATATCTACTATCTACTGCTCATATAACCAGGAACGTTATTTTGAATCCTCAGTTACAGGATTATTTCATCTATATCAGGCATCCTCTAATTCCAATAGTTTCTTATAGGCCTATTTACGTCTTACTATCTTACTTATAGCAACATTTTTCAATCTTTTTGAAGTGGAGGAGATAGATTACCATAAATCCCTTTAAAGAAACATTAAACGAACAAGAAACAAAAATATACCTGAACAAATAAATCACCCAAAGTTCCAACATAAATAACGGTATTCCCCATTAAAACAAGTAAAATTTAAATAAGATAATGTTTGTATATACCTATTTATCTAGCTATCTATCTTCTCATTCATCCCACTCATAAATATATATACCAAAATATGAAACAATTATAATATCTCAAAAAATTACACCTTTATTTCACTTATCTTCAATTGCACCTGCTGGATCAGCTTCTATCTGCTTTATCTCATCTTTACTTTTGCTTTTCTTTTTAGTTTTACTCTTCTTCTTACTTTTATCCCTTTTCTTTTTAATGATAATTACTTCCTCATCACCATCATTCATAGTTGACTGATCTTCAAGACTCTGTTCTTGGAACCTCTGCCTTATTTTATCCAATTCTAACTGCTCACTTTCTATAACATTCAAGTCGTTGATCTCATCTTTATTAAAATTAAAGCTTCCTAATTTTGATTTTGTTTGTAAAAAAATACCATTGTTATTTCTAGGTTTCATAGAATATAAATTTGGAATTGGAGACAGTGACCTTGATTTTTTCGACTCTAATTCCAATTGTGATTGATCTGGTTGAACAATCACTTCATCATCAAGTACCTTGACCTTTTTCATTAATTTTTTGTGTTTCTTATGTTTTTTCTTTTGCTCCTTGTTACTGGTAGTAATTAATTCAGATTCAATTGATTGTGCAACATGCTCGCTTGGAGTAATAGTATTTTTAACTTTCACAATAGTCACCAGCTCATCTACATGGGAATTATATTCTTGATGCTCAAATATATCATTCCCTTGAATATTCGCTTTATCGTCAGATTCTGTCAAATAAAATGGATTTGATAATTGTTCTTCCTTTCTATTTTTTATTGTTGCATCATCATTGTAATTACTAAAGGGATTATCCTTATCTTCAACATTAGATGACAATTCAGAATAATCATTTTCATAAAAAGTATCCCTATCACTAAACTTTTCATCAGATGATCCATCAAATAATGTGCTTTCAGTAATACAACCTTCATCTATATCATATTGTTTAAAAAGATTATTCCAATCATCACTAGATAAAAATGGAGTTTCTAAATAATCATGTGTCAAGTTTTTTTGTAATTCCTGCTGTGTTCCTTTAGCAATAGGTCTCAATTCATTCCCACCAAAAAAACTTGGTAAAACATCAGTCAATAGCATGGGTAGTTCGGTTGAACTCTCATTCTGTTCAACTTCCAATTCATCAATTGACTGAGCTACTAGATTTAAAAATTCCACCGCTTCAATGGATCGCTCTTGGATCTCAAATAAACTGTTTGAAATTAATGGATTTAAAAATTGGATAATTATAGTGATCACATCTTTAACCTCTGATAATGTTATATTACCACTATTACACCATGTAGATAACAATTTTAATATCGAAGGAATAAGAATTGCCTTTATATCTGCATTGAATCTAGTAGACTTATCAATCAATATTTTTATCATTACCTCTCCATTTTCAATTAATGATGAATATTCTCCTAATGACCAAATACAATCCCTTAACACTGTTGGCAATTTAAACTCGATATCATACATCGTCAAAATTTTGATAATCGATGAAATAGTTATATTTCTTACATCTGGAACCTTAATCATAATCGATTTAAGTTGTAAACCAATTAATTTGCCAAGTTCATCCCTTGCCTCTATCAAGTCCTGCGAGACTATAGTTAAGTCAATTAAAAGTGCGTTCAACCATTCAAAATCCGTTACATTACGGTAATTTTCCATACTACATAATGATATGATTGTCCTAATCATTTTAATCTTATAATCATTTGGTATTAAAATTGGAAATTCCTTCCTTGAACCATTACCCCTTCCATTCCCATTATTGTTCAAAATTACTACTTCTTCATTCACAAATTGTTTTAATAATGTTGACACTACTAATTTCAAATTATTCTCATTGACAATACCTCTCAATAGCTCCAAAGCTTTAGAACGAATAGAAATATCCACATCAGATATTAACCTTAATATAAGATCATTATAATCAGACACAAACTGAGAATTAACTATACCTATTTTATAAAACAGTGTACAACTAATGTATCTTAAATTTGGGTCTTGTGACTGGCAGAATTTGTTTAAACATTGAAGACATTTATTAGCAGTATTGTAATCATCTTCTAAAATCATTGAGCCTTTTACAATACAATTAACAGATTCATATAACACCGATGTAGCCATTGTAGAATCCATCAATTCAACAATTTTCGGCAATAGTTTGTATTTCAATTTAGGTTCCACTTGAGATAAATTTGTAAATAATTTCAGAAGTCTAATAATAATCCAATTATTATCAACAGTTAGTAATAATTCATATAACAATGGAGATAAAGGGACAAATGGCCAAGGATTTTGTTTTGAGAGTTCACATATAGCACTTACTGTAGCTGATACTACTGATATATCATTATCCTGTAATTTCATAGTAAATTTATCGAAATTGTCTCTTAAAGCTTCAGGATATTGTAAAAAAACTTTCAATAATGCAGCTATAGTCTTCTTTCTAATATAAGCATGTGAACTATTGAGCATCAGAAATAGGTCATCCACAATATCCCTTGCCAAGGATGGTGTAATAATAATAGTAGATATAGCATTTAAGGCAATTCCAACCTTGACCATATCATCTTTGCCAGCATATTTCAAATCCTTTTTCAACAGATTGGTCATTAATACTAGGATATCTGGATCTCTATGGAATGATTGTGATGCAGCCAAATAACCTACACGTTTATTTTGTAAGGATTCACTGCTCATAACTTCTAAAGTATGGAAATTACACCATGCCATATCGAATCCATACATTTCTAGATATGCCAGTTTCAAGACTGCATTAGCCTTCAAATTGATATCTGATGAATTAGCCTCTTTTCTACATTGTACCAATTCATTGGTTAAAAACGTATGAAGAGATTCTGGTGTTTCATTATGTGATCTAATACCTTTAATTAAATCTTTCAAAGATTTCTCAAAAAAGATCCCAAATGGTCTCAATCTTTGTTTCACTACCTCTGCAGTAGGTGCATTGTTACTAGATAAACCAAAACTCATGTTTACCTAATACATATATCTGCCAAATTGATTTAGCTTTTCTGCTTCTTTTTTCTTAATTTTTTCTGATCTTCTGTACTTTATCTCTATGTAAATCCATTAACTGTCAACCCTTATACAACAATATAATACTCTGAATAATTTACTCTAGATTCCTAATAAAAGAACAATGTTACTAGAGTATACATATATAAATATATTGATATATACGTGTATTTACAAACTTGATATTTACTGTTTAAATACAATATCTCTGTACATCTCTTAATCTAAAAAAAAAAAAAAAGGAAAGGTTTACAAAATCTTCAAATTTCTTTAGAATATTCAATAATTTATAATAAAACAAACATGACAAAGACTTTATTCCATGTATACAAAATAATGTCTATATATATAGAGGAAAGTATGGATGACAAAGAAGGATTCTGTAGCGTGGAATGGTTCAACATATTATGTGTATATGTATAAAATTGACTATATATGTACATATATATAGATGGATGGGTACATTTATATGTATGTACATGACGCATCTTCCTCTTACCTTCCCAGATCATTATAATTATCATTATTATTATGGACAATTGATAAATAAATTTATAAACAACCAAGAAAGTGACTAATCTTAACAAATACTCTTTGAATATCTTGCCAAATTTACAGTTTGTCACTCTAGATAATATTATCTTCCTCCAATTCTCCAAACTTCTAAACCTGTAATATGGAATTTTTCGCCTTCTTGTGATAATGGTTCATTTCCAAAAGTTAAACAATGGTAAGAGACACCAGTCAATAAACCATCATCTACCCATAACCCGTAATGGCCGTCCCCTGCCCCCATGGAAAGAAATTTGGAGGTACAATACATAGTGAACTCATTAACACCTGTATGAGGGAACCCAACTAGTCTCCACCCTACAACACTGGAGCTATCTTGTCTTTGAATATGTCTTCCTATAGACTCTGATAAAACTCCTTGCTCTTGTTTACCCAAATTAATATTCTTAGCCCTTACCAATTTCCACAGAAAACATTCACCATTCCCTCCGTATCGTCTATGCTCGTTAGGTAACCATGGTTCGTTACAATACCCACCAAAGATTCCACCTCGTGCATCTCTAATAATAATCAAATATCCAACGCGTCGTTTAGGAACTATGGTATTGTGTATATTCCCATACAGAGAATGCAAAGAAGCTCCATGCTGTTCTAAACTGTAAATCAGAGTCCAATCTGTGTAAAGTTGGATCCTAGAAGGAAATAATATTCTTAATTCATGTCCAATTTCATCGGTAAGTAATCTGTTTCTTGTAGTTGAGGTGAAACCAAGTAAATTAATCGGAAGTCGGTACTCTTGTAAGTCAGTATCTGGTTTGTCATTTGATTTAATGGTCGATGAGGATCTCTTTGATGAACTATTACGTATGGAACTTTTCTCATTTGATGAATCGATTGTCGTGCTCCAGGATTTTGATATTTTATTCCATGCTGTCCTTATAACCATATTAGTATACATTAGAAATAATATATATTGGTGAGAATAAACAAAAGGTGTTACTATCTAAATTTTTAAAAAAAAAGAAATATTTATTAACTTATCATACGCATATATGTATGCATGTATATGCATGTGTTTGTCTCTGTGTGTGTTTATTTATGTATTCATAAATGGATAAATTTGAAGAAAGAAGTTCTTCTTCTCTTTTCATATTTTGACATAGATCACAGATGAGACAAAGATAAAAAGAAGAGATCAATTAACAAAACCCGCATACATAAAATAATAGTAATGATAGCTAACAGGTTGCTGTGAGACCAAAATAAAACATCATTCAGAATATATATTATATACAAATATAAATAATAACAGAAATAATAGTGCTACGTATACATATAGATTTCTTAAAAAAAAAAATGGAAGAAGAAGCAAAAAATAAAAATAAATTTAAATAAAATAAAATAAAATCTAACAAGTCGCTTTCAAAGACTGTTCACGACACCTGAAACAGATACATCTTCATTGAAATCTTCATCTTGTGTTTGTTCCTGTCTTTGTTTCTTTTCAATATCATATCCTTGTTCCAGATGGAATTCCTTAGTACCTTTAAACCTCCAGTACAAAATAGAATACAATGTATAACCAACGATAACCACACAGACATAATTCATATTGTTACGATCCACTGGCAAGACTGGAGGTAATGAAAAGAAGACTAGGGCAAACAGAGTCCATCCTAGTAAAACGAAATTAGAGAACCAGCCGATCTTTCCCAACCAGAATGGGCCATGTCTTATTCTTCTACGTTTAAAAAGTAAACAGATGACGGGGACCACATACGACAACAGTAAGAATGAGATACACGCGGTGATCAAAGAGTTAAATGCGGTAGATGATGCTAAATATAGAAGACCGATGATTGAGATCAAGCCACAAGACATTAGATGGGCATTCAGTGGGACCCCGACATATGGGTTCACTTGTGACCAAATCCTTGAATATGGCAAACCACAATCACGAGAGAAGGACCAGCACAGTCTTGCTTGCCATGTGTGACATGCGATAACACAACCAAATGAGGTGAACAGGATCAAACAGCCCAAGAACACAGCCCCATGTTGATTGCCCAATGCCTGGTTGTATATATTAAGAATGGGTGCACCGGTGGTTGATGCAATCAAACTTTTCATGTCACGGATAGAGAAGAACATAGCTATAACGTAGGAGAAAGAGGTAACAAACCCAATGGCTATGGTGCCCATAATGGCTGTAGGAATGACTCTTTCTGGTTTTTCAACTTCAAATGCCATGTGTGTAGCACAATCGAGACACGAAAACGACCAAGCAGGGTTAATCAGACCGACAATGAACGCGATAACATGATTTTTCCAGCCAGTTTCATTATAGAAAGTAGCAAAGACGAATTTGGAATCATTAAAGTGACCCGAAGAACAAATTAAAACAGTCATTGTGATTGAGATAAAGGAGGTTAACGAGATGTAAAGTGATGAAGATGAAATCAAGGGTAACAATTTACCATAGCAATTAAATAACATCAAAAAGAAATGAGTTAATTCAAAAGTGACGAAGACGTGCCATCTCTCCACTTTGAAATTTGGATGAGTTAGAGCGTACATTCCAACTACTTCAGTTGCCACGGATAGTGTGGTAGATGCAGACGTGAAAACGGAACCAGCATAAGCGAAAGACCCACACATATAAGCAGCAAACCTTTTATAGCGTGGAGGGGCCAGTTGTAAAGCCCACCAGAACTGGCCACCTGCATGTGGATAAGCACTAGACAATTCACCTAGGGAAATACCGATACAGATAGAGATCAATGCTACAATGATAATACCGTAGACCACCATCATTGGCCCACCAGAGGAAATCCCAGTGACCATAGAGGCAGATATACCGAACCAAGAATTTGTTAAACCGAAACCAACACCCAATATCGACCACAAAGAAAAGGATTTACGTAAGATAGGTTCACCATTATCATCATAATGAACAGAGAAATCGCTGTTGTCACCATCATTATTGTCACTGTCACCGTTCTCACTTATTTTGTCACCAGTGGTAGTTTTGAAATCACCCTTGAGGCTTGTTGAATCTTTTGAAAACGCTTTATTATTTTCTTTTACTATTATTATGCTGTTACTGTCATTATAAACCAAACTACCTCTTTGATGTAAAGTATCGTTCCATAGTGAAGAATCAATAGAGATTCTATCAATAACATTATTCATTTCAAAAAATCAATTACGCGATCAGACTGATCCATATAATATATATATATATTATAAGTTCCAAAAATAAATAAATAAATAAATAAATAAATAAAAGATATGATAAAGAAAAAAAAAAAAGGGCAAACAGAGAAAATGGTGTATTATTTTATATTATCTATAACAAACCACTTGTTTTTTTTATTTTTTTATTTTTTGACTCTATTTCATTCTATTCCTTGTTTCTGCACTACTAAGGACACTTCTTTTATAATATAAGACAATGCACAAACACGCATACATACATACACACATACATACGTATGTGTAAAAGTTTATGTATTACATGTAGAAGTTCAAATGAGTATATATGATAATAATACATAAATATCTGTTTGCACTTTGATTATTTGATTATTTGATGTCTTTTGTTAAACAAAAAAAACAAAATCCTCGAGGAAGACAAAAACCCAAAACCAAAATAACAATAACAATAACAGTAACAAACAGCAATGGAACGAAACACAAGCGAAATCAATACATAACAGCCGTACACCACACCAAATTCTCGGCCCCTCTCTTTTTTGTGCATAAAAAAAAATTATACTAAATCAAATCAAATTAAATTAAAATAAAACACCGATACAAAATGAAAACAACAATTAATATAACAAAAAAATGTGAAAAACAGAATCATAGGAACTTTTCAATAGAAAGAAAATAGCCGGCGTCGTAATCGTCATTGTCATGGTCATCGCCATTGTCATTGTTGTTATCAACTGAATAATAATTCAATTGCATGTGAAAAAAAATGAAAAATGAAAAATGAAAACAAACAAACAAACAAACTTATGAATAGAATGTGATCATCATAAGAATAGTTGTAATGATGAGAAGAAAGGGTATTAGAAAAGTTGGATCCTTGTCTCCTGTGTTTTTTTTATTGAAAATACATTTGTATGTAGTAGTAATACTACTATTACCAGTGATAGTACTACACTTTTGCATTTCATAAATATTTATCATATTTATTTGTCTTGACAGAAACTCTAGATCTTTAGTCAGTCTATATAATGATATAATTACGTCCAACCAAACAGTTTGTGATATTGGAAGGAGAGTGCTGTTATACAAATTTGATGATGATGATAATGATAACAATAGAGTATATGATAACGAGGACCGTTTATGAGAAACAGAGGTAACATCATAAGAATGTTTTAGAATAGTTAGTGTCTGTCTTTGGATAAAATCACATCTATGTTTCCAAATATCCAAATCATCTTTTAAACTTAACATCACTTAATATAGTGTAAAAAACCTCAACCGTATATCACTCTTTTGATCCCATAACCTTCTCACCACCTTATCAATCAATCAGGCAATATATCTATATCTATATATCTATCTATATATATATTTATAAAGTTGTATATTTGTATGTCTCTTCCATCTAGCCGCCCAACCTGCTCGTCTAATTACAACATCTTTCTTTCTTTCTTTCTTTCCACACACGCTCTCTCCCCAGCTCATAACGTAATATTCATTACTCAGCAGCCGTCATCACATCCACACCATAACAAAACCTAAATAGATAACAGAAAAACAAAAAAAAACAATCCCCGACCCTTTTGTGATCATTGTTCACGAAATACTGTGGGCGTAGAGTTGTCTCTCCGTCTCCGCCCATCAAAAAAAAAAAAGAAAGAAAAAAGAAACGACATCAAACAAGAGACGTGGAAAATGACTCAGTGCAGAAGAAAATGATGAGTAATTAAAATATTAATTATTCTTTTCGCTATGGTGATAAAAATTATAATTATTTGTTTAATGTCTTATTACATGCTCTTCCAGCTTTCATTAAACAGTAATCTTTGATTAAGCAACAATACAAGAGAGCAAGCTTCCTATCCAAAGCTAGAAGAAAATAAAAAAAAAATCAATTTTAAACAAGAAATTTTTTTTAAAAAACAGAAAGGAATAAGATATGAAGAAAAGGTTGTAATATATTTCTCCAAATATTATTACTTCTTCAAACCCATATTCATTCAGTACTCCTATACAGACACATAAGTCAAAAAAAATTCTTCTTCTTCTTTTTTTTTTCCTTTTTTTTTTTTATAGAGAAAGTAAGGAATAACAAAATGGTTAGACAACCAAGATCTATTTGGTCTCCAAACAACCTAAGTAATGCCCTAATTAGAGAACAAAATAAATTAATCCATCTGGATCCAGTGCCTCTATTTAAAGACCGTAATGAAATTAAATTCTGGCTACAAAAAAGCTTCTTCCCGCAAGGCATCAATTTAGTTATTGAAAGATCAGACAACAGTAAGATTATTTTCAAATGTAAGTCAAGTATCACCAAACGGCAACAACAAGAAAAAACAAAGACAGAGAGAAGCGGTAGCAGCAGCAAGTCTTTCTGTCCTTTTAGAATTAGAGCCACATATTCGATAAAATTGAAAAAATGGAACATTTTGATAGTCAATAACGTTCATTCACATGAATTAAAATTCGATCCATCCACAGATGAGTATAGAAAATTTAAAAATTATTTATATTTGCAAAAGGATAAAGATACTATGAAATTCTTTGAAGAATTGGAATATAAAACGAAATTCAACTTACCAATGTCTTCACCATCCACCCAAATCGTGACATGTGATTGTGGGTTGACTAACGAAATCAATTGGTTTAATAATATAATTATACCAGAGCCTTCAATTTTAAACAAATCTGATATCAATCGAAATAATAGCAAGAGCAAAAATAATTTTGTTTCCAAGAAAAAATTGATATCATCTAAAAATACATTAGCAAATGATTCTCTATCTATATTATTTAACAACAACAACAACGATAATAATAATAGTAACAACATAACTAATACCACTCTTACTACCAACATTACCAATACAAAGAATGATATGATTAATTTAGATGAAATCGATTTTACTGACATGTTTAAACCTTTTAAAAAGAAAGTACAAAACTTAAAATACCAAACCGCAAAGTCTTCTTCTCCTCCCCCCTCTTCTTCCTCAACCTTCTCTTCAGCATTATCATCATCATTGTTCTCTACAGCTAATATAATAAATACTTATCCCTACACATTCGATACGAACCAAAATACGACCATATATAATCTAGATGATGAGATGTTTTCATTATTTGATAGTACTAATACATATACAAAATCTATGGCTACCACTATTATCCCATCTATCACAGATGTACAGAATAAACATGACGAACAGAATATGATCCAAGATGATAACTCATGGCTTGATCGTTACTTAGATTTCAATCAGGAGTCGTCACTCTCGACTCTATCACCATCATCTTTATTTCAGAAGAATGATATCATACCTAAGAATAATAGTATTACTAGCACCATTACTACTACTTCTCCTGCTTTGTCTAATGCAATTACTGATGATCTGTATTTAGATTTTTTAGATTTATCAAAATTGTATCCACCAGTCTAGATAGATCTAACAGAAGTAAGTATACATATATACATACATATATTATTATGTTTATACACATCCGCATAAACGTAGCAAAATACTACTTTCAATGGTTAAAGTGTCAGGAATTCTTTATTCACAGCAGCAGTACGTGTGCATCCAGACACCACATACCAAAGATCTAGATTTCTTTATCTAAGAGAGTGCAAACAAAAAAGAAACAGAAAAAAAAAATTGCCACCAACACAGAGCAAAAGAAGAGGGGAACTGAAATATGTTGATTCATTTTGTGTAACCATATCTACATCTGTACTTTGACTTGTGCCTATATTTATACCCGACAAAATATACATATTGAGTGTTTGCCTTGTACTTTCTGTAACAAGATTAGCATCAGAAACACTGTCTGTCCTCATCTTTCTATTTTACTCGACTACAGGCTAATCTAATTCTCCATACGGTCTAATAACAATATGAATAATAGTGACAACAACTCAACCGATCAACAAATGTTTGTACCAAGCACAGAAGTTGAACAATTTATCTCTGTCTTAAAGGAATTGGCTAAGAGTAATCTAACTACCACCGACTCTCGTCATGTTTGGAGAGCTTTAAATGAATTGACCACACTGAGAAAAAAAGGACTACTAATAAGTGAAACTTTGTCAGTCTTATGCGACACCCTATACCCTGATACAGATCCAAGACATGATAAAAAACATCTTCTACAATATCTAAATGATAACCATGTTACTAATGTCAAAGATGCTTCAAAAATAAGGGATTCCTATCCAGTTAGGTTCTATCAAGTAATTAATAATTCACCAATTGATAAAAAACCATTCATTGAAGTAGCCCCTTCAATCAATAGTTTTGTTCATTTAATCATTCAGATTCATTTATTTGATAGTCATAAGTTCGATTTGTTAAATCTTTTCAATCAAAAAGTAGTTTTACCAAATATCTTAAAAAGATATACTTCTTCTTCAGATGAAACAAAGGACATTTCAAATAACAATTACAACAACAATAACATCAATAGGTCATCTTTGGATTTAATCAACTCTAAATTATGGTTTTATATCACTCTAGGCTATGAAAAAGTTGATAGAAATATTAACAACAATTTGATTGAACTACGTTCTGAAATGATGAAGTTTCTGAAATTGTCAACTTTAAGACACGATAATGAAACCAAAGCAATGCTAATTGTGTCTATCTTAAGAAATTTTATCACTTTGGGTGAAATTAATTATGCATCAGATTTCGTATCAAAAATTGAATTCCCATCCAACGACGTCACAAGTTCTCTAGAAGCACGGTACTATTTCTATCTATCCAAGATTAATGCAATTCAATTGAACTATTCAACAGCTAATGACTATATTATTGCAGCCATTAGAAAAGCTCCACATAATAAAAACTCATTAGGTTTCCTACAACAAGCAAATAAATTACATGGTGTTATCCAATTATTAATGGGTGATATTCCTGAATTATCCTTCTTTCATCAAACCGATATGCAAAAATCTTTATATCCATATTATCATCTAACTAACACAGTAAAACTTGGTGATTTAAATAAATTTACTAATGTTCTAACTAAATTCAAAAGACAATTGATTAAAGATGATAACTACCAACTTTGTGTCAGATTGAGGTCTAATGTCATCAAGACAGGTATTAGAATCATCTCATTAACATACAAGAGAATATCTTTGAAGGATATATGCTTAAAACTTTCATTAGATTCTGAACAAACCGTAGAATATATGGTTTCAAGATCAATCAGAGATGGTGTGATTGAAGCCAATATTAATCATAAAGATGGATACATCGAAACTACAGAGCTTTTGAATGTTTATGATACAAGGGATCCACAGAGAGTCTTTGATGAAAGAATCAGATTCATTAACCAATTACACGACGAAAGTGTGTTGGCTATGAGATACCCCGATGATAAAAAGAAACATTTAAAGAAACAAAATGACAATAGTTCGATTACTAATGGCGGTGACTTTTTGGATGACGGTGGTTTATCTGATCTATCTGATTTAGACGACTTAGATGATTTCTTGTGAAATTACCGTCCATTACATATTATACACATATACGTGCACATACATACATACATGTATTAAACTCTATGTAAGGTTATTTAACATCATTAATTGATTAATTCAGCTTCAGATAAGGCCTTCTTTTGAATTATGATATCTGCATTTCTCTCTTCTCTAATAGATGTATAAATTAAGAAATTTAACCAAACCTCAGCAAATGAATAAATAAAGACAACATTGTTATGTAAATAGTAATAATCTTGACCCCAGTATGAAACTGTAGTCAAAATGAAAAACACGGTTAATCTTACTGGAACCACTGAAAAAAAATATTGTTTATTATCTTCCAATAGTGGGATCAAATCATTAATTGCTAATAATACAAAGAGAACACTAAAGAATCCCAATTGACCACTGAAACGAGACATTTGAATGGCTGGAAGATTCATTGCTTGTGTCAAAACATCAAAATATGAATTATTTAAAATTATATTGACATCTTTTAAACAGTAGAAAGCTAATGTTAACAGAAGACTGATTCTTAAAAAAAGTAAATTAAAAGAGGATAAAATAGCCATGGTTTTATGTTTTTTTTTTGTTTATTTCTTTCTTTTTTTATTGGTATCTATGAAATTTATGAACTTGATATTTGTATTCTTCTCCATATACCTGACAACACATGGGCCCTTATACTGTCTTACGTGTGGATATGTTTAGGTTTTAATGTAGTTGAAAATTCATAAAGTTTATTTTTTTTTTCTTGCCATCTCATTTTCCACAGAATTTTTCCTTTGGTAGTTTTTTAAATTTTTTAATAAGTGTCAGTACAATTCAATTGTATGACAAACAGATATAATCATATACACATAATATATGCACCAAAAGTATCACTGTTGATGTTTTCCTGTCATTTTTAACCTTTTTACACATATACACACACATATATATACATACATACGTATATATATATTAATGTTTGGTTACTTATCAAAACTGATCCAATTTTTTACTACATTTACTTAGTAATTCAAGTACTTTTGTTACATCTCGTATCACATGTATATTAAATTCTTTAAAACTATCTTTACTTGCTTGTTGCAGTCCATGTTCAAGACAAAGGGCTTTACAGGGCTTCTCTTTGCTGTTGTTTTCCTTTATTGAGACATAATAGGCATATGTACACATTGTTTGACATTTACTACAAATTATTTCATCGTCATTATCAACATATTTTTTATGATTATTCTTTTCAAAACTATTCAAGCCTGAACTTATGAAATTTCTTTGATTGTTCATTTCTTTTAATCTATATAACCTTTTTAATTCAATATTAACATAATTTAACAAAAAATGATAGGAGTCTCTGTATAATACCCAATTGGTTACCTTTGACAATGTGAGAAATTCCTTTAGAATCAATTCTAATAACAAATAAATGTTGAAGACACACGGTTTACCAATGTATTTGTAATCGGACACTGCCCGCATACCGAAATCTAACCAAAAATCAGTTGTAAAATTGACTGCTTCATTTAAATTATAGCCTGTGTTAAATCCAGAATGATAGCATTGAGGAAATGTAATTATAAATTCGCCAGGGTACTGAATGACTTTAAAAAAATGAATTGTTTTGTTTAAATATGGATCATATGGTGAAACCAAAGTGGTTAATTGGTGAATCAGATTATTGTCTTTAAGGAATAAATCCGGTGTCATTTCATATAAACGTTTACCAAATTCAAAGCATGATTGTGGTGATACACTATACCAAATCTTTGGTGCTCCCTCATGTTGATAATTTGCTGATAAGGTGTATTGATCTTCCATATGCCAACAGAATGTGGAAAATTTAGATCCGACATATAACCAAGGTAATGTCATCCCTGAAATTTCATTTACATCATTATTATCATCAGTATTTGTATTATTAGTATTTTTGTTTCTCTTCTTTCTAGTCTTTTTATTTTGTAAATTTTTACAATACTTTAATAGAGAATTTTTATTATTAGGCAAATTCAATAGATTTATGGGTTGCAATTCAATTTCCTTTGATTTTCCTTTCCTTTTATTATTACAAACACAACTTTTTAAAACATTATCTATTGGATATGGTATATCTGCACCATATTTGATTATTTCGTTACCTGTACAATTATTAACTTTCGACCAAAACTCTTTCTCCAGAATACCTAGGTCTATTGATTCCTGAGTAGAAGGGATCTCAGAATTTCCAAATGTTTTCTTAAATTCTGTTATAGTGTAAGATCTATCATCTATGGGGAACCCATATATCGAGTTACCTATTACACATTCATGACAATGTTTTAGCTGAATAGAGTCTAAGTTGATTGAACAGTAGGAATAATTTAGTTTAAAACAGTTTTCATGGAACCAATTATTACAGCTTTGGCATTCAAATAATCTGGAGTCTAGGATATGTGAGCCACATATGTGGCATACAAGATCAAGATCCATCACTGATGGATTGTCTATTATATTTTCTATTGTGTGATTTTCCTTGTCGTTTGGGATGAGTTGATTGTGAGAATCTAGTAGAGATACTGGGTCAGTTAAACTATTATGTTGAATTTTAGGTAAGATGTGGGTATGGATATTGAAATGGTATAAAAAATCATAATAAAGTGATAAGTATTTTCCAAATATCTTCAACAGAGTATTTTTATTAATTTTAAATTTTTTTGCCAAATGTAACCATAGAGCGTTGTTGTTTAATATATCAGTTAGAGGAAGTAAAATTAAATCATCAAATGTATGAAAAGTGGTATATTTATTGTGGTTTGTTATTTCATTGTTATTAATATGGTTAATTTGTTTAACTAATTCGATAAATAGATCGTAGAAATAAAGTTTAAAATGGACAGTTCGAGTATTATTATTATTATTTGGTTTATATTTGACTAATAAAAAGGGTTTAATAGAGGTAAAATTTTTATTATTTTTTCTCAAAAAGACATTTTCAATTTGAATGTTATCAAAAAAATTATATAATTGGTTAACAAAAAATAAACGCGCTCTATATAATAAATTCAAATGAGGTAAATTTTGTAGCCTTGGATTAAAAGATATTGTATCTTTATTTAAATATGTTACATAGTCAAATTTAGCATTACTATTAGTATCAGTAACAATATTAGAAGGAGGTACCAATTTTATCAAACCATATCTAAAACCCAATCTAGTGATATTTGGTCTAGATAAATATTCAATTGGGTTATTCAAATCTTCAAAAGATGGATATAAAGTGGGAACATTTTCTAATGTCATGGTATATTCATATATATAAATATATATATATTTATATATATATATATTTAAAAGAATTATACAAAAAATAATGGCAGAAAAACAGAGAGAGTGACTAAAACTATGTTTTAAATACATACATATGCGACTATATATATATATATATATATATAGATAGATATGTATGTGTGTGCGTGTATGCATACTTGCATATGGTGACGTGTCTATGACAATATATATTCAAAAATGATCCCTCTGTTGTTCTGATTATCCACTTCTTCCAACCCCTAAAAAAAAATACCATAAAAAGACAAAAAAAAAAAAGAAATTGCACAGAGGATCGCAATAGGGTTACGACGGCACGTGACACGCCACTTTAGGGTTAAGGCATGAGTCGCGAGTAGGGTTCAAAACAACATCCACACCTCCAACGGTCTGCTGCCGTTCGAGACGAGAAGAAAAAGAAACAACGACAAGACAAAACTGGCCAATCAAGTCTTGAATTACGCACCAACCGGAATCGAAAGAAATATTTATTCAAAGAGAGAGAAAAAAAAACAAAACAATAACAATAACAATAAAAGTCACAATAACAAAAAACACAAGGACTTGGAAAAATACTGGGAAAGAATAAGGGGAAGAAAGAAAAAAGGGAAGAAAGAAAAAAGGGAGTATCGAGGTGCAGAGAATGTTGTGGGCTTTCGAGCTCAAAACCTCAAGGATTCAAGAGTTCAAGAGTACAGCAACAGCTATAACACGGCAGATAGAGAAAGAGTAAAGAGTAAAGAGTAAAAAGTAGTACTATCATCTTACAAGTAATCGAGTTAGACGTCCTGTCCTTTTTTGTCTCCGTCTCGAATGGCGCGGATGTGCGTGTGTATATGTAGTCTTCTCGATTTACGCACTTTTATCATTTACTATTATTATATAACATATAGGATTAGATAATTAAACAATTAATAAGTAGGAAAAATAAAGATAAAAAAATGAAAAGGAAAAAGAAAAAGAAAAAGAAAAAACGAATCATATCTGCATCTTGACCAAATTATTACACAGAACCACTTTCCGTGCTGCCAATTCTCAGCTCTTTTATTGGTCTGTTGTTGTACGAATCTATCTGTTTATCTATCTATCCATATATATATGCATTTATAGATATTTGTACTTATCTATACATGTGTGTATTACTGTCTCTTTCCTTTAAACCTAGGTCTCCCACCTTTCTTTTTAGACACTTCTAACATACTTCACTGGTCTCTCTGTCACTTGCCATCAATCGTCCTTTTCTATTTCTTTCTCTCTTTTTCCTTTCCTTTTTTTTTTTTGTCTCTTGCTTGTATTTATTTATTTATTTATTTTCTTTACTCCATCTCACTCTTGTTTAATATACTTCTTTCCCAACTCTTTCCTCTGCTTTTCTCCCCCTCCCCCTTTCTCTATTTACAACACTAGACCAAAATTACAGAATAAAAGAGAAAATTTTGATAAAGTCGATTTTTTGAAAGAAAGAAGAGAAAACTATAGGAGACTAAACAGGAAGAAAAAGAATAAGAAAAAGAATAAAAAAAAGAATAAGAATAAGAATAAAATTAACAAGACTAACCAAGAACACATCGACAAAAAATCAAAATTAAAATCAAATCAAATAAAACAAATTACTAAAATATATAATATTAGAGATTTAATATCAGATCATATAATTTTTTTTGTTTTTTTATTTAATATTCCAAAAAGAAAAAAAAAATAATGGTATTGCCAACTGTATACCGTGCTACTAGTGCTTCCTCTAAGACTGCATTAAAGGCCATTAGTGCTCGTTGTTTTAGTTCTTTAACTAATTCTTCTAGAATGGTCCCAATTAGAAATCTGTGCGTTTTTAACTTGGCTCAAAAGAAGAAGAGATTTGCTATCGACACTACCCTAAAGAGAGGGTTGGCTACTCAATCCAACGCTAGTGCCTCCTCCTCCTCTTCTTCTTCTGCCGCAACTAACGCCCCTATTGCTTCTGGTAAGATTAAGGCTGTTATCGGTGCTATCGTCGATGTTCAATTCGATCAAGCTAATCTACCTGCTATTCTAAACGCTTTGGAAGTAAGAAACCCAACCGGTGGTAAATTGGTTCTAGAAGTTGCTCAACACTTGGGTGAAAACACAGTTAGAACTATTGCCATGGATGGTACTGAAGGTTTGGTCCGTGGTGAAGAAGTCATAGATACTGGTGCCCCAATCTCTGTTCCTGTAGGTAGAGAAACCTTGGGTAGAATCATCAATGTTATTGGTGAACCAATCGACGAAAGAGGTCCAATCAACTCTAAATTGAGAAAACCAATCCACACCGATCCACCAACCTTTGCCGAACAATCGACTACTGCAGAAATCCTGGAAACTGGTATTAAAGTCGTCGACCTTCTAGCTCCTTATGCAAGAGGTGGTAAGATCGGTCTATTTGGTGGTGCAGGTGTCGGTAAGACCGTTTTCATCCAAGAGTTGATCAACAACATCGCTAAGGCACATGGTGGTTTCTCCGTTTTCACCGGTGTCGGTGAGAGAACCAGAGAAGGTAACGATTTATACCGTGAAATGAAGGAAACTGGTGTTATCAATCTGGAAGGTGAATCAAAAGTCGCTTTGGTCTTCGGTCAAATGAACGAACCACCAGGAGCTAGAGCCAGAGTCGCCTTGACTGGTTTGACCATTGCTGAATATTTTAGAGATGAAGAAGGTCAAGATGTCTTGCTTTTCATTGACAACATTTTCAGATTCACACAAGCTGGTTCGGAAGTCTCTGCTTTGCTAGGTCGTATCCCATCTGCCGTCGGTTATCAACCAACTTTGGCCACTGATATGGGTCTTTTACAAGAAAGAATTACTACTACTAAAAAAGGGTCCGTCACCTCTGTTCAAGCCGTCTATGTCCCTGCAGATGATTTAACTGATCCTGCTCCAGCCACCACATTCGCCCACTTAGATGCTACCACGGTTTTATCAAGAAGTATCTCCGAATTGGGTATCTATCCTGCTGTTGACCCATTAGATTCCAAATCTAGATTATTAGATGCTGCTGTTGTCGGACAAGAGCATTATGATGTTGCTACAAAGGTTCAAGAAACTTTACAAACTTACAAATCTTTACAAGATATCATTGCCATTTTAGGTATGGATGAATTATCAGAACAAGATAAATTAACCGTCGAAAGAGCCAGAAAGATACAAAGATTCTTGTCTCAACCATTTGCTGTCGCTGAAGTCTTCACCGGTATTCCAGGTAAACTGGTCAGATTAAAGGATACAATTGCTTCCTTCAAGGCTGTTTTGGAAGGGAAATATGATGACATCCCAGAGAACGCTTTCTATATGGTCGGTGGTATCGAAGATGTTGTTGCTAAAGCAGAAAAATTAGCTGCTGAAGCTAAATAAAATCGTGGATCGAAATAAATATTCTTTTCTTTTCTTTTCTTTTTTTATTTGGTTGTTTGTTTATTTCATCCTCCATTTTATCTTTTTAACCTTTCATATACTTTACAATTCTACCAGCTCCTTGTTATGTTATCTTTATTTTTATTTTTTTTTAAAAAAAAAAAGATTCTAGTAAATAATCAATATAATCCTATCTTTATATTCTAATCAATATTAAAATAAAAAAAAATATTATTATTATTATTATATTTTATTAGAAAAGTCTATCCATATTATCACTATTATTATTTTACACTGAATGAGGTAGTTCTCTTTAATCTTTTCTTCTTCATTTCCAGTTCTAACCTATGAATTCCGATATAAAATAAGTAATATTATATTTCTTTAATTGAAAATCGTCCGCAAATTGATTTCATTCAACTGATAATAGCTTTTTTTTATTGGTGAAACAAATGTCTTATGATTGCTCGTTTGAGATTTCAGATTGGTTACTATATATTTTGTATCTCGGTTTTTATTACCTTTTTCTTGTTTTTTCTTGTTTTTTCTTGTCTTTTTTTTTTTTGATTTCTGTATAACTCTAATTAAGTAATAAAATAACGTTTAAAATATTACCACGATTTGCATATAGGGGAGAGAAAAGAAATAAATACTGGAAATGAATATCAAAACGTCTTTTCTTACTTAACTCTACACTGAAAACTATATTGTGTCTATTCCTTTCTGTATAGCCAGTCAAAACATTGAAGTAAGATGTATACAAGAATAAAATATATAGTCCAAAAGATAAGGCTCCAATCAGTAAGATTCAATAGCAATTTATCATCACAAAATGAAGTTACTGGATTATTTCAATACACGAAACTAACCCATAAAACATACCTAAAGGTCCGTGGTCCAGACACAATCCCATTTCTTAATGGCATGGTGACAACCAAACTGCAACCATATTTTATAAAAAAAAATCTAATGACAATAAACGACCACGATAAATCACAACTTAAGGGGTCAAGTATTATCGATTTTCCTACTGATAAATCCAATTGGGGGTTATATCAAGAGTGTGGCCCATATGGGGAACATATTATTAGATTTGGACAGTACACAGGGCTATTAAACGGGAAGGGTAAATTAATAACAGATTCTATACTTTATTGTACACCTATTATTGCAAATGGATTGAATATGAAATATCCTGAGTATTTACTCGAATTTGATAAGGAGATTATGTCATACATGTCCAAATTATTTGAGTCACATAAATTAGGGAGTAGGGTCAAGCTTGAACATGTTGGTGATATAAATTGTTGGGATATAATAATCCGATTCCAAAATATTCCAAAAGAGGTAGAGAATCCATGGATAGATAATTTATTGGATCCAATGAGTCAAATGAAAACACCTGAAGATGCACAGCTGTTTAGTAAGAATGTTATAAACACACTATTTAAAACAAATAATGATATATTAGGCGGATATATAGATAGAAGGTATGAGCAGATACTATATAAAGATGGTAGCGCATCTGCCCATTTCCGTTTTGTGGCAAAGGATACTGTCTCAGATATCGGAACTATTTTTAATATATCAATGATGCCCTTCCCCATCGAGGTTAAGAAACATGAAGATAACAGTCCATATTTCAGGAGAGAAAGATTAAAATATGGGTTTTTAGATGGCGTCAAAGATATCAAATCAACCACTTTGTTACCATTAGAATGCAACTTTGACTATCTACCTAACTCAATCAGTAACAATAAAGGTTGCTACATGGGTCAAGAATTAACTGCAAGAACCCTATCCACTGGCATTTTAAGGAAAAGAATTGTAAGTGTTGTGTTCAATAATCCAACTCCATTAAATGAATTGTTAAATTCATATGACGCTAGCTCATCTAGAGAATTGGTTGATGTGGAATTGGATGAAAAGTATTATCATCATAACAATAATAATAATAATAATAATAATAATAATACCGCTCACAATACGAACATAGTGTCAAACCCCTTCAATGAAAGTAATTCCACAGTTACAAAGAAGAGAAGAAGACCTATCGGAACTTTGATTGCATTTGAAGGTGATGTTGGCATTGTATTGTTACGTACAGAATATTTCCCATTAGCCTTTGATGAATATTCTGGTGTTGAAGACATGTTCTACCTGACGACGCCTAGCGGTAAACGTGTAAATATGAAGATAAAAACTCCCTACTGGTATGACACATGGTTCACCAATCAAAGACACAAATAAAAAAAAAACAACAAGAAGAGAAACAAAGGAAAGCAAGCAAACAATATGATATATTCTATATATTTGTCTATAGCCCTGTATAAATTTACAAACGTGGCATCTATTATTCATAGTATGGTCAAGAATGGGAAAGGAGTGTTTTGATTAATTTGTAACAGTACGTAGATTGAATGTGGTTTAAGATATACAAAGATATCAAAGTGTAAGTATTTCAAGGACTGTTCTATCTAATATACATCAGAACATCCCGAAAATATAATAAATAAACCTTTGTTTTTCCTCTTTTTTTTCCTATTTCCAAGACAGCATATTAGACGTTATATTTTTCTGGTTTCTCGCTTTCTCCCCTCTCCCCGATCATTCCCTGATTCTGTGCAAAACACATAATGTAACCTCAAGATTGTTTTTTTTTTTTCGAAAACATCCTCTTGCTCCCAGTGGTCTGGACAAAACTACACTCTAAGGAAAACTCTTTTGAATCAGAATTCTTGTCCTAGGGAACAAGTCTTCCTTCTACAGCCAAAGGACTCCCAATAAGAAAATGTCTTTGTGTGGGTGTATGTGTGTGCGCGTATGCGTATGTTCAAGATGTTTAGAGAGAGGTGAAAGGGGCAACGCTAGCATGACAGTAGATTGGAAAGGACAAGTGCTGGTGGCAATAGAAGGGAGGTCCCTTTGGAGTAAAACCCCACCCACACAGGTAGTGGTGTAGGCAGGGAGGGAAGGAGAGAAAGAGTGAGGTGCTGTAAACCGTGAAAGTAGACAGGAGACGGTGAATGGGGACGGTGAGCGGGGATGGAATGGCCCCCATAGGACCAAGAGAGAAGTGATGAGAGGAAATTATCGATGAATTCTTGTCGACCTATTGAGCCATGCTTCCAACAGTAAGAATCAGTAATGGAGAGGTGGTGTCGATATTCCTCTAAGCACCAAATGATTATTGTAATTTACCCTAGTAGCAACCTCAGTTAAAGATATTATTCAATATGTGCTTTTAGTTACATATTAGTGAATTTTTAGTATTGAAATACACGTTACTGCTATCCGTAGACGTTGGAAATTTCGCTATTTAACAGCCTTCAGAATTCAAAACCTTTTTCTCATTTTGCCTCAAGGGTTAAAGCAACACCATCAAACGATCAAAGAAAAGATGTCTGACGTTGAAGCTCCAGTTGAAGTTCAAGAAGATTTCGAAGTCGTCGAAGAATTCACTCCTGTGGAATTAGCTACTGCCATCCCAGAAGATGTCCAAAGAGGTTCTACTGAAATCAAGTTATTCAACAAATGGTCCTTTGAAGATATTGAAGTTAAAGATCCATCTTTAGTCGACTACATTCAAATTAGACAACCAATTTTTGTTGGTCACACTGCTGGTCGTTATGCTAACAAGAGATTCAGAAAGGCTCAATGTCCAATCATTGAAAGATTAACCAACTCTTTAATGATGAACGGTAGAAATAACGGTAAGAAGTTGAAGGCCGTCAGAATCATCAAGCACACTCTTGAAATCATCAACATCTTAACTGACTCCAACCCATTACAAGTCGTTGTTGATGCCATTGCTAACACTGGTCCAAGAGAAGACACTACCAGAATCGGTGGTGGTGGTGCTGCCAGAAGACAAGCTGTCGATGTCTCTCCATTAAGAAGAGTCAACCAAGCCATTGCTTTATTAACCATTGGTGCTAGAGAAGCTGCCTTCAGAAACATCAAGACCATTGCTGAAACTTTGGCTGAAGAATTAATTAACGCTGCCAAGGGTTCTTCTACTTCTTACGCTATCAAGAAGAAGGACGAATTAGAACGTGTTGCCAAATCTAACCGTTAAAGAAACTTTGCCTTTATTTGTACATGTATATCCTATGTATCAATCCCATCTCTTTGTTTCTTTTTTAACATATAATATAAAACACATTTAACAATAATACAAGTATAATATCATACGCACTTTTACCTTTTAATATATAAGATTAAGAAAAAAAAAACAAAGAAAAAATTCTCTTTTGAGCCAGGTTTGACTAACCGTTGTGATAATCCTTCTATATGTGTGCTTCCTTGTAAACGGAGAGTAACACAAGCTATTAGTTTGGATCAATTAACGATGTACTCATCCACTTATTATCCAAAACTTGATCTGAGAACATATAAACAAACCATAAATGGAGACAAAAAAGAAAATCTTGATCTGGAAATAAAATATCAAATGTCGAATAAACTTTATAAAATCTACACAAACTATATATGCATATGTCTACACGTGAGACTGAAAAAAATCTTTTCCACCACTCATTCTCCATTAATCTGTGCCAAAATAGTCTTGTCAACATGTAAAAATGAACATGCTAAGATACAATCAGCAGCAATAACTAAAACACCGCTGATAATATAACAGAACCATAGATAACCACGTTCAGCTAGCATACCCGTAAAGATTGGACCGATACAACGAGCAAAAGTTTTACCTATGTTTACTATCCCCATTACTTTAGTCAAATCAGTTGGGCGTATTAAATTAGTTAACAAAATTTGTCTTGAGGTTACATCCATGGCTGCAGTACCAAAGAAACAATTTAGTAAAATAATGGAGATAAATAGATGATTAGCAGCAAATGGAATCAAAATAGAAAATACACCAGATGGAATTTGAACTAATAGAGTAGCCTTAACAGGCCCATAAATTCTAGGTAAGATAGACGAGGGAATCGTGGAGATGGACATAACAATCTGAATCATAAAAAATAACGAACCTAAGGCAAATGAACCCATCTGAAACCATTTCTTATAATAATAGACCATCCATCCACTTGTCATAAACCCTGCACCTAAGGAATCTATCATAAAAATACATAATAATCTCATTAAAATGGATACAGTCTCTGGAGACAACCTATTTGAATTAATTTGATTTTGATTATTTGAGTCTTGGTCATAGTCACCTTGTGTTACAGTACTTTCATTCAATGAATCTGAAATTCTTGTTGTTTCTTGTTGGATATCAATTGATTTCCTACGTTGTTCTAATAATGGTGCCATTTCATCTGTGACTATAGATTCAGGCAATTGTTCTTCATTAGAATAGTGAGAATCTAATTCAGTCTTTTCAGACAAAGAAACCATAATAATAACTTTACAAAATGCAAAGAAAGCATATAAAAGGAAAGTCGCTTTATAACATTGTAAGTCTGTATTTGCCAATTTATAATGTTTCAATCCTGATATAAATGAGCCTGATACAATAGCACCTAGGGCAGAACCAATCGTGCCTACTAAAGAATGAATTGCATAGATTTCTGGTCTCTTATTATTTGGTGAAAGATGTGCGATCATGGATTCTTCAATAGATTTAAATGGTCCTACTTCATCACTGGATGGAGATATGACACCTATAATAGCAAATAAAAGAAGTATATGGAAATTTTCACTCGTAGCGAATACGATTCCACTTAAACACATCATAACAGAACCATAGACCAAAATTCTTCTACGGCCCCAAACATCGGCATACCATGTTAAAATATATGAACAAAAGACATCACCTACAAGAGTCAAAGACATAAATAGACCGATTTTGGACTCATCTAAATTAATTTTGTTTAAAAAAAGAGTTAAAACTTGGTTTGTTAGCCCATACGATAGTAATCTTAAAAAGACTGATGCCCATAATAATTTGATATCTCTAGAAGCTTTAATAAATTCTTGTCCAATATTAGTAATTCTATTCTTTTTGGCCATTTATTTAGCAATGTTTGTATAACTTTTCGTATATCCAATTTGTAAATTAAATTATCATGTGGTAAATCAAAAGTAAAGAAAAAACTAAATATTTAGATATACGTATAAATACCACATATGAAGCACTAGAATATTTTTCCCTGCACTTAGTTAGACCAACTACTGAATAGACATCTGTTTTACTTTCTCATCCTTCCTATCCATCTTTCTACTTCTTTATCTTAAGAAACTTTTTCCAATCTTTCCATCTCCTCTGCTGTAAAAAACAAAAAATGAATATCTAAAAAGTTGTGAAGAGTAATCTAAAATGTCACAAATCCTAAGCCTCCAATTGAAATAAAGAAAAATAAACGTTAATGTATGGTCATAAACATATCTTTACATATAATAATGCAGTAGGAATAAAGCTATTTTAGGATAATGTATACGTTCATATATATATATATTGTTTTGTATTAATTATATATCAATATATGTTATTAAATCTATAAATGGAATCAGAGTGCAATAAAGCCTTAAGAATTATAGTAAAATAATATGATTATACTGTAGGATTAAATGCAAATTCATTCATTAAAATATCGACATCTTTCCAAACCATCTCAGAATCCCAATTATCAAAATTAGCAATTGTTGAGTATGGTGATACATCTGTTTGTACACTGGTATTATTACTGTTACTGTTTTGTCTATTATTATTATTATTATTATTATTATTATTATTATTATTATTATTATTATTATTATTATTATTATTATTATTATTATTATTATTATTATTATTATTATTATTATTATCAAACAATGAAGTAACAACATGATTTAAATTAATATTATGGGTTATCGGTTCTTCTAAAGATACCACTTCTGACAAATTGTTCTCTTGCCAACGTCTCTCAAGAGGAAACTGTTGTAAATTAGATGTAGAATTAATTGGCTCACTGTCAAATGGCAGAGTAGGTAATTGTATTTGTGGGTTTATGCTTGTATTCTCGTGCATTTGTTGATTAGTTGATTGAGATATTGGTGTGTTAAGGCCCATTATATGTGTGTTTTTCATTGAATCATTTTCAATATTACTAATATCGTTGCCATTCTGTTTATTGACCAACAGTTGTACATTATTCTTTTGTGCTTGTATTGCTGGAGAAGAAACATTTGAATAAACATTAGTTAAACTGTCTATCGATAATGGAGGACGTTCAATCACACTTGAACCAGGATTACTACCACTTCTTATATTGGATGTTGCATTATTATCATTCTTAGTAGCATTACTATTGGCTGCAGTGACAATAGTGCTAACTGCTGTAGTATTATTATTTATATCAGGTGCTATAGAAATTGTACTGGAATTATCTGCATTAATTGGATTAGGATCTAATGGAACACTTTTAATAATTTTTCTTGCATTAACTTTTAAATCCTTAACGTTCTTATGTATGGTACTTTTCGAAACACTCATCAAATCATCACCAATATTCTCAATGTTATCATCTTCTTCTTCATCTTCATCGTGTTGTAACTTACCACTTTCTCTTTTCAGTTTAGCCATCCCACATTTTGTTTTTAAAATGTATAAACAGTCAAAAAATACACTAACAGACATCCTTGAACTGACAGTAATATTCAGATTAAATTCAATATCATTTTGTTTATCTGCATTTTTTTTGTCATTCTGCCATTCATCATACATATTTGAGAAAAGACTCCAAATAGATCTCATTATACCTGAGGATCGATAAGCCATATCATATTTCAAAATAGATGCCTTCAAAGTTAATCTGATTGCTACATCGTAGGCCTCCTCCCCACGTTTACAATCGATGATATCCGAAATCGAGGAGTGAATCAATTTGGTGACAATACACGCACTTTGCCAAATATTTAGAATGAAACAACCAGGGAAATATTTTATGGAGTCTGGGTCCTTGAGGAACATATCTCTTGTATGAAACAATAAATCAATTGCACAGTTATAGACTTTAACTAACCCGGACTTGATTTGGAAAGTTGAGATATTGTTATTTTTAATATTCATTGTGGTAGTAGATGAAAAAATGTCACCATTATCTGGATGATCCTTTGTTGAAACAGTGAAATAATAGGTTAAAAGATGAACTTTAGCGACATAAAGCAAAAATTTTCTTATATCATCCATTTTTTGATGGGGTTGATTTAATTGAAACTCAAGTTGAGATAACTGTTGATTCAATACTTTTAAAAGAGAGAATCGCTCATGTAAATCAATCATTCCTGATGGAGTCAAAGGATTAGAATTCATAGTTTGGATTATTTGATTTTCAAAGTATGAAAGTTGTATCATCTGTTGCAAAAGAACTGGGATATTACTATTATTTTGATGTGTTAACACAAAATGATCGAAGGAAACGTAAGGGGGGAAGCCCATTGAAGAAGCAATAAATTGGGAGACAATGTTACAACAGATCCAAGTCTTTCTTTGCTCATTAATTAAATCCCAATTGGTAGTCACATATTCTTTTGAGAAATCGGCGGAGTTCAAACCCACACGTAAAGCTTGAAACATGGCTGTGCCTATAGTGTTCCATGAAGTATCTGCACTTAAAGAGGAGGTCAAAGGTGGCCATAGAGTATAAATCAAAAATGCTTGAACACTGTACACAGATGCGACGTTTAGTAGGGGTTGTTCATTTTCATTTGGTATATACCGGATGATTGGAGATATTGTAATCTCTGCTAGAACAGATTTAACTAAATGGGACAGTTGTTTTAGAATATTAATATTTTTATACTTATTTAGAATTGAGTCACACCGTCTAAGCCCAGTCAGCATAATGACCCAAAAAAGACATGGGGATAAACTGTAAATATTTTCTGGACCTCTTTTCAGGTTGACTATAGGTAAAAAGGGATGATAATGTTGAGCAAATTCGTTAAAGAGTGTTGATATGTCATTACTTGTTAAATAGATGTCACCTAAGGATTTAGGAGTACATTTAAGATCCTCTTCAGTCAAAGTCAGAGGTAAATTCAATTGAGAAGATGATATGTTATTATTATTACTGTTATTACTATTATTATTATGATTATGATTGATTTCTTCTTGTCGTATTTGTTTTTGTATTGTTGTTGAATTATTAATAAAATCTTTCCAATAGTCTGATTTATTTTTAATTTTATCTTTTGTAAAATTATTATTATCCCATAAAGATTTGACATAAATGGTATTATTATGATTAATATTATTATTGTTGTTGTTAGTAATATTATTGCTATTATCACTATTATTATTACAATTATTGATACTACTGAATTGAGTATTGGATAAATATTGAGTTAAATGTTTAAAACTTTTTTCAATGACTTCGTTTCTTATCCTTTTATAAGTTCTCTTAAAATCACGTTTAAGCACACAGGGAATCTTTTTTTTAAAACATTTTGTACATGGATCAGGAGCCTTTTCCATTGCATCACATTTAGATTTCTGTTGTCTACATTCAACACATGCAAATTTTCGTCTTGTAGTCTTTTTTTTAGTAGAAAGAATAGAAGAGGTGGAATTGGTAATAGAACTGGAAGTAGAACTGGATGGAGGAGTAGGAGAAGGAGTGGAGGTGGATGTGGAGGGAGCTGATGTAAGATCACTATTTTTATTATTACTTGATGTATTTATCATTTATAACATAGAACAAAAAAAAAAGAAAATGAATAAAGAAAATGAATAATAATTATCTAGTAACAGGATATGAGGATAGAATAAATCCAAACAATACAAATATCAATTCCAATTGCGTTTATATCGGTTTCACCAGAAGTAGTAGTAGTTGTAGTGGTACCTACATGTATTATATATATATATATCGTGTTTAGATATACAGCTTTTCGACACTTATAATATGAGGATAAATATAGCTGGTATAAAATAGGGTACACAGGCACCAACAGAAAGAAAGTTGAGAGAGGGATAAGATGAAGTTTTAACCGTCCAAAAGAATCCAATCAATCAGAATTTTTATGTAAGAACTTAGCTTGTTCTCTCTGCTGAAGTCATCGCAATTTGTATTTTGCAGAAAGTTTACTCCAGCGTTTTTTTGTTTTTTTTTTTTTCTTTTTTTTTAATTTTATTATTTTTGACATTTTCACGTGACCACGTTTGGGTGTGTGGATGTCGTATTTTTCGGAATTATGACGGGTTTGTTGCGGAAACACATTGGAATTAAATTCCGCACGCAAGGAAGAAATTGCAAAAATTGAAAAGTGAAAAATTTTCTTTTTTCTGCTATAATTTTTTTTTTTTTTTATTACAGATTTTGTTATTCATTTGGTTAATGAGGAATTGCAAATATCTGACCAGTTTTACTTGTAGTTAATTGACCTTATATTATAAGCTATAGTGTTATGTTATAGATATTCTAATAAAGATAAGGTAAGGATCAAGAGACAAATATATAGGTACATTGATAGATCGGTATTGTTTCCATTGTATTTCCATTAACCCCTTCCTTTCTCTCCATTACTGGACTAATAAACAAACGAGCAAACCGAAAATAAGTAAATATATTTTGTAAATAAATATGACTGATCTACAAGATAGGGAACCATCTATTATCATTAATGGTGACATCCCAGATGAGCAACCTGTGGCAAATGTAGAACAACAAGAACAACAACAAGAGGATGTTAAACCTAAAAAGAGCGTCACTTTCTCTGAAGATGCCGAGTCTGAAGAAGACAGAAGAAAACGTGAATTTGAAGAAGGTGGTGGTTTACCTGAACAACCAAGCAACCCTGACTTCACTCAACTAAATCCCTTGTCCCCTGAAATCATTAACAGACAAGCTACCATCAATATTGGGACCATTGGTCATGTAGCACACGGTAAGTCTACCGTTGTTAGAGCCATCTCAGGGGTCCAGACTGTTAGATTTAAGGACGAATTGGAAAGAAACATTACTATCAAACTGGGGTATGCCAATGCAAAGATCTATAAATGTCAAGAACCTACATGTCCTGAACCTGACTGTTACAAATCTTTCAAATCAGATAAAGAGATTAACCCCAAGTGTGAAAGACCAGGCTGTCCAGGTCGTTACAAATTGGTTAGACACGTCTCCTTTGTCGACTGTCCAGGTCACGATATTTTAATGAGTACCATGTTATCCGGTGCTGCTGTCATGGATGCAGCCCTTCTATTAATTGCTGGTAATGAATCCTGTCCACAACCACAGACTTCTGAACATTTGGCTGCCATAGAAATTATGAAATTGAAAAATGTCATCATTTTACAAAATAAAGTAGATTTAATGCGTGAGGAAACTGCTTTGGAACATCAAAAGTCTATTCTAAAATTCATTAGAGGTACTATCGCAGATGGTGCCCCTATCGTGCCAATCTCTGCTCAATTGAAATATAACATTGACGCAGTCAACGAATTCATCGTCAAAACCATTCCAGTCCCACCAAGAGACTTCATGATCTCTCCACAATTAATTGTGATCCGTTCCTTCGATGTTAATAAGCCAGGTGCAGAAATCAACGATTTGAAAGGTGGTGTTGCTGGTGGGTCTATTTTGAATGGTGTTTTCAAACTAGGTGACGAAATTGAGATCAGGCCAGGTATCGTCACCAAGGATGAAAGAGGTAAGATCCAATGTAAACCAATCTTCTCAAATATCGTCTCTCTATTTGCTGAACAAAATGATTTGAAATTCGCCGTCCCTGGTGGTCTTATTGGTGTGGGTACTAAAGTCGATCCAACCTTATGTAGAGCAGATCGTCTTGTAGGTCAAGTTGTCGGTGCAAAGGGCCATTTACCAAACATTTACACAGATATTGAAATCAACTATTTCCTTTTGAGACGTCTTTTGGGTGTCAAGACAGACGGTCAAAAACAAGCTAAAGTCAAAAAATTAGAAAAAGATGAAGTTCTTATGGTTAATATTGGGTCTACTGCTACCGGTGCTCGTGTTGTCGCCGTTAAGGCAGACATGGCTAGATTACAATTGACTTCTCCTGCTTGTACCGAAATCAATGAAAAGATCGCCTTATCTAGACGTATCGAAAAGCACTGGCGTTTAATTGGATGGGCTACAATTAAGAAAGGTACTACTCTTGAACCTGTAGCTTAAATTATAGCAAAAAGATAAAAAACGATATAATAAATTGACAGACTTTACCTATTTGTTTTTTGTTTATCTATTTTTATTTGTTTTTGCTTTTAATTGTTGGTGAATATATATGTACATGTGTATGTATAGCCACTGTGTTTCGTTTTGTCCTTGTTTTGTATTAATAATTTTGCATCGACAACATATTATACGTACATTGAAACATATTAAATATAATAAATATATATATATATATGTATACTGTTTCTTTCTTTTTTTTTTCTGTTGTAAAATAATAATAAATATGATACTAATAAAAAAAATAAAAGACTTTATATAGTTTATTTGAGCTTTCCAAATTCCTTAGAGTTATAGAATTTCGATAACGAGTCTATCTCCATTAATCTATATATAATAATACTGACTTCTTCAAAAAGTGGATATAATTCTTTCAAGATTAATAAAATTCTTGAAATTTTGTCATCATACCTATTGCCTCTTGGGTCCTTTACAGTGTCCATGGATTTTTCAATTAATCCATACTCTGATATATTTTTTCCATTTCCGAGATTATTTTGAGTAAGAGTGTTAACAGCTCCCTCTTCTATATTAAAATATTCTTTTATAGGGGAATGTGGACTCAAGATCACTAAACTTATTTCTTCTCTCAATTTATGGTCTAAATTCAACTGATATGGCGCGCCTTTCATAATGAAACAAGAATATATTTGAAATGCTATTTCTAAACATTCGTTAGCTTGTTGGTATAATGCAGAATCTCTAGTAGCTATTATCTTTTGATAATGGACAGATCTTTGTTTATATTTATAGATAGGTTTAAAACCAATGTCATCGATATATTTTTTTAGGATTGTCATTCTTTTCAAGAATTTTCTGATCATTAAATACACATCCAAGTTCTCTACACAAAATTCTCTTTCTAAGTGTTTTCTAAATAAATACCTCATTCCAGGATCAGATAGAATATCTTCTAAATTAGGTAAATCACTACATTTATCTTGATTTATAGTATCTTGAATACTTGCTTGTACTGTCTTAATAGACTCTACAGAATTAATCTCGATTTCAACAACTTTTCCCTTAACATGAATTCCACTTGAATCATTATCACTCTCATTGTAGTCTTTGTTATCATCATTACAATCTTTATTATTATCATTTGTAACTAATGCATTAGAATCTTGACATTTTTTATAACAATTATCCCAATTAATTATATTCCAACCTCTAGTTGATAAGGTAAAAAATGAAGATCGACTGATACAAAACTTACCACTTTTAGCGTTAGATGGTTTACCAACAATCGGACAAATCAATCCTAATTTTAAAAATAATGCAGAAAGAGCAATAGCTTCTCCTGGATACATTATATTAGTACAATCCATAAGCCACTGCCAGAGTACTTTGGATGTGAAGCAATATTTGACATTGATATTTGGATTCATAAATTGTCTATTGTAAAATAATCTTAAATTGGTATCCGATGCGTAATATTGGACATGAGCGTCTGAGTCTGGATTTGTGAAATATTTATGAGATAATGGAGATTTTCTATCTGTATCATTTAATATAGATTCTGGAATTTGTTCAAACCAGTTAGCTTTATTATTGTGACTAAATGTACTATCAATATCATCATTATTCAATGTATTGACCCTAACTGTATATTTTTCATCTTTTTTTTCTATACTATCTTTAATATTTGTTTTCAATTGATTAAAAGAAGTATGATTAGGATGTTCAAGAAATTTCTTATGAAAATAATCAAACACATTTTCAAATGTGAAAATATCATTACTATTTTCCAATAACTGTGACAAAGTAGGTAGTTTATCTGGTTTCCGATCAGGTGTCCAAATATTTGGTTCATCACCCATTATTTTTATTAGCAAAATATGCAGAAGTTTATCGCTATGAATCAAGGAATCAGTTATGGAGCTCCTTTCAAAATTGAAAAGTGTAATAGAATTCAATTCTGATACTAATATATCTGGGATTTTTTTCAAGCCAATATCTTTGCAATATTTAGTTAATATAGCAACACCTTTTGGAGTAGGTTGTAACAATACTTTCTCTTTTGGTTCATTTCTAGTTCTATCAGCAGGTGTATGTAACAATTTTGCTTCCATAAAGGTTATTAGAAGATATCTAGCTAATGGTTCTTTAATATGGTATGACAGATTAATGCATGTGACGTTTGAGGATGCCTTTATCTCTAGATGTTTCATGGTTATAATTGCTGTCTTCATAGAGAAGGAATATGGATAAACCTTCTTGAAAATTCCGGAAAACAATCCTTTTGTTTCATCAGGATGAGATTTAAGATTCATACAGATCAAGAATATACTATAGACAGTTGCTAGGTCTTCTGTGAAAATTAATCCATTAGGTGTCCTTCTTAAATTATCGTAATGTAGACAATGTGAATGTAAATTTGTTATTGTAGTACTCATTTCCATGTAGAAATAAAAGACTACTGTCTAGTATGAATAATATTATTATTTTCTCTCCAGAAGATATGATTTAGTTAGTCCATCAGAATATATTAATCCTCTAGAAAAAGGTATAACCATAAATTAAAATCTGTAATCATTAAAGGAACTCATATATATTTGGTTTAATATGATATTATAAAAATGCTATTTTATGGTATGCCAACGAGTTAATTTTGAAACCACCATTCAGAATCAAGAAGGAAATATATTCTCTGTTAATCCTAGATGACACTATTTAATTTGGATGATCCATATAATAATTTAAAAATAACCACCAAATTTCTCAAGAAAGATAGAAGTTGGTTTCATCTATCTTTGTCTTGATTACTTTATGATACAGGAGGAAACATTTCTCAACTTTATTGTTAATTATTTTTCATATAATAATCAAGAAAGGTATTAAAATATGACATAATGATATTTTTTTTATTTGTAAGAAAATAAACCTCAAATGCGTCAGTTACTACTTTAAAACAATCAATAGGTTATAGCTTAAAAAGATATACTGTAACTCGAAATATCTAGTTTCACAAATGTATCCATATCTATATTATGTATTTAACTTGTTATAATACATCAGGGGTGGAATTTATTGTACTTGAGATGTTTGAATGGGATAATTTACTAGAGATAATCAATGTTTTTACAATGTTTTGGTAACAATCTAATGAGCTTGCATTATTCTTGTAATTAGACCTTATAGTATTAGTTAATAAATTAGCTAGACCATCCTCTTGTTTCCCTATTTCTTCAACAATAGTAGTATTAAATATATCAACAAATTCATTTTTATTACAGGGTCTAATTGTTAAATTATATATCACCTCTTGAAAATATTCGCCTTCATTGGATGGATAACTATCACAAAAAATGTTGACTAATCCATCTGATTCATTGCTAGATAATCGTATGTATCCGATTTTAATTGTTCGGTTCCAAGACTTGGTATCATTCAAGCAATTGTTAAAAATATCTATTAGACATCCTGATTTATCAATAAAAATCAACAATGACTTTCTATGTAATTTAAAGTTTGAATATTCAATAAGATTAATTAGTAATTTAATAAAATTCGAATAAATTGTTCCGCTTTCAATTTTCTCAATAAGATTTGGATCAATTTCGTCAATTTGAGATATAACTTGGTATAGTATTTGTTGAAGCATAATACTTGATCGATCTTTTATATTTATTATGATAAAGGAGTAATCTGTATACAATTCTTTTAATTTTTGAATAGAATAATATAGTCCAATCTCTCCCATATGTATGGTAGTGTTACATGGTTTTATAAGATTCAATAGGTAATTTCCATTAATCAGAGCGGGATTATTAAGTTCAATCAATGCTGTTAGATAGTTATAAATTTTGGTAACCACAGGAATGAGGTGAGATGATAGCTTTATATTTAATTGGTTCTGTTTATTACACCACATACTCCCAGAAAAAAACACTTTCGCTTTTAATTCTTCTTGAATCATTTTTAACAAATACTGTTCTTCTATACTGAGTGTCGATAAGTGATTATCCTTGGTTTTAGTATCGTATGGCTTACTTTGTCCACTGTTTTCTGTATCAATATTTGAACTATTGTTAATGAGAGATTGTACTTTTTCACTGTTAGACCTCTCTATAATGATATCTTGATATTTACTCACAACCAAAGGAATCTTCTTTGCCTTCAGCATTTGTTCATGGTTAATTCTAGAATCTTTAATAATATCTCTAGGATCAACATCTCGTGAAGATATTCTTAATGGGGCAAAATCTTTATCAAATATATTAAGCATTAGCTTTTGCTTACTATTTCATGAATAGGGAAGATAGATTTAGGATATTATTTTGTATATGACCTTAAAGAATGAAGAGGTAAGAGGCTTTATTCATTTGTATCTGTTCTTTTCTTTATTATTTTTCTTATTTTTGTTTTGGCATTACATTTATTATATTGATTATAAACATGTGGAGGTGGATACTAACGCATATAAGGCATAAATTAATTTATTCAAGTGAATATAATGAAATTAAATCTAATATCTAACAACAAAAAAAGTGAATATGTCTTATAAGATGTAGTAATTTCTTTTTTATATCTCTTTTATTATACATATTAAACAACTATATATAGGTTCTATATATATATATATGGAATTAGAATAAGTTTAGTAGGAAAACAAAAACAAAAACAGGTACCAACTAGTAATAGTAACAACAAATGGGGCTTCATATAATTTGTGTATCTGGATATATATTAAACAATTCAACACAAAATAAAAAAAAACATTTAAACGATGAAGAAAAATACTCTTTAAATTCATAACACAATAGTATACGATCACTTCTTGCCGACAACTTCCCAGTTATCATCAGTGTCATCTTCAACAGTCAATTCAGCAGTCTTGGTAGCTAGATCGTTAACAACTTCGGTTGAGTCCTTCTTTTCTTCCTCTTCTTTTTCTTCGTTATTTTCTTCTTCTTCTTCTTCTTCTTCTTCATCGTCATCGTCTTCAGTACGTAAAATATCAAAGGAAGAATTTTGGGCTTTAACTTTTTCCTCTACCGCCTTAGATTCAGCCAAAATCTTTCTGCCAGAAATTGGTTGTGGTCTTCTGTTGAAATTGGCACCACGAGCAGAACCCCAATCTAATTCAGGTTCATCCTTTTTCTTTTGTCTATTGAATCCGGAAGATCTTTGTTGTCTATTTTCGAAATTAGAACCACGAGCAGCACTCCAGTCTAATTCAGGTTCTTCTTTTCTCTTTGGTGGTCTTGGTTCTCTGAAATTAGACCCACGGGCGGCGCCCCAATCTAATTCAGGTTCTTCTCTCTTTGGTGGTCTTGGTTCTTTGAAATTAGAACCACGAGCGGCACCCCAGTCCAAGTTTGGTTCTTCTCTCTTTGATGGTCTTGGTTCTCTGAAATTAGAACCACGAGCAGAGCCCCAATCTAAGTTTGGTTCTTCTCTTCTGTTAGATGGTTCGAAGTTAGAACCACGAGCAGCACCCCAATCAAGATCAGAACCGCCTCTGAAACCACCACCACGTCTTGGAGCAGCAACAGAGACATAGACAGTACGTTCATTCAACTTGGTGGCATTGAAAGTCAAAGCAGTCACTAAGTCTTCACGTTCTGTAAAAGTGATAAAAGCCATACCTTTCAATCTGGAAGGATCGCTTGGACTAACAGGCAAGTCCACATCTTCAACGGCACCTGGCTTGTTTAAACCGTCCTCGACCCAAGCCTTGACACCTTCTGGAGAGATGTCCCATGGAATGTTGTTAATAATGGCCCTAAATGGAGGAGAGTCTGGGACAGGATATTCTTCACGTTCACGACGGAAACCACCTTCTCTTCTGCTGCCATCTAAAGCTGGATCTAATCTGGAGGTTCTTCCACCATTGAAGGAAGAATCATTCAACATAGATTTTTTCTTAGCAGCAGCAATCTCTTCTAATGGAACAGTATTTGCACTTACATTTTCAATTGGAATAGTAATTTTGTTTAAATCAACGTCATCCACACCCCATGAGGAATTGTCAAATGTAGAATCGTTTAAGAAGGAATTTAAATCCATCTTAACTGTCTTTTTTGGAGGAGCCATCTTGATCTAAATATTCTGTGTATCTCTGTATTTAGTTATTAGTAACTGTTCTCGTCTATCAGAATAAGAAGTTGATATCACTTGCTAACAAATCTTCAAGTGACTAAATAGTCATAAGAAGGCAAGAACTATGAGATGAGTAACAAAAACAAATAAGATAAAAACAAAAGAGACAAGACGAAGAAAAGACCAAAAAGAAAATAAATAAAACAAACCAACCTTAGTACATCATTAAGGTTACTTTTATCAACTGTCAAATAGTCCTATACCAATATATTGTCAAATAAAATCATCATCTAACTTTGTTTATTCTCAATGAATACAAAAGTCATCAAAAAATTTTCCTTCTCATTTTTTTTTCTCGCAGATTGTGTCGTCACATAAAAATTAAACACCCACACACCAGTTAAAATTTCTTGTCAATTTCGAATTAGCATTCTGCTGTAATTTCCGCCACAGGCTTTTATTTCCTCCGTCTCCCCTTTCCAAAAAGGGAAAAAAGAAATGAAATGAAATGAATATGAAGAAAAAACTAAATCTAAGAAGAAATTAAAATTGTTAGATAAGTAAGATAAAGCAAAAGGAGGAAGAGAGGTATATAGGTTAGTGTGTGTTATAAGGTATGTAACTCTCAATTGAATCTAAAATTTATTGAGCATTATTGACAGTATTTTCCTCAAGCCAGATAATAAGACAGAAATAGGAAATATAGAGACAAATGCTAGAAAATAAATTACTTGTTGAATACTTTTCCAATCTTTTAGCCACGCATTGTTTACCCTTTGAGGAATTCACCAAACTGATTAAAGAATCAGATATCAATGCTACTGAGCAAGAAATGAAAAGATGGTATTCCATTTTACAAGATCAAGACAATCTGCTATTGAATCAGATAACTCAACAGATTAAAGATGTGTTACTATTGTTTAAACAAATTAACATATCTGACTTCACAGAGAGAGAAATGAAACAATATTTTACTTTGGAGACCTTTATTAATAATCTTTATGAGATGGGGCTTCTCTTAGATAAACGATTGGCATATATAAATTCAGAATTAGAAAATCACACCAATATATTACATAATTTTTATGATTCACTAAAATTAGTGGGAGATAACACAGATGAACAGAATCAGAACGCAACTATTGATAGATTGATTGATAAACTAAAAGGATTGAAAGATAGTATGAAGAAGCTTGAAGATATATAGAAATGGATACATGTTAATAATATTGAACAGCAGTAAAGGCTACATACACATATACATGTATAGATACACTTATTATCTGCACTAACAACATACATTTGGATCAAGCTCTGGTATATTTGCATATTCATCACCCAACCATTGAAACACTTCATATTTGGAATTTAATACCTTGGTATCATGTAAGGAGTATCCATCTCCACTATCTGATCGAAGGGCTCCAGTCATGCTCATTGGTTTGATAAATATACATCGTTTGACCCTGGAATGTACTAATGCCATTGCACACATAGAACAAGGTTCGTGTGTTGTATATACGTCATAGTTTAAGCATAGATAAGATGTCATATTTATTGGGTCCTTGTTCTCCTTAAACATTTTTTGTAATGTAGAGACCTTTTTAATTGCAAGCATAATACTATGATCTAATGCAAACCCGTCCTTACAAGATCTTTTATCAGTTGTCACAATTTTTACATTATTATTTATAGGATCAACAAATGCAGTTACAATCGGAAACTTATTCCCATTTGTATATTCACGTTCACTGAGATTGGCTATCTTTTGTAACATATTTTTAATTGAGTCCATATTGATGACATAGTCGTTTAATATTTGATCGTTGGGGTTCCCATTCCATGTCAATGGCCAATACTTCTTTCCCCATTGGTGCACTAACTCTTTAATCATCGGTGCAAAACGAGGTACCAAAACGTTGTCACTTATTGAATTATATTTAATATCATTTTTTTGTAATAAGGTTATTACTTGATCTTTATCTTCCATGTATTCTTTAGAGAATATCACAACACACAAAAATTTGTTATCCTTGGTTTTTTGGATTCTTTTGAGATGTTGTAATGATATTGGATCTTTGTCTTGAAGAGATCGTATGAGCTCAATAATTTTTTTCGAATCTCTGGGATTGATTTGTAACGTCCATACAGGTATTAAGTCGGGGATATCATTATTTTCAAAGTTTTTGACTTGTAATAATTTATCCTCAATAATACAATTTTTATAATCTATCTTTAAAGGATTATGAATTTTTTTCACCATTAATTACTTATTGTTTATAGTGTGCAATGAAACGAGGTTAAAAAAAAAAAGTAAGCAAAAATAGAAAAGAAAAATAGACTATTGGATATCTCACTGATAAATCCTTTTCAACAGTTGAAGAGAATTATTGACAAACATCTCTGACGAATACTTGTCTAACTGCAATTATTTCACAATTTCTTCTCGAATAATGAATCTCTTTGTATGTTTTATTCTCTTCTTGTTGGTTTATTTTATTTTCATTTCTTTTTTCAAGTTTCCTATAATGAGGCGGAATTTTTGGAAACTGAGCGGCATATTGCAATCCCGAATTTCTATAGAATTTGTAGGGATAAAATATGAAAAATATTCATTAAAGCATTACAAGTTTAAATACATACATACGTATATACATGTATGGTCTATACATATTTTACATGTATTATATATCCTTCTACAGCTATTTGGTTGTTACAAGCTTAATAGAATATGTTTATTTATGTATTAAGTTGATTTTTATTGTTGGATTTTCTTTCCAATTCTTTTTTTAATTTTGTGTACAGTATGAAGGATAACGAAGTTAGCCTCATGATCCGACACTGTAATGGTTATATATCGTAAATTCTAAAAGGATTACTAATGTTCCCTATCAAAAATTATTTGAAAAATTATTTCTTAAATTCTCTGCATCTTTTTGTTGTCTTAATCGTTCTACAGCTTCAACCCCTCCAGATTTTCGTAAGGAAGAGTTTTCTACAAAATTCCCTAATTCATCCTTAAATTCGTCATCTTCTTTATATAGTTTTTCTCTTTCCCAAAGTTTTTCTGCCCTTTCAATTGCATCCTGTCTACCTTCATGATCCGGGTTTAATGATTGTACTTCTAGTAGTACCTGTTCTCTAACTTGATTAAAAGTACCAGGCTTTAATAAAGGCATGATAGGTGGATTTACTTTTGTTTTGGTCCGATTTTTCTCTTTTTCTTCGCAACATAATTTTACTAAATCAAAAGTTTCAGATGCACGATGTAAATCTTCCTCCAAATCCACAATCAAATCCTCTTGAAGAGTTAAAAATTGTTGTTCTTCACAAACTTTATCTAACTCTTCCTCCCATATCTTTTTCCAGTGTGGCTTTTCAGTACTAATGAATTTTTGCATGTTTTTAAGATCTTCCTCTGCTTCTTTTATTTCTTTGTTTAATGATTCAAGTCTTTTATTAGATGGAGTAGCGCCACGATTTGCAACATCCTTCCTTAAAATTTCAATTAAATCCTGTAGATCGTCCACTTTACTCAATAAGTTTTCTGAAATGTCGCCTAATTTATCTTGGGATTTTTCAACATATGTGCTGACTCCTGATAATTCATTGTTTGAATCAAATGAACTTGATTTGAATTCCTCCACTTTAGAAAGGATTGTTTGGATTTTTTCGTTAGTTTCCTTTTTGTTAGTTGTGTATATTTGTTTTAAAATTGATAAATTGTGTAACATTTGTTGTATATCTGTTTGATTACTTTTAGTTGAATCGTTTTTCATATCGTAAGATGTTTCAGTATTAGTAATTTTGAAATTATTTTCTTGGATTTTATTAACAACTCGAAGTATTTCATTTTGTGATTTTTTAATCTCTGATTTAAATGTTTCAATAACATCAGTCATGTATTTTTCAACTTGGAGGGACTCCCCCTTTGATCGAAGTTCTATAACTGATCCATCTTGTAAATCTGTTAAATTATGTTCCTCTAACTCATAAAACTCTGAATATTGAGGATCTTTAATGTAAATATCTGGAAAACTTTTGCTACCAGGTGAATAAGCGAATCTTTCCACAAACAATAATCTTAAACTGTTTAAAGATGAGACTTTGGGGATATGGCATTTTTTGGTTTTTCCTTCTAATCTCAGAAATATTGTATACATATCTTTATCATTATAAATTGAAATATGGGGATTGGGTTGGTTAAATTTTTCTATTTTATTATCTCCATTTCTCACCATATCTTCGTTTGTAATTGGATTTGAACTTTCGTTTGTTATAGCTAGATTTTTATTGTTATTATTGTTGTTGTTGTCATTATCAATTTGATGGACGTTATTATTATTTACATTTACAGTTGACATATTTGCTACTGCCGCTGCTGCAATTGCCTCTGACGTAGATTGGTTAGTTAACTTAGCCATATGGTAAGCAGAGTATCTTTTGGAAGCACGTCTTTGAATATTTGTGCCATTTTTCAATTGAGAAAGTGCATCACTATTTTCCATAGTCATCTCTTTATTATTGTGTGCAACTAAAGACTCTTGTCCATCAGGTGAAAGTTTACTATTGGCGGTTATCATTGTGTCTTCAGATTTATCATCTTCCTCAGTTTCACTATTCTGTGTTTTTTGGACATTATTGCTAATACCGTCTTGTTGTTTGGATGGATTCTTTTCACTAACGTTGGGATTAATTGGAGATGTTGTTGATACTAACGAAATATTGCTAGTTACTGATGTATTTCTAATATGGTTTTGACTTGATCTTGCCGTTTGTGGGTCCTTTTTCATATGGTTTTTGAGGAATTCTTGTTTAATTTTTAATTTCTCTAACATTGTAACAATAATCTCTCTTATTTGAAATAAATATTTATTTAAAGTTTGATCGCATGGTTTTTCTCTTAAAGTCAATTCTAAGACACGACGTAATTGTAAAGGAACATCACCCAAATCACTAACATCTATTTCGTGTTGAGTAAAGTATTTGAAAACTAGTTTAAAATCATTACCAAGTTGGACATATGCATCTGAAACACCTTTTCCACCAACCAATCCTTTTGACCATTGGGTTAATACTTGAAGAAGATGCTTTGTAGATATAAGCAATTTGGTTACTGTAGTCTCGATACTGAACATTCTAGAGGAACTAGATGATCTTCTTGACATGTTTGTGGAAACATTGGGTGATTGTTGATCGTTTGATTCGGCCATGTCTTCTGTGAATTAACTCAAAAATGATTGTAATTAGTTGGATAATATGAAGGTAATGATAACTAGAAATGACAATATTTATAATAATTTTTAGAATGTACTTAAAAGCTTTCAGAACTCTTCTCCTTAAAGTATTATTTTTTTGTGTCTTTTTTTACAGTTTAAATTTTGGTGGTATGTATTTGATGTATACATAAAGGGGAAGGTAACCTAGTTTGTAAGCTGGGCTTCAACTATTTTACGTCAGCTCTTTAACTCTCTCTTAAGTTCTATTGATTATTTTTTTTTCATTTAATTTCAAGTCTTTATTTTTTTCGAAGAATTATTGACATTAGGTAAAAAAAAAAACAATTAACAGAATTATTGAAGAATGTAGGATAGAGAAAACTTAACATAGTGATTAATATATAGCTTATATGTAATAAAATAAATATCTATTCTTAAGAAAGGGACAGCTCGTATGATAAATAGGAGTGTTATTCAGTTCATAGTAAAATTATAATATAAAAGAACCTTATTTATATTTTGCTTTCAAAGAAGTGACTTAAATAAGGTTGCTGGTGTGTTGCTGGGTTTACGAGGGGATACCAGAATAGTATGGGAGGAGAATCTAATGATGATATTATTTCAGATTCTCAAGAAAGCAGTCCAGAAACAACTATCTATGGAGATGGCAATCAAGAGGTATCGATAAGTAGCAAATTCTCATTGACTCAAATTAATTCTGATAATAATGATGAGGCTTATAATCAGATAGATAGTCCAGAGGTAATAAACCAGGTTACTACCATTGATAGTCAAGAAAATCCTATTACAAATGACTATATTATTGGGCAAAATACAAGTACTAGTTTGATTAATAGGCAAATTACATTCGAGAGGGAGGATACCGCACCAAGACGAATGCTTAGAAAAAGAACTGCAATTCAAAAAATGCCATATAGTTTAGAAAGAATTAAACACAGGCAACTATTGGAAGGATATGATGTATCTACCTTTGATATTATATCTAATCAGGTTGATCTTTCAGTTCTTGAGAATAAAATTAATAAAACAGATATTATAAATACAAAGATTAACGGCAATGTAGTTAATAATGATGATATATATACTAATGACAATACCAGTGATTATGATAGTAAGATATATGAAGATGATTCAGATGTGTATTCGGAGTACAGTAATCATTCTTTACAAAAAGAGGATGATGATATTAACATTGAAACTCAATATGATTTGGATGAAGAAATACCTACATTACAAAAAGATTTTTGTGACTCTACTGAGGATAATGTTCATAAAATAACTTCTTCTGATGAAGCTATTGAACCTGACATTTTATTTAGAGGAAAGAAATTAAAAATTAAGACAGGATACCGAGGTGTTTTGCCTAAGATGTTGTGGGAAAGACAGCTTTCTACAGTTGAAAAAAGAACTACCTATTCAAGAAGGACTTCACCACCAAAAGATGGGAAAGGTGTTGCAAAGAAGAAGAAGGTCATTACGCAAACAGGCCAGGACGTTTCTTTACTAAAGGAGTTGATAGTAGATACCAATGAAGAAAACAATTATCATGATGATGTGACAAAAAATTTTGAAGTTTATCATCAGAATCCGACTGATAATGAAGTTGAAAATCTAAGTCTAATAAATTTGGATAAATATTATCATAATAAGTATGATAATTATATTTCTGATTCATCTTTGAAGTATGAATTAGATGAAACCGGCAGGGATGACATAGATAAGGATGATTTCACTCATACTGGTGCAATAAATGATATTTATACAATTGATGATTTGGAGGAATCATCCTTGATTGGTAATGAGTTGTATCCTTCCTCTGATGATGATATGATGATTGTGGAAGATAATCGTAGTGAGTTGAATCCATTATTAAATGTAATTGAAAGGGGAAAGGAAAATTTAATTAAAAATAAAGTAACTAAGAAGAGTTTCCTAATGAAGGGGAAATCTGTTAAAAGGAAGGGAAAGATAACAAAAATGGGACAAAAAAATATAATACAACGTATCTCTATAAAAAGTTACAAAAGATCATCACCGATTATATTAAACAATAAAAAATCTTATCAAGATATATTAAAGGAAGAAGAAAATAATGAATCAGACGTAGAGAACAAGACTGAGAAGAAAAACCATAAAAGTAAGAAATATTTTGCAAATCGTAAAGTTGTAACATATAATACAGTGGTAGAAGCTTTGACAGGTCAGTTTAGATCTAAATCACACAAAGGTAGAAGGTCTGATGAAGGAGAAAATGTTTTAAATGAAGTAGTTAGTATAGTAGACAATTCACCTTTGGAGGTGTTGGATGTATTTTTTAAGAAAACTAGCTTAGTGCCACCAGATAATATAGTCATCTTGTTAAATAATAAAACCTATACTCTCTCAAGGTTTAATAGTGACAAGATAGAAAGTACTATGAAAACAATTTTTGATTGTATTATCAATGAGGGGTCATCAGAAGAATCTTTGCTCACATTATCTAAGCAACTTACCAATTTTTTATGGCAACTAAATATTCCTTCTATTCGTGTTGTTATAGAAGAATTTCATGCGAACTTCAGAGAGAAGTTGAATAGTCTGGGACAGAAGGCAAGATCCATACATTTTTATGTATTAGCTGTTTGTCAATTGATGCTTTTGGAAGTTACAAAATATGGGAATATTGCCCTTATATATAAAGAGAAGATAAAAAGGACAATATTGAATCACGTTGTATCTTTATTTTCTACTTTGTCTATCTGTTATGAAAAGATAAATAAAGAAAATATTGATCTTTTGAATCAGAGTTATGATATTTTAGCTACAATAATTGATGAATTGAAATTGAAAAAGCAACTGTGGTATATTTTTAATGAAAAATGTTTTGGTCCAGATGTTGTTCGAGTACTTTGCAATATTTTTCCAATAAAGACTCCACAATGGGCTGCCATAAAAATTGAAAATGATTTTAATGGGTTAAAGAAAGCCCTTTCCTTGATATCTTATTGTCATTATAACATGCATTGGGATATCGAAACTTCTATTATTTTAAAACTTCATGATATTTTCAAAGGGAGACGTTTTAACGATTTTGAGGAAGAGGGATCCTCATCAAAGATTAACAAAGTTTGTATCAATCCAGAAATGGTCTATGCTTGTAAAACTGTATTCAATCAATATTTATTTTTGATCAATTATATGAGTATATCGAATATTATGCTGGAAAAATTAACACCAATTAGCAGAATGACGATTAATGATACACCATCTGCTTTGATTAATCGTCTTAATCTGCTTGTTTTGTTGGCACACATATCTAATCTTAATTATGCAAACAGGTTTCAGCTTTTCATTACCCAACTTATTGAAATAAAGTTTGTTAATGATTTAAATTTACAAGATCGTATGAGAATATCTGAAGCTATATTAAATTCAGTTATTTTCTTTCTCCTTGATAGTGTGAAAAAAAATGTTGCTATGAAATATAGTATTATTCCAATGATATATGAAGATATGATATTGTCTTGTTCTTCTAAAAAACCTTTATGGATAAGTTTTTTGACTAAAATTCGTCAAGTAGTCAATAACCACAAAGATATATGGAATAGACTTAGTAAAGCATTATTCAAGTGTGGTATTACCACAGATGACAATAAGGTTGATAAAGAATTGTTTTCTTTGTTTTTGGATATATATTTGGAGAATTTAGAGAACACAGATTCAAAGTGGATATTTGCAAATTTGTTTCCGTTGGTGAGAAATAAAGCACAATTATCAGTAGATTGGATTTATGCTTATTGTAAAGTTGGAAGAAGTCTAATTGCGAAGGGTGAATTAAATTGGTGGCAATTTGTTACATTCCATAGCCTTGAAAGTAGTCCTGAAATCAGATTTTACTTCAACTGTGAGGTTTTAGAGTTATGTGACAATATATCTTTTAAGAATCTTGAAAAGGAGTTTTATTCAGTTGTTGTTGACAATATCGACAGTTCAATGAAAAATAAATCCTTTTGGAGGTTATGTAAGAGGTTATTACAAAAGAGTGAAAATAATGTGGTCAACTTCAATAATATGGGTACTAACATAGTTAATTATTCACCATTTTGGAAGAGATTGTTTGAAGTAATGGGGAGACTGAAATATAGTGATTTGATTATTTCACTTACACGTAAATTAGCTGAAATGTATTTTAACGGGATGATCGAAAGTAATTGTAGCCGTGATATAGTAGTATTTTTGGATTCTAAGTTTATTAATTATTTACAAGACATTTCTCAGTTTAATCGTTTAAGAAAAGTTTTCCAAATTTCAAATCAAGAAATAGAGAATAATAATTTTAGGAAAGCTATTAATGCACTACCTGATATTATTGATCAAGTTATTTTTATGGAGCAGTCTATTTTGAATGCAAATTTTGATGATGTAATTGAAAAGAAGATCATATCATTATTTTCAACAACAAATGAAATGTGTAACCTAAATCCTTATAGACTTATTGTCACAACAATAGTTGGGAACTATTGTGATTCTCTTACACCTACAATTATTTTTAAAAATAAAATGAAGATTTCAAATTTTCTTCTTTCTATACTTTTAAAAGTTAACTTTAAAAAGTTCTACCAGGTAAAGGAAAATGAATATCTGGAGTTGTTTCGTCTGGCACATTTTATATTTATCACATATGGGTTCAAAGATACAGGGACAAAGAAGCCATACGTATACGCTACATTTATGAAAACAAGTTTACAATTTTTTTTACATATGGTAGATATAAGTATGGGATTTGATGAAAGTTCTTTGTTGAGTCAATTTAGTACATATAATTCTTTTGCCGCTGAAACTAAAATAGAATTAAGTGATGTGGATGTTAAAACTTTGTGTGATAAGGTAGATACGATTTTAATAAACAGTACTAATGCAGATAATTTGGATGCAGATGATGCATTGACAGATTCTGACACGATAGAAAATACATATAATTCACTTAATAATATTCTTTCATTTTCTCTCTGATATATGTCAATATGTACAGAGGATATGGCATGAAGAATAAATGTTGGTAATTTCATAGAATAATGATCACTTTAAAACTATATTATTATTTGTTTTTGGCATTTTATCAGGTAGTTGACATTGATAGACGTCCGCCACTAGGTTAGATTGTTTTGTTTGATAGTTCTCAAGACATTCTACATAGATATGTAACGATGAAAAACAAGACAGTATATCGTTGTTGAGTATATACTGGAAATGAAGTTGTGATAGAAAATATCTTTTTATGTTTTTTGTTTAGTAATCAGAACAATTCCGAAGTGAAAAACTTTTTAACAATTATGTAATAAACAACAGATTTATAATATATAATTTCGATAGTTAGTACAAAACTTCACAGCTCAAAACATGAAAAATACAATATTTACAAAGCATACTCATCAAGGGAATATATACATAATGATGAACATTCAATAACGTCATTTGAGAAGTAATAATTGAATAGAGAAAGTACCATGTAATTCTGTAACAACTCTCTTTTTTTTTTTGTCTTTTTTTGTCATTTGTAATATAAATCATCACTAGAAAAAACTTTCGTATGAATTTTTATACACTGAAGAATAACACTATCTTTTTTCTTATTAGTTAAAGATTAAAAAAAAAATGCTTTGTCAATGAATAGTTAATAGCCTTTCATTTTTATATCCACTTGAAAAGTAAATATATATACTCAAATTTATTGAATAGACCGTAAGATTCAAGCATATTTCTAAAATATAACTTTTTAACAAATGTAAACGATTTTCTTTTTTTACATTAAGAGACTATTAAGGTGAATGAGTCAAACCATAATTTTTGCAAACATCTGAAATTCTTTCTTTCAAACATTGTCTTGTTTTATCAATAATGGTATTTGAATGCTCGTCTACTGGGAAATGTCCGTTGATATGTTTTTGTGTATAAATATTTAAAATATAGTTCAATACTCCTTTAACCACGATCCTCTTTGTTATCTCATCGGCTTCACTAGCGGTAATAGTTAAATAATCTTCAAAAGATCCTGTGGAAGTATCCTGAGAGTTGATGTACCAAGAGACTATTGAATTTGGCGCCAAGACATTTTTATCTCTACATTTTTTATCAGCCATTCCAAAATCCATTGGTTCAATTCCAAAATCAATCCCAGGAGTAATCAATTCCAAATGAAAAATGCCATTTTCTTCAATCATGACCACAAGAACAGCTCTATAAAATACTGGGCCACAACCACAGTTCTTAGTATGTGTTTTTGCAAACGAAACCCAAACATTTTTCCCCCTAACGCCAGGTAAAGGTTCTGGTAAAGGAACAAATTGTGTACCGCCTCTTAAACCACCCCACACATTAGTCTCACTCAATTTCAGTGTATCAGCAGAAAATCTTTCTTCACACTGACCGTTATCTAAGGAACACCTTAGGATCCGTAGTGGCATAAAACTATAAACAAAGTGAATATAGCCAAGGGACAATTCACTGTATGAATTATCAATACGTGGAATGAAAAATGGTGCCCAATTCTTTTCTGTCTTAGACAAGCCTTTGGAATCTGGTAATAGGAATTTGACCAAAGTTGGTATACGTCTATGTGGAAGAATTGAATGCATTTTTCTCTCAACACCATCATCCAAATTAAAAATAACGATTGGTTCATCTCTACCGTAATGGTCCTTTCTAAGAATAACATGTGGATCCTCGGGGCCACTTAAGTCGGATCTTAACTTGAAGTGGAAGTTGAGTACTGTTGGATAGGTTAGGAAATATTTATCTAATATATCTTTTTTATATTTTTTATTCTTTAGAATATTGTCATTGTGTCTTTTTAAACATTCATGGTATTCTTCAACAAAACCTCCTTTGTTAAGTAGTTCGCATTGGTCAACACCCAATTGTTTATCCAATCTCTCGAGTTGTTCTTGGAAATCAGGAGGTATTTTAACATCTGAATAAGGAACTCTTTTCCCTTTGATTTCGTTCCAATCTTTATCGAATGCGGTAGCTCTGATGAACGAGATTCTAGGATAATTTTTGGAATTTCGAGTATAGATGATTCTACTAAATGTTAAATAACAATTCTCAGTTTCTGACCAAACGGACATATGACCGAATTCAAACCAGTGTTTTTCTATAATCTGTTCCTCTGACATATTTTTTTCTTCTTCTTTATTTTGTACCATGTCAGAGATTTCGTTTTGCCAAGAGAGAATCTGTCTTCGAGCACCGATTAAGTCATCTTTATTTTTCCGTTTATTGACTTGAAATTGCAAAATACCGTCATATTGTAAATCTTTACAAGTGACAAATTTTTCATATAATTGATCCTTTGGCATGAATTTATCGTTATTGTTGTTATATAAGTCTGGATCAGACTGGGAGGAAGCTGGAGGAAGAAGAGAAGAAGGAGGGAAATGATTCTTTCCAATATCTAAATTTGATATATATCCTGTGATATTTTTTGTCAAATAGCGATCTATATTTTTATCTGACTCATTGATATATGATAAAGTTTCTTTTTGTTTTTGTATCTCTGAAGTGATATCAATTTTTAACAAATCTGCTAATCTTTCAACTTTGTATATCTTATAATTCTCATTTTTATTTTTCAGTAAAGAGATACAAAACCAGAGTAATATGAAAATACACACCACACCAACGGTTTTAATTTTCAAAAGTCTATTAATTTTGGCAGTATGGTTATTAAAGAGTGTATTTTTTAATCTAAAGTAATGAGACTGTATCATTCTTCGAGGATCTCATATGGTTTTGTTTTTTGTTTAGTTTACAGCAAGGACCAATACTAAACAAATTATTCGAGGGTTGAAAAAAACTCCAGTTAAACAAAAAAATAAACACGTAGATATATATATATATGTATGTATGTATTTTTAGGAATGGATGTTACTCAAATCAGATGTTTTAAAGTAAAAGAATGAAAAAAAAAAAAAAAAAAAAAAAAAAAAAAACTGGAGTAGTTATTGTTTACACATCTTTTTCTCAAAAACAAAAATAATCATACTGATGCAGGAAAGAAATAACAAATTTTATTATATATATATATATGACCAAGAGTTTCTTCAAAAAAAAAAAAACTGAAGAATTCTGTTATAATATTCCACACTGACAGAACAGAAAAGCGTAGTAGCGACTAGCAGTAGGCATAATTAAGAATGTCTGTCATGTTAAGTGTGCCCGTGTATGCGTGTACGTATTCTTTGTTTGCTTGTTCTTTCTCTCTCTTTCTTTCTTTCTCTTATATTACAATACTATCGGCATTGTTGAAAAAAAAAAACTGTGTAATTTACGGGTTGTAGTAATGTTTTATATTCCAGAGAGCCCATGGCTAAGGGGAAATTTCGACATTGTTGATAAATACATCAAGAATGTTTAGGCAGCTAGACAATAGAACAAGTCCTGTTCAAAGGAAAAACAAAGAAATCAACACCAACCACGATTTTGGAGCAAAATAGCACCTTGAAGGGGAGGGAAAGGGAGGAAGGAGATGACGTTATTGTGTGAACAAACAAAGGCAACAACTTCTGTTTTTTTTTTTTTTGTTTTCTTTTGTAAAGATCATTCTACCCTTTTTTCTTTTTTTCCTTTTTTTTCTTCCTTTTCTTCCTTTTGTTGTTGTTGTAATTTCAATATTTGTTGCAGATTGGCGGCAACTTTTGCACTGCCCTTTGTGTCGTGGCCACATATCACACATTTTTTGTTGCCTGTGTCCTTGATTCTTCGGAAAAAACACTTGTTACAGAAGTAATGTTCACAGGAGGTGACAACGGGGTTCTTGTAATCGTTGCGACATATGACACATTTGAATGGAATGTCCTTGATTGTCTTCTCAATCGTCTCCTCGACCACCTTTTGTAAATCACCACCAGGCCTGATAGTGTTGGCAGCAGCAATAAGGTTTGCATCCCGTTGGTTGTGTTGCTGGAACGCCTCCCAGTCTTTATTCAACTTCCAACCCGTCTTGAAATCGTCACGAGAATGCAAAAACTTGCAGTTATCACCATATCCACAATACCCTGTCTGTTTAAAATCTTTACAGATATCTGGCTGATAGTCCATTAACACCGTGCTTTTCAAATTGGACGCCTGTTTGATTTGTTTACTACTCCCCGTCAATTTTGGTTTATTTAAAAATGTTTTAATAGTGGCTTGTATCTCATCTTGTGAAGCAGTCTCCTCCTGCTTTTCAGCTTCAGATAGGCCCAGATATTCATGTGCAACATCTTTTTTCTTTTTAGAAATTTCTGAATCTACATATGTAGTAGTAGTAGAAGTAATAACTGCATCAGTCTCCCTACACTTATTTGTCATATTTGGTTGTTCATCGTTTTGATCATTTTTTCTCTTATCATTTTCATTTGCCTTTTTCACCTGTGATGGTTCTACCAACTTACGTCTTTTAGAATCTACTCCACCGGACAATTTAGCTCTTTTCTTAAACATAAGTCAAATTATCAATATATTATTAATATATTATCTATATTTATATATGTTTATGTTTATGTTTATATGCACATACATACATACAATCTGTTTCTAAATAATAATGAATCAGTTTTTAATAATAAGTAAATAAGTTTTTCTCTTTTTTTTTTTTTTTTTTTTTTTAACAAAGAAAGACTTAATCACACACAAAAAAAAAACATAGAATAGATACTGCTCTAACCCTTTGATCTTTGTGTCTGAACAATATTTGGTCATTACAGTTCATTTAAGAAAGAGATAGGATAGTTAAACAGTTATACCTTATACAGAATAAATCCAAATAGACTACATATATATATATATATGTGTGTGTGTGAGCAAAAGTCAATCTTCTGTTTTAATTATGAGCGATTCTAACAGGAAAAAGAGTAGTACTGTAATAAGGGCCGAGTTTCTAGATAATTCTCCCTCAGGTTTAGGAAGTCATGCTACTACTGTGTTTCTTCGTGGAATGCATCAGAAATATAACTCTGATTCATCACAAGGCTCCGATGGCAATAATAACTTAACGACTGAAAGTAGTAAAAGTGATAATAAAAATAATGATTTTAATGATAATGGGAATATTAATACCCTTGGAAGTCAAGATCACCTTGAAGACAAAGAAAGTGATGAAAATATCATTGTAACTTCTCCGCTAATGGAAAATACACCTTCTGCAATTTCTTTATCGTTGGTCAAATTATACCCCTATTTAATCATTGCTAATCATATTTTGGGTATTTTAACTTGGTCCAATAAAAACATATGGTCCAGTGTTTTAATGGTGCTCATATATATTATCACAGTATCCCAGCTCTCATTCATAACAAAATTTTTTGGTCATATTATTATTGTGTCTTTATTGATGGGATATGCAAAGCTAAACCAATTTATCGAGAAAATGATTTATGAACAATCAACTATTGAAGATATAGTTCAAATAATGAATCAGGTGTCTTATAAATTTGACTTATTGTTATACCCACTGACAAATTTAGATATGGATAATATTGAACGACTATTACTATTCATGGTTCTTATCTCACCCATCGTAATCATTATTAATTTATTGATTATCCCACCAAAAAGGTGTCTACTAATCCTAGGCGTATTTGTATTAACATATCATTCACCAGGCGCAAAAGTCACACGAAGATTATTTTGGAAGTTCAAATGCATACGGAAATTAATCTATTACATCACTGGGTTAAACCTTGGAGGTATAGATGTTTCCAATGGTTACAACTCTAATGGGATATATACTTCCTTTGGACTTAATGAAACTCTGCTTGCAAATGTACAAAGACAAGTTAATAAAAAATTGTCACTTACAAAAAACGGTTCATTGGAGGATGAGGCAAGTAACAAGGAATATAAACTTAATACGTACTCTGCATTTAACAAATCGGATTATAAAGGAGAGGATAATAAACCTATAAAATTCACTTACGTGCTATATGAAAATCAACGGCACTGGATTGGAATCGGTTGGAAATCTACCATGTTGAATTACGAACGTACTCCTTGGACGGACGAATTTTTGAATGAGACTTCACCACCAGATAAATTCCAGTTGCCACCAATGGATAATATTTCTGGGATGAAATGGAGATGGTTAGATAAAACATGGCGTTTGGATTTGACCAATGATGGAGCAATCGATATTGGTAACAGTACGTTGAAAACCACAGCAGATCCAACTCCAAATCAAGGGTACCTATACTATGATAATTACTGGAAAAAACCTTCCACTGAAGAATCATTCACTAAATATACAAGAAGAAGAAGATGGATACGTACCGCAGAATTAATTAAAGTGGATTGTGATGATAGACAAAATGAGGGAAAAAGACAGGAAACTGATTCAAGAGAAAGAAACTCTACAAGTAGTGATGGTGCCACTATTCTTGATTCTAAAGGTAAACCAAAATGGAACAGTCGGATGATATCTGGTAGCAACGTCTATGATTCTATTGAAATGAAATTTAATGATGCTATGAATAATAGCAAAGATTTTATGGCACATGACAGTTCAAATCTATTACAATTGAAACGCAATAATGATAAATGATCAATAAACAAAAAAAAAGGCGCTTTTTAGGGCCACATGTGATATTCTCTACATGAGGAACATCTGTCTATTGCATTCTCATATGAGAAATATAATAGCTATATATACAAAATATAATATATACTCCAAATGATAATCTCTTTTATTAGTAACTTTTGTTATCTATACAATTTTCTGGAGCATATCATAAAAAAACATGAAAAATAAAGAGAGTAAAAGAAGAGCAAAACAAAAGTTTAAAATTTGTAAATGGACATGAAATTATAAACTATATAATATTATCTTATTTAAAGTAATATATGGAATACAAAAAATTGAAAACCCCATAAAATTTAGTAATAATATTATACTATATTTATAACTTGTTGATTTCTAAGGTTGGTGGTAAAGATTGAATTAACTTCTTGGCCTTACCAGCATCGTTGACAATCAAAGTGTATAAAGTCTTGGAACCTCTGACCTTAAATTTGGTTTGTCTAAATTGCTTACCGTTCTTGTTTAACTTCTTGTTAATCTTGATGGTAGCGACCTTAACGTCAGCTCTTCTGGTTAATTCAAGGAATTGCTTAATATCAGTAATTTCTCTAGCCATCTTTACACGTTATTGAGGGAGTCGGTTCGCTTCTTGCAGTTGAAGGGAAATGCGGGGTGAGAAATTACAACACAATACTACATAATATATCCATCTGTTTAAAATACTTTTCCTTGAAAACACCTTTAGCCATTTCTTCTATGGGTTATATCTTCTATGAAGATTGAGGTTTATTCACACTTTGTTCCAATAGTAGTAACCTTAATTGAACATTTCGCAGGATTGAATAAAATCAGACGTCGCACTACTATTTTTGGAATTTCAAAAAAGAAAGAAAATAAAAAAATAAAAAAAAAAAAAAAAAGAAACATCCTGCAGTAAGACGCAGAAAAATTAAATAACGTTATATAACAAAAGTATGTATTTCATACAAAAAAGGAAATTCTTAAACTTTGTGGTTTTTTCCATTTTTTTTCATAATTTTTGCTTTTTTTTATTTTCGATTTAACTTTTTCAGCTAAAAATTCTTAAAACTGTACGGATGTCATAACAGTCTTTGAATTTTGTGTACTTTATGGTCTGATCTGGAAATTTTCATCAACTGAAGCTTGATGTCCAAAAACATGAATGAAAATATTTATCGATAGCATCGGTCTTATGATTAATAGACAAGCGATGGATGAGTAGATATATATGGAATAATATATTTGTATCCACTGGCTTTTGATGTTCCTTTTGAGTTCAAAATAGCCCGTTACTATTTTATGTTATTTTCTTCTTTTTTTTTTTATTTTTTTTTATGAATGTCAAATTTAATACTAAGCATTGTCGAAGGCCTCGGGCAAGATTATTTAGTAGATAAGGCAAATGAATATGCAGAAGAACATTTCCAGCCTGTCAAGGATCCATTTTATGAAAAGATAAAGTTACCTAATGGTGAAACAAAAGAAATTAGACGTAAGTTGCCAAAGGGTTTTTTTGGAAAGAAGGAATCTAAGGCATGGAAATCTATACAAAATAGGGCCTGGATGCATGATAGATCTATGTGTGGGTACTGTTGTTGGACCGATACTATAGGCTGGGCACCATTATTAGCATTATTGCCTCTTATTGGGCCTAGTATCATGTACTTAATTCATAATAAACTTATAACTCAAGCGGATAAATCATTTAGGCTACCATTAGAATTAAAGGCAAAGATGCATGGAAATATTATGGTAGATCTTTGTATATCATTAGTTCCAATTCTGGGAACATTATTTTCATGGTTGCATGCCTGTTCTACTAGGAATGCTGCTATGGTGTATAATTATATTGTTCAAAGAGCCCTGGAGCAGAATCAGACGACACCCCAAGGAATGGATAATAGTCGACCGCCAATGACCCAACCCATACAGAATAGACAACAGAAACAACTATATCAAACTAGAAAAACAAATAATTATGAAAGTAACCGTGGTTACCAATATAATAATAGAAACAATTATTCTGATGATAATAATAAAAAGATCAACCCTTTTGAAATGGAAAACTTGGGTGATGAGCATAACAGTACTAATAGGAATAAAAAGCAGTCATATATAAATGTTCCTACAGTACCACCAAAAGTCCAGTATAGATCGAATAACAATTCTTTGTCACAAAAACAGCTACGATTACCGATGCCTCAACGAATCTCGTTACAAAGGGAGCAAAGATTAAATCAACAACAAGTGTATTATGATCGTCACAATGTTGATAGTCCTTTCGGTGCTCAATATTGTCAAAGGAAACCAGATTTGCCGTACCCATCAGACAGGTAGAATTATTAAGTTAGAATAAATTATTATGTTCCCTATGTTTTAATAACCTAAAAGTACATTTAAATAGACAAATAATATTAGGTCGATTATGTAACAAAGGTAACTTATGTAATTACAAAAACATATGAATAGAGGTAAGTTACAAAATGAAAATCACAACAATAAAAAGATTCAAATGAGACGAAGATAAAAAATATAATTGTCAACAATAAAAGAGATAAAGAATATTAAATTGCAATAGTCCTAATATACGCATACATAAAACAGAGAAGACAACAAAAAAAACAATAAAAACAATAATGAAAAACAATATGATATTTTTTATTTTATAAATCTCATTAAAATCATTAAAAAAATGAAAGTTCATATACAATCACTAATAAAATAATATTAAAAAAAAATGCAATAATAATGCAAAATAGAAAAAATATTACAATGCTACATAAATTTTCTAATCATGTGTATTTTGAACATCTGATAATCTCCTTTCGTTTCTTTGGGTGTTGGAACCACGTCTCTGTTTATTGAACACTGGTGGAATCTCGCCAGAATTAATTAGATCATTAATTTCATCACCTGCAGTCCCCCAATTAGACTTACCAGAACCACCCTTCTTAACATTATTTGGAGATTCGCCAAAATTACCCGACTTAGTGAAGTACTTTGGATCAGCTTGTGCTTCTCTAACAGTCCATTTATTTGTTCTTGCCATTGTATCTTTTTTTAGTAAAGTTTTATATTTATAAATTAAAGAATAATTAAACTGCAATGCTTGTTCGAAAATTCGATTATTTGTTCTATTTTTTTTCTAGTTTTCCTCTAGTAAGAAATAGAATATATTAATATGTATAATAAACACAATTACTTGTTTGGTCTTTTCTGGAATGGGGAAAAGTCTTATTGAAAGCGGTAGTAAAACCTAATAAAGACGTGAGGAGAGTTTAAGATGGCGAGACATGGTATGAGGTCAACGAAACTCCACCCTTATATATGTTTTCTAGTTGTTAATAAATGCACCATGCACAAGATACTAAGACTCAGGAGAGGAAGAGGGAAGGGAGGGGGGTGAGTGGCTGAGAAGAACAAGGGGCTAAAGCCAGAAAGATCAGGAGAGGAGAGAAATGGCTTATAGAAAAGGGAGGAGGGGAAAAATGGTGTGTGCTTGTGTGTTTGTGTTATGTTTTGTTGTGCATTGCTTAAACTGTTAGTTATTCATAATGAAACCAGGTTTCCCCACTTTAAAATAATATTAGGTCATTGTTTCTTTGTTTTTTTTTCTCTAAGCAGAGGATAGCGCCGTGCAAGGGGTTTCCTTTTTTTTTTCCCCCTTATAGTGGAGTTTGGTTTTCTTAATCCGAAGCTCAATAATAAGATCTAAAAAAAAATGGGATTTTAAAATCAAATACAGTGTAAATAGAAAAAAAAAAAGTTGTGATGAAAAAACGCTATATACAACCCTTGTGCCTTGTATCCTTTAGAAGAATTATTTTGCAATTTGAAAAACTGTACCCTAGTTTGTGTTTTTAGTACAAAAAAAAATAAAAATAAAATAAAATTGCTTTGGATACCTTCTAATGAATAATATATTATAAACTAGATATACATCGCATATTTTTATCTTTAAAAAAAAAAGAAAAGAAAAGAAAATAGTTGGTATATCCTTACTAACCTACGTCTTAGTTAGACAAAAAAATATAAATCAACTATCTCATCACTTAGATAAAAAGCTTCAAGAAGAAGGATCTTTTTTTTTTGCCGAGTTGCAAAATTATACTCAAAACCCTATCTTATGAGAAAAAAAGTAAGTTTAATAATCAAACTGTCGTAATTGTTCACCATAGAAAATATTTAGATCCTAGATTAAAACAATTTTTTTTCCAAAATTGTCTCGCTTTTCTTTTTGTTTTTTTTATCAATAGATGTTCTTCGAGAAACTTCTATGGATTTCATTATTTTTAACTAAAGCGACTTTTTTATTTTGCTGAAATAGGTCTTATTTCAGTTTTCAAGAGAGGCAAAAACGCATAACGATATATGATATTGCTCTTTATTTAAGGGAAAAAAAGAGCATTTCTTTGACAACTTGTTATTTCCAGTCTTAGAATAATAATTCTCCTGCATTTGCTTGTAATGATTTCTATTATAATGACTTTCTTTATGATATACGAAATGTAGAATAAAGAAAAAAATTCAAAGACGCTTCTTTATTTTCTTTGTTTTTTTTTTTTGTGTATGTGTGTGCTTTATCAAAATAAGGAAGGTTAAAAATAATCATGCTAATAAACTAAAGATAACACAGTAAAGCCAAGTGAATATTTATTTAAATGGGTCATTTATCAACAGAAGAAAAGAACTAGAAAAAATAAAAAAAAAATGTTTTCTTCATTAAGAAGTACTAGTAAGTACTTTCACATTAATTATAAAAAGTCAACTGAGTTATCATTCCAGAGGGATTTGTATAAATCGTTAAGATCCGTGTTGTTCACAAATTCTTCTAATGTACCAAAATTGTAAGCCGAACTGTTCAACGAAGGCTGCATCAATAGTTGATTATTGTTTGTCGCTATATTATTATGATTCTCTTGTTCTGCAATTACTGTAGAATTAGTCTTTGATATTTGTGAAGATGGAATTGGTACTTTTGAAAACATAATATCATCCTGACTGTATGTGTTATTAATTGTTGTTGTTGCCGTGGGATATGTACTCTTGTTATTATCATGGTGGTTATTATCCTGGCTAATATCATGTTGTGGATGCAACGGTATATCATTCTTGTTTTTTACGTTATCAACATTATTATTTAGTTGCTGTAGTGGTCTTTCCATATTTAAAAGTGTAGTATTATTCATGGATATGGCTGATACATTATTTGGTAAATCTTTGGAATTACTCAATGAATTTGGAGAACAGCCTTCAAATGTTTTAGTATTATTAAATACATTTAATGTAGTTGGGTTGTTTCTCATTGATATCTTGTTCCCCTCAGAATCATGTAATACAGACGGTGGATATACATTTATTGGAACTTGAGAATCTTGTCGGTTACTACCTTTATTCATACTTGAGTCATTTTTAATAGAATTTGTTTGTTTAATAAATTTTGAATTTATGTACTCGGTGTTCTTCAAATTATGACTATACGTACCATTTATTACTTGTTGCATATTCAAATGAAATCCGTTTTCTTGAACTGGTGCTAGTATAAATTTAAACGCATATGAATCATGATCCATAAAGACATCAATTAATGTTACAATATCAGTGGGTTCATTTCTTGATTTTAATATATGTTCTACTCTATTCTTTAAAGTGGCAAGTTTAACATTATTCTTAACCATATAGTGTAATAACAACATTCTTATCAAAATTGCTATCAAAGAAAAAGAACGACCGTACTTTTTTACAGTCTGACTTTGGCTAATACTCTTATTAACCATACATAATTCATCAAAACCTTCTGAAAATACCAACACACTATTAAAAATTTTCAATAAATTAATTATATCATCTTCTGTAGTGAAATTATATTTATCACTCATACTATGACATGCAAGTACAAAAGTGAAGCAATAAAATTCAAACAATCTCCACATCTCGTAACGTATTTCTAACTCCATTAAAAACTTTGATGTTCTATTAAATATTTTATGTATTTCCTTATGATAATGTAATAATCTACTCTTTGTAATATTTGTTTTTGGTTTATGCATCAATCGACTAGTTAGTGAGCAACAAGATTTTACAATTAATGTAGAATATAGCGAATATAATACCACATACTCATTTGCCTCGAACTTATCGTCATATGGAAGAGCATTATTAATATCAACCCTGGGTGTTGCTGCAATTTCAAAAAGCTTTATTGTGTGTTTTTTAATTCGTTCTAACCGTTTCTTGGTAAATTCATAATATTCATGTATTTCATTCAAATACTTTTCACGAATACTTTGTGGCAATGCAACATTTTTGATTGAAGTATACTTATCACTAAACATGACCTTAACATACAGGTCACTTAATACTTGAGACATGGCACATTTACCATAAGTTTTTAAATCTTTTACTGACATGTTTTTAAATATCTCTCCATCAGGTTCAAATGTTAGCATTCTTGATAAAAAATCAGCATGGTCTACAAATCCCACATGTCGCATAGGTTCTGGTAATAAGCAGTTTACTTTATCATCATTAATTCCTGACATAAAACCACGTTTCATTGAAAACATTTTTTCGTGTTCGTATAATTTCCACCACGCAACACGCCTTCTTTCAGCTAAAGCTTCATCAAGATTAACATAATACTCCCAGCGATGTAAACCAATTTTATGGGCAGAATCTAATGCCACAGATAAAATCTTTTCATACCCATAGTCATGTTCAATTTCAAATTGATTATCTAAAAACATTAACAATAGTTCTATGTAGTCCAGTGAATTATATTCATCTAGATGGTATAATGTGGCATTGTAATATGAGTAACAAAGGGTCACTAGAAGATCTTGTAATTCACAAAAATTTATTAACTGATCCAGATAAGCTCCTATTTTGGCTAGAGCTAAATTCGAATTTTTAGATACAATCTTCATGGTCATTTTTTCAAATTCAATCCTATACAATTCATACATCTTCAGTACAGTTCTAAACATATCCAAATCATGGTCCAAAAGTTTTAATAAATCTTCATTTGATACACCTGTAACCACTTCGGTAAAAGGTTGTGGAAATTTATTTATTATCATGTGAACCAGATCTTTTCTACTGTGATTAATGGTTGAGTTATAAGAATTTCTACAATTTCTTTCTAAATAATTTCCTAGAGGATTAGCAACAGAAATTACAACTTCATTAAGATGTAAACAACACATATCATAAAATCGTAACAAAATGTATACAGTGGCCTTCATCTTAGCTTGTGTATCCTTATTCTTAACAGTTGCATATTGTTGGACTAATGAACCTACACCACGGAGAGATAATGCATCCACGGGTGAATACATTCCAAAAAGTTCATCTACAAGGGGTAAGTGTTGAAGAAAACTTTGTTGTTGTAAAATTACCACATTATTTACATTTTCTAGATTCGATGGTTGCTCATCAGCAGATTTTCCTGGTTTATCAGTAGTATGATTTGACATTTTATTGGACACAACTTTTATGTTAAAGTTTCCAAGTGTATTTAATGAAGCAAATTCGCCAAGATATATTATATTTCTATATTTGTTCTTCATTAACTTAGTTTCAACAGATTTAGAATCCTTAAATTGGTCTAACTTATTAAAATCAATGCTAGGTTTCCAACTAAGTATGAATGTGTCTAGTTTTTCCTTAGTCTCTTTGATAATTTTTTTGAGAACATCATTAGGATTATTGATAGACTCCATCTGGCTGATAGCTTCAACTAAGGATATATATTCTGGTTGACTTTCCAAGTCATCAAAATATAATCCATTATCTTCAAAAAGTGGTTCATTTATATTTAAAACTTTTTTTGGTTTTTTATTTTTTCTTTTTTTTGTTACAGTATCATCATTATTATCATGTTTGTTCTTTGAGGACGATGAATCATTGGATAATCCATTTTGTAGCTTTTGCAATTGCGGTGATATATTCATCTCAATCCTTGAGTTACTACTATTCAAGCTTGTGTCTTGATATAATGGTAGTGATGGAGCTAAATTGGAATTAATATTGTGTAATTGGGATATCTGTTTTCGGAATTGGGGTAAGGGAGCCTCATCTTGGATATCATGACTCAATAAAGATGAAACACTTGTTTTGCTTTCAGCTATACTCTGTACAGATACAGTTTTACTAATAATATTATCATTACTATTACTACTATCGTTACTAATAGTAGTAGTAGGTGTTCTATTTACAGTAGTAATAGTAGTAGGATAAAGAGGCGAAGGAGTAGAATTATTATCGGTATTATTTTTTGTATTATTAGATTTGGATTCAGGAAATTGTTTAGGTTTATCTATGTATTCACATGGACACTTGTACGCTGCACAATTTGTACATGGATTAGTTCCAGTGCATTTAATTTTCCTTCGTCTGCAATTAGCACATGCCTTGCTAACTTTTCTTCTTTTGATAACTTTTGTAGTTGATTTGTGTGTATTGTCCATTATATCTTATTAATCTCAAATTCTTAGTAGTAGATTTATTTAATTTATTGATGCGATTAAGATATTAGCCTCTGTTTCTTATCCTAGGTTACGAGATATAAATATATGATTTTAATAGGATTCATATAATTTTGTCAAAGTTCAAAACTTTCGAAAAAATAAAATAAAAGTAAAAATAAAAAAGAATACTAAAAAGTATTAAGCCTCTATGAAATTGGGTGCCACAACTAAATTATTGACACCTTTCCAATATGTTAGTTGTAATTACTCTGAAATGTATAAACACATATATTCTCAAAAGTTTATAATCCTGTTTAGAGAGTTTATTGATTTCTCAGAGACTATCGAGTACTCAGCGCCTTAGTTCTTTCGACTCCTTTGTAGTAGTATGTAGATTGCTTTTATAATAAGTTCACACACCACAGAATTTTTTGTTTCTATGTCCTTTGTTCTTTGTTCTTTTTACTATTCTCTTTTTTTTTCTTTCTGCCACAAAATATGGCGAAATCTTATTCTAAAAATTAGTCATGCAGCTGAGTAATCCAGACTCGATTTCATTATTAAATCATAAAAATTTTATATTGTATAAATGACCGTACATCATTCATTGTGTAACATAAATAAATATATATACGACTTTATTGCATTAAAGTTGTTTGGTGATATAATTTGTCCAATAGGGAAAGGTATGCTTCTTACTATTGAAGATAATCACAAATTTCTAGAAAACTTTTATAATATGCATTTAGATTTCTATGTATTGTTTGCTTTTTTTTGTTTTAGAGTACTATAAATCTTAGTTATTTCCTTACAATCATGCTTGGCTGCTAAAGTTTATTGAAGCTTCAACAGGTTATCTTATAGGAAAGCTGTAAAAGATTATTCTTTGATGATGACTACAATTAGTATCAATAAGTCATTTCGTACATTGTGATGAAGAAAATAGTTAAGGCATATAAATAGGTACTACCTATCTCGAAAATAAAGAGAGTTGATTCAAGAAAAAAGAAAAATGGTTTTGCTGGTTTAAAGCATATCAAGACAAATAGTTAGATATTTTCTTATGGTGGTAATAATATTTACGAAGAAATGTGAAAGGACTTAAGGTATTCAATTATTTTATTCGAATAATAAATTTTTTTAGGTGCTTAAAATTTACTAATACAATTCTGAAGTATGTCATCTAATCAAAGCAAGTTATACATGGGTCAGCAGAATGAGAATCTGAAATATTTGTATAATGTAATAAATGAACTTAAACAGCAAATTGAACTAAATCAAGCCAAAAAGGATTCCATTTTAGTAAACGTGGATATATTGTCTTCAATTATTAATAGAGATCCAAAGAAAACCCAAGAAAATATACGTAATGATATAGCTTTATTTGATTGTTTTTTAAATCGAAAATTAGATAGTCTCCAAAAAGGATTAGTTGATGAAATTAAAGATTCAAATTATAAAGGTTATCTTGAAAATCAAAATACACTGTTGAATGAGTTACTGTTACAACAGAGAAAATTTACATCCCATTCTGTAAATATATTGAAACAGAATGAAGATGATCTATCTTCGGTTATTGATTTTTTAAGAAATGACTTCATACATCACCAAAAAGATGTATTAAATGATACAAGGCATCAGTTCCAAAACGTTCATACAAAATATGAAGATTTAGAATTTGAAGGATACATGGCAAACATCAAAAATTTGCAAATGGTATTTGATATTATTTCATTGTATAAAATAATTATTGCAATCTTAGGAGATGATTCTCCTCTTTCGTGAAAACCCAGAGGAAACCCGGTCTTGAAAGATTATATGATAGTATTATTGTCAATATATTGAAGAAATGCAAAATAATAGATGGCATAAAAACAAATGTATTATTAAAATTTGGATCATCAATGAATCCAAAATCATCTTCTCTTTAATACCTATTTATGAAATAAATAATTCATAAGTTTCATTATTGTATTCTTTGACAACATATTTAAAATAAATTTCTCCTTCCAATATATAGATTTCAGAAGATTTGGTACTCTATTGTTGGAAAAAGTGACATAAAAAATCTTTCAATAACTATTAAGGTACAAGAAGTGATATAAATATATATATTTTTAGTCATTACGAATAATTTTGAGATTTTCAATACCTTCTTTGCTTTTTTCGACTAAAAGTGCATTTAGACGATCATTGGCACAAAACTTTTCCTTCCCTTCTTCAACTGTATTAACAAGTCCACTCTCTAAATGTCTTTTAGCAACTCTTAGTTCCGTTACGTTAAGATCAATATCTATGTAATAAGATATAATAGCATCAGACTCTTTTAATATAGGATATATAGACTTCCAATTTTCATCTTTATGAAATAAATATAATCCTTCTAAAATGATTATTCTGGTTGAATTAGAGATACAATATGCATTTTGAGTGGGATCTTTTAAAGAATGATCAAATCCAGGGATATAAATACTGGGAATATCCTCTCTTGAAGATTGAATGGCTTTTTCAAATATATTAAGGTTCTCTTTGACATTGTTTGGTCTTAATGTCATTGTTTTCTTTATAATTTTGATTAATTGCAAAAAGTTATTACTGTCAAATGTTTGGGGGGACCCACGTCTTTTATAGGCTTGAACAGGATCTGCGACTTGATCAAGACAGTGGCGTGATAAATGAAAACCATCCATTGGAATAACTTCAGCAAACTTTTGCAGTTTTTTACATGTCTCCTCCGATGGTGAAAGAATCAATTTCATTGCGTTTGGAGTGCCACCTCTTCCAAGCACCATAGTATTGTTAACACTAGTGATTTTTTTAGGTTTAAAACTGTAATCTTCAACTAGAAATGGAAATATGCCTTTGTTTTCATTCAAAGTTTGTTTCAAGTCATCACTCGCCTCTTCCATACCTTCGAGCATATAATTGAGTACAGACTGTGTCTTTCTGCTATCTTTTTTTGGTTGTGTATGTAAAGATAAAGCATGTTCTTTTTCAGTTTGAGAATATTTTTTATTAATGTTATCTCTTAACTTATTGGCAATTGTTGACTTGCCAGAGCCAGGAGGTCCAACAATGAGTACACAAATTCTGTAATTAGTTTGGAATTTGTTTTCGTAGAAATTTAAAATTTCATCGGTTATATACTTAATATCTACCATTGTAGGTGAGTATACTTTTGAAATTATAAATGTTGTAACCAATATAAGTGCTATTTATTGATAATTCTATACCTTTTGCATATCGGTTAAGTAGGGAAAGTAAAGAGACTTAAACTTAGCTCAAAAGATTTAACTTCTATGTGATACTTTTTTAAAAAAGTGGAGAAAAAAAACTATTTTAGACTTTTAACAAAAAACGCTATTGCTTGATTATTTCATATTTATTTCTGAAAACATCTAAAATTTTCTGAAAAAAACAAGCAAGAACATCTTGTAATATACTAATGACAATAACAATTTCCTTTATTACATACAAGAATTATTCTCAGATTATTTCTATCTTGCAATATACTACATGCTCTCAATAAAAGAGGGGGGAAATGTTGCCCTCCGAAATCCCCAATTGCCAATTTGCTAATAAAATATCGTTTCTATTATATATCTCTCTTCATCTAAACCTCACTATTTACATATATGTTCCATACTAAATCACAATTGTGCACTGGTGTATAAATAACTCAACCTTACCTACTTTGCTTACTTTCATATTAAAATATCTCTTTTCTTTCAAATGGGGAAAAAGTAAAATAAAATAAAAATAAACAATTTTTCTGTAAGATTTTTAAATCCCAAACCCTCATTAGGGTTACTCACATATATGTCGTACATTACTATGTTCTCATAAAAATTTCGCCATATCATTATGTCTAAAGTATTTGGTATGCTATTTGAACAAGCTTATTTTGACTAGAGTCAGACGTATCTTCACATTTAAACAGAAACTTTTGATGACAGTCGGATTTATTATTCTATAAAATAATTAATGTGGACTTGGTGTGATAAATTGTCAGTCAGTTCGAATATAGTTAGAAATAAAACCTTGAGTATTATAATAATATGTAAGAGTAAGATGTATGTAAATATACCGATATTACAATGAAAGGAAAAAGAAAATTAAGGTCAAGATTAAAGAAAATAAAGGTCAAGATTAAAGAAAATAAAATACTTTTCAAGATGTGAGGTCTTATTTGGAAAGCCGATGTTTGTTTACTCTTAGTTGGATTATATATATAAATATATATAGGTATAGGTAAGACTAAAACTAAACACAAACAATAATATGATTTAGGGATTATCAAAACTGGAAGCAGATTTATCTTGCATCTTGTAACTAGTAAAATTAGCCGCCGAGTAATATCTTTTTAAAGTGAACAAAAATGAACAGAAATAGTAACTTTTCCTTTATTGTAACCACTTTTTATTTTGTTCCCTTTGTTTACATAATTCCCAAAATGGAAGGGGTTCATTCATGTGTTTTATTTGATTAATAGCTTAAAGTGCAATGTCTGTTTTCTAATTTTAGACACAAAATTTTGCCCTATTCAAAATCAACATTCAAAAACAAATCTAAAAATACTGGCTAGAAGCCTTAAAAAAATCATTTGTTCAAATTACTGAGAACCACATAACAACTTAAGGGTACAATTACAGTAGACTCTACATATAACTAATTAAACATTTAAAAGTCAACTAATCATACAGGATGGAATAACAAACGTAATAACTTTTGTTCTATCCAAAATAGCTTGTTAAGATTCTTAAAAGAAAAAAGAAAAAAAAAAAGAAGAATAAAGTAACTTTATAGCAAGCTTTTCTTAATGGTGTAAACTCTTATAGCTGTAGACAAAAACAAACTCTTCAATCCCAAATTTCTCTTATCTTTGTCGCAAAATTGCTGCTATCATTACTGTTTTCTCTGGCATAATAAAAAACAATATGTGTTTTTTAAAAGTAATACGGTTACAAACCACATTTCCCATTCTTCTTTTTTACCCTCCCTGATTCTGTGTCTTTTCTTTTTAAAATGCAATAAAAGCAAAAATCATTATTTTGTCGTTGAGCACTCCATTTTGTGTCACTTCTTCAATATTACGGGAAAACACTGACATTAATTTTTTTTATTTTTAAAAAAAAGAAAGAGACACAAAATAATATTTAAAGGAATAGGTGTTTACTCTATACACATTTTCTTCCAAAAGGTACAAAGAAACCAGTCCAATAGCTCCTGTCACACCCAACCAATAAGTGAACATGTCCAACATCTATTAGAAAACAAAAGTGGAAGGGAAAAAGTAAATTAATTTTGAAAATATATAACATGTCAGAATGATCACAAAGAAAAAGATTGAAAAAAAAGAATTTCTCAGTTTGATTCTAAAATAATGAAATAATGGAGATAATAATACATAGCTTGATCTGTGAAGCTGATAGTGGAAATGTTAAAAGAACAATTGTTCTCCTTTATACTAAAAAAAGTGGTGGGCTACGACCTGTAGCTAAGAGACATACCCAAAAATCCAGTCTAGGAGAATTAGAAACGTTGACAGTGACCTTATAGAGGATTCCATTTCTTACATGAAAGAATCAACGAGAGTGGGTGGTTCATGTGAGTGCTAGGAATTCAACCAAAGGGACCCGTCTATTTACAGAAAAACTAAGTTGGAGGGACTGTGTTAGGATAGCGTATTCTAATGGCATAGTAGTTCTTGTATATCCAGTGGTGTTACCACATGTGGTAAAAAGATCCGTTAAGATGAGTGAATATCTCCCAAGGGATTAGGACACATTACTTTACAATACTAACAGACATACGATAATAATATTAATACTAATACTCAATAGCAGTCATGGCAAAAATGTTTTGTAGATGGGTGGATACAAGCCCTTATTATCCTGATATAATGAATACTGACAATATAGGTCATATATATATATATATATGCTGTGACATATATGCAACCAACAAGTGAGAATGATACTAGCAAGTGCAGACTTTTTATATATTTTATTACTAGAGAATTTTCGGAGATTTTTTTACCCTTTTATTGTTTAATTTTATTCAATTCCATTACTATTCCAAGAGAGTGAATACAATAGGATCTGTGGATTGCCATTATGCAAGTTCAAGACTATTGTTAACCCAAATTTAGGATTTGAGGAAGATATTTTTTATTAGTTGAATTTAGTTCTTGATTCCACTATTACTCATAAGGTGATAGTTTTACAGAGGCGCTTTTTTTTTACATGATTTCAGATTTTACAGTTGTAGTTGAATTTACAAGCCAAGAAATAGGAAAATGGTGTTTGAGATTTTTAATGGACAATTTTTCAGAGATAATAATTGACATAGGAATATTGGATTCTTGTTTGACTCGCGGCTCTCTTTGTCAGATGGAACTGGTGGTTCTATTCCTACCTGATCAAAATTTATTTTATTATTCGTAATAAAATATTGAACAAGTTGAAGATACTCCTAGGGCTTATAATTTGCACATCTTAATGGAACTGGTGGTTCTGTTCCTCTGGGTGGCATAACAAAAGTCAATTATATCTCGTAGTATTTTTTTTTTATGCTTCATGATCTAAGAGGCATACTTATGCTATAATGTATATCTGAATGATTGGTTGGTTAGTCAATGAACAACATCCTAAATCGTTTCCAATTCTCTCTCTTTTCATTTACCATCCCCTCCTCCATCTCTACTTTTTATTTTGATTTTTTTTTCATCTCTATTTTTTTTCTTCTATATCTCTCATATTATTAATTCTCTAGTCCCAGTTTATCTAAATAGTGCACTGCTAAAATAAAATAAAAAAAAAAAAATGTTATAATAAAAAACAGTTATAACAAAAATGAAAATAAAAAAAAAGAAAAAAAAATATAGCCCGCTAAAAAAAAGTATCTCTCACACCTCAGTAATTCAATCCAAATTTTCTACTTCCATCCATTATGGCTACTCCACATTATTAACGCTATTTTACTTTTTCAATCTCATTATTAACCTCACTTTTTCTGTATTATTATCATCTAGCAATTTTCTTTTCGCTACTTTTTTATGTCTCTTATTCCTCTTTCCTAATCCCACTAACAATACATCCATTTTCTAATGTGTTGTCCATTGTCCATTGTATATTAACCTAGAACCTTAATTCGCTATCGTGTGATTGCTTTAGTGTCTTTTTCTCATCTTAACTAAGAAACATACAAAGAAAAAAAAAATAAAGAGCGCTCTTTTTTTTTCCTACCCTCCAACTTTTGTCCAGTTCGTTTACCTAATGTATGTTTCCTCCTCGCCTCATGATCTTTTTACTTTGTGTGATACCCATTGTATATACAAGAGCTCCTAAATCAAAGGAATGCTCTATCTTAATACCGTTCTTTTCTAACTTATTTTTTTTGTAAATAGATGTAGTGTTTTGATGGCTGGCCCGAGTATCTCATGTTGATCCATCTCAACTGTTTAAGGATTCGATACTTCTGGGAAGTGGACTTGTTCTCTACAGGGCTCTGTTCAAGGCTCCTGATTCTACCAATGGTGGTGAGGGTAATGATCATCTTAGGCAAACAGTCGTAGGAACGTAAATCTTTTTTCGTATTGGGGCTGTTTTCACACAACTCTGCTCTTCTTTTATGCATTGTCATCAAAATTGTGTAAATTATCAACAAATTCTACTGGGTTACGACGTTCTCGATATCCTATTCCTGTGACTTCCCTGTAATGTTTTATGTTTTTTGTACTTTCTTTTATTTAGTTTGTTCCATCTTTGCGTTCTATAAACGTTGGTCATATTTATTTTTTGATTGCTTGTTGCGGGTACTATTCGACTCACTCAACTCCGGGCGTGCATCTTGATTTCATCATGATTAATTGCAATTATCATCTGTACCTTTAGTACCCGATATCCAGGTTTTTTCTTTCTGGGTGCTGTAATATTCTTTATAGCTATCCTTCTATATAGTTTATGTGTATATTATCTAAAGGAACAACATGTCTGTTGCTAGGATGGACAAAAGTCATAGGACTGTGGTATCTTAGTTATCACTGCTTCCTAACTGCCTAGTAGCTGAATGATCCGGTGAAAGGGGGAGGGGGGAAATGTTGCCCTCCGAAATCCCCAATTGCCAATTTGCTAATAAAATATCGTTTCTATTATATATCTCTCTTCATCTAAACCTCACTATTTACATATATGTTCCATACTAAATCACAATTGTGCACTGGTGTATAAATAACTCAACCTTACCTACTTTGCTTACTTTCATATTAAAATATCTCTTTTCTTTCAAATGGGGAAAAAGTAAAATAAAATAAAAATAAACAATTTTTCTGTAAGATTTTTAAATCCCAAACCCTCATTAGGGTTACTCACATATATGTCGTACATTACTATGTTCTCATAAAAATTTCGCCATATCATGGTAGACGAGAAAAGGAAACATGGATAGTAGGGCGGATTATAAACATAATGTTGTTCGTGTTGTATAAAAAAAAAGGTAAATAGTTTGAAGACGTATATCACGTGATATAGGTGTATCGTATAGAATCGGTGATTATTGAAATTAGTGAGATTTTGGGACAGATGAATGTATGAAATCGAAAATTAATGATTTTTAAGGATGGATCATGTAGGAGGTCTTTTTAGCAGGTATGACAGAAATACATCATATAGAGAGCCTGCATTTTCTTGTTAATAGTGAATATCATGGAAATATACAGTTTTGTTAATTTATTTTGTAATAAATTTATATTTGGAACTTTACCCGCTTCTATTGATTTTCATAATAAAGTTTGTTAAAGGAAAAAAATAATAAAATAATTTAATGTTAGTATATGTTGTATATTAGTATATATGCTGTTAGTAATATTAAAAATTAGTAAGATAAATTTGTTATCAATTGATCATAGATATAAAGAAAATCATTATAAAAAAAATATAACCGAAAGAACAAAGCCAAAAGAACTTAAGTAAAATAAACGAATCTGCTTTTCAGGTTAATTATTCTAATATAGCTATAGGAGTTTCCCTTTCAAACCCACTATAAAAGTCCTGTTATGTAGTTAACCACTCCTTAGCAAAGTTTTTCACCAAAAATATAGAAAAGCATAACTTCCAATAAGTAAAGTATATAACATTAGTTAAAATATACCATAGGACACTCAATTACACGATCTTAAAAACTAGAATAATGTATTATATGTACATATATCAGATCACGTTTAGGAAAGACTTGAGTAATATTTATCCTATAATTCTACCAAATATTCCTAATAATTTTTTTTAAATATAAAATAGCTTCCTGCCCATCAAATCCAATCCTTCAACTCAGTATTAAATTGAAATTAGGACTTCAAAGAAATACAGTCATGACAACAGAAAGAAAAATCCATTATAATCATATTAGTAAGTTTTTTAAAATATGAACAAACTTGAAAGCATTATAATTAAAATTTATAATCTGTAGTAATTTAGGTTGACTTCTAAATTCAATGATAATTTCCATAATGCTGCATTATATATATATATCTAAAATATTCAAATCTTAAGGATCCTCAAGTATCTTTTTTACTTTTTTATGAAAAAGTAGAAAAGTGTGAATTACATACAATACAACAAACGTAGCTTTCAAATCAATAGACACAAAATTTAATTCCAAAAAAACTTGATTCCATGTTTGTACTTATTATCATACATCAACTTGAGGGAATCATAGAAAGTTTTTATAAACATATTATATATATATATTAAGTAAACTCACAAGACCTTTTCCACAATAAAATTACAAAATGTCTTTTCAACTTGAATAAAGCTAAAACAAAAATAACCATACAACAACACCGCAATTTTCTGAATAATGCAATGTATCTTATTTAAATTTAAGTGATAATTAATTGTGAACACATATAAATAAAATTACTAATGGTACTATTAATCACATACAACAAATATATACTTATTGTTGGACCAACATCTGAAGATATGCTAGCTCAAGACTAATTTATTCTACAACATTCTGTGATTTAAAATATTATCTACAATATATTAGATATGTTAACAGAAAAGTAGATAATTTCATGACTTTTTATTCTAAAAAAAGTTGTTGAAAACCAATTCTACTATTACTTTTGCTTTTTTAAAGCCTTCTTTTCATCAGAATAATTATGAAAAGTGTTACCTTGCAAGGTATAGCTTGCTGACAAACCTAGATCACCATGTAACGAAGCCTGAATGGCTTCAAAAGATCTTTTTTTACCGTTGTTATCATTTTGTACTATATGAGAGAGAGTATCTTCTAGCACAAAATTTGCCCTTCTTGATATATCTGTAGCCAAACTAAATTTCCCTACAAGTTGAATTATCTTTCTATAATATGTATTTAAAACGTTATAACCTGAATTTTCATGATTCTTGGTATTTTTAAGGACATATTCATATTCTATTTTATCAGTAATAACAACTTTTCCTAGATGTGATTCATATTTGCACAATGTGATATTATCATCTCTTGGCAATATCCGATAGTTAATTCTTCGAAGAAATTCCCTTTCCAATAGATTTAATTCACTGCATTGAACTCCACCAACTTTAGCATAATGCGCATTTGTACAAAATGTATCACAAAGCCCCTTACTTGCTACTGTTGTGCTTGTTAATAGAAACCGATGAACTGTTAAAGAGTCTAATGTAAAATCCTTATAAACGCTGGACAATAAATCAATATAATAAAGCGAAGTCAAAAAAACACATTGTTCAATTGAAGAATATTTAGCTAATCGTAATAAATAATTATAAACTGATATTGAAGGTGGGGCACTAGAATGAAAACGGGTTAACTTTACCTCATGACTTTGATTTTTACTATTACTTTTTTTGTTCTTCTCATTGATATGTATCAAAAAGACCAGCATTCGAGAAATCAATGCAATTAAATCAGTACGCGGACATTTAGAAAAATCGGTTGGTAACACAACTGTTGGTATGCTTGCGGCAGTTTGTTCTTGAACATCTAAACCACTACTAACATTCCGCATTTCGAGTGCTGGATGGAAAATCCAGTGACTGCTCCTAATTATAGATAAATTTGTATAGTTACAATCTTTCTTATTCTTACTGATATGATGCAGGTAGTATATATATAACAAATGATCCTTTTATTATGTCAAAACTAATCAATAATTCAAAATTTAGTCATTCTTGACTGAGTTTGGTAAATAAAAAGACTATGGATTATGACTATGTGAGTTACTTCCAAAAATTTAAAGACGTAACAATGATATGGGGTCGTTAAATGTCAGTATCAAAGTAAGAATACACAACAAGTTAATGTAGTCCTCTTCTTTATCCTTTTACTCTTCTTACCAAAATTTTTTCTTTTTGCATACCTCCACGTGTTTGACTATTTGTAAAAGTTTGTTAAAAAAGTTTAAAGAACATGCCTTCCTCTTCCGAAAATAATTCCGTTTCGGAATATTTTACCGAGAGAAAACAAAAGCAAATGGGTTTCAAGAATTCCTTCTAGACTATATGTAAGTGCAATTTAGATGAATACTATAATAGGTTTACTATTTCATAATACTATTATGTCCTTGTTACCGATTTATAAAGCCTCTTCAAATTCTTGTTCACACTTTTTTAAAGAAGAAATAGAAAGTCTACTTTTTGGATATTCCAAATAAAAGGTCACTTCAAGTAGTTATAGGAATCAGGCTTCAAATCCTCTATTACACAAATACAATACATAGTATTATTATAATGAATCAGATACAGGACCAGTCATATCAATATATATTACTGTTATGCTCACATTTATCTTGTGCATAATATATATGGTATATCATCTGTATTCATAAGCGAAACTGCAGCAGTGTGAATTCTCTATAAAATATGTTTTATCATATTATCATTTGCCTGTCACCTAATTGACTTTTACCAATTTGAACCCCTCTTTCAATCTTGCATTTATAGTCTCATCTGAATATGGAATACAGTTTAATACAAATGCTATATCATCCCATTGTTCCTGACTTGTACAACTCGTCAATCTTGCAAATAACTTTTCACTTAATTGCTTCTGATGCCTTTCCTTATCAATAAATGAGATTAGAAATTTCATAATTTTTTTAAAATTATCCCTTTCTAATGCCTTATCAGATGATAAGTTACTGAAAATATCAATAAAGCCATTATAGATAGCATTATCTTTCGCAGCTAGTTCAGTGAAAAATAATCGACACATGTTACTTATAGTGTGATCCGAATTTTCTAAACATTTTGCCATTTCACCTAACTGACCCTTGACTTTAACTTGTCCAGCCAAAATTAAAAATGTAATAGTCATTAAACATGTTCTTTGGACCATAATATCACTATCATGCAATCTACGATACAAGTAGTCTGTATTTTCATCCACCAAACTATTGAAACAAACCGCCATATCACCTAAACCCAAAATTGCATTTGATCTTACAACAGGATCTGGCGATTTTTCCATAACAGTAATTAATAATGGCAATGCCTTCTCACAATATTTAGAAGAAATACACATCAATTTTTCTAAACATAAACATGCCGTTCTTTGAAGCATTGTGTCATTAAACCTTAAAGAGTTCGAGACTATTGACTCAACAAGAGGACAAAACTGCCCAAGTAAAGAATTGCTACCAAATAATAATTCTTCTTCCTTTATAAACTGAATAGCATCGCAAAAATCATCCTCATTGGTCCCACCAATCATAGCGAGCTCATCTGTTTTCGTCTTGTCGGTAGAATATTTAGTTTCTTCAGGATCAAAGCTTTCTTGACCATCATTTCTATTCGTATTTTCAGCAGAAAGTTTTCTTTTTTTAAATTGACCTTCACACTTCTCTATATATACCAGTGTTTTTACAGCAACTTGTCCAACTATAAATAGTAGTTGACTTAGGGATGTTATCCTAGATATATCTTTTGATGACGACAATTCACTAGGTTCTTCTGGATTCCCAAATGTCATCATCGTCTTTTCTTTGATTAAACTAGATACCACAAAATCGGGTTGTGAAGAGACTACAAATAGTGCAGCAATAGCCTGTTCACACATCGGATAAAATTGAGGATTAGTGGTATACTTGATAATTTTGGAATATATTTTTTTTACTATGATTTCCTCTTGTACCTTATCAACAGCTAAATCTTCACTCTTCGAAGCAATTCTTTGCAATGCAATACATGTGTACTTACAAAGTGTTAAATCCAATTCACCAATAGAATCTAAACCAACTCTTTGTAAATAAGGTAGCCCTTTACTTATTATTGAGTTATCTTCCAATGCTAACATACCAAGAATTATAATGGAACCATGAATCTTATTTTTCAGCATAATGGACGTGTTATAATCCTCATATGTTAGTGGATATTTATAAATATCCCATAATACGTTAATAATTTCACCAGTAATCATACCTTCCTTGTACATTGAACATAAAAGTTTTTCCAAAGAAGTCAGATCGGAAAGAGAAGAGCCAATAGTAATATCAATTAAATTATCTGCAATGTACTTAGAAGCATTAATCGCCGTTAGGTTATCTGGCACTGAAAAAAAAAGCTGCTTGTAACAGTCAAGTAAATGGGTTGTGATACTCGTACCTTCATCGTTGGTACCTTTTACCCAAACAAGATGTAGCATCTTTTTGATTGCTTTCATGCTAGGTTCCAGACTAAATGCCTCTGTTAAAACCAAAAAATCCATAGCTTCTAATATCTCGTTTCTATTTTTTGAAAATAATAAAGCAGATACCAAATTAATTGCCTTATGAATTTGTTCAATAAATTCAACAGCATCATTATAGTATTTTTCTAACAGCTTCAATTTAATAGTTTGTGTAGGGTTCCCCAAATCCAAACCTGAATGCATGTCAGTAATAGAATTTTCAACATCTGATATAGAATCATCAGCATTTATATTATTAGGTAGAACAGAACTTTTTTCATTTTCTTGGACCTTCTTCTTTACAGCTTTTAAATATTCTAACCAATCTGTTAATTTCAACTGGTCACCATGTACTCCAGTAAAAGGATGTTTTAATAGTAATTTTGAAAGTAGTTTGATAGCATTTCTCCTAACCAATGATGATTTGTCTGATAACGATCTAACTGCTAATTTTGTAAATTCTGTTTTGAATCTTGAATTTATTGTTTTTGGTAGACTAATTACTTTAAGACAACCCTGTATAGCCTTCGTTCTTACATAAGGATTTGCATCACAAAATCTTTCTTCTAAAAGCTCGATTAATGTATCAATTTGTTGATGAGATACACCTGGTCTTTGCGAAACATCATCTGATATATCTAATATCAAACTAACAAGGATATTACCGCATGATTCCACAAGGGCCGATCTAAGTGTTACAACACTACTGTTCAATAAAGTTATTAACTGTGACATTTGCCGTAGCATTATTAGAGGTGATAGTTCTGATAATTTAACTAAAAAAGTAGATGCTGATTTAGGACCTGTAGTATCTCTGATATTGAATTTTCGACTACCAATTTCCTTTAAAACATCTTCAGTTAATTGAGAAAAATTAAACTCATCATTTAATAGCGTGAGTAGTTCTGCATTGAAGTTAGATAGATGTAAAAAATAAGTTAAATCAGATATAATAAATGTTTGGACATTTAGCGATTGTCCATGATTTTTCACTGAAAGACATATAATTCGTTGAATAATTGTTTTTAAAGACGCTATCTTCACTGTTGCTTCAATATCCATTAATGAGTGCAAAGGTCGTGTAAACATCATAACAAATAAATCCCTTTCTGGAGTTGTTTGAAAAATCATAGCTAAATCTAAATTCAATACACTTATAATTGATTCACATAAGGATTCTACTTGGTTAATAATCTTTCGAAAAACATCTACATTAGCATGAAGACAACTTTCTTTTCTTCCCTTTTTATTAACTGATTTCTGTGAAAGTATACCACGTATGCTCTCTTGTTGGAAAAATAGCAGGACGTGTACTAGGTATGAATAAATTTCTAAATGAGACTTCCATCTAGGTATCAAATCAATTAGTTCATTATAGTCTATATCAGGTTGAATATTAGCTTTGATGTCTTTTGCACAAGAATTCAATGATGAAGCAACTAAATACGTCAATTGGGTCTGTAATTTTATAGGTAGATGTTTAAAACTTTGACACAAACCTAATAGAGCATCAAATGTGTCCTCTTCTGTAATTTGATCTGGTGAAATAGCTAAACTGTCAATAACGTAGTTAAGCAAACGAGATGGATTTTCCACTTCTGGAAATGCAGATTTATCGCATGTTTGAAATTTTGTAAGATGCTCAGATAAGCTAAATAGTAACATATCTTTAATTTTGACACACTACTAAATTTTAAAATACAACTTATTTATTGTTAATATTAAATAAAAAGTAATATAAATTTTATCTCATGTGTGTAAACAGAAGGATCATGACAGTAGAGTTTCCTCCATAACTAATAAGTGTAAAATAATAAAGTATAAAGTTAAAGCTCTTTATAAACAGACTACTTAAAAAGAAATAACAAAAGAACTTGAATAACTCTAATTCTTTTCATTTTGAAATTCCATTTATTTTGTTTTTTTTTCTTTTTCTTTTTTTTTTGTCAAAAACCAAAATTTTGGAATAATAGAATATAAGAAATCAGTCCTTTTCTCATTTTTTGAACAACTAACAAAACTAAATGATAACAGCGAATATTACAATAATTATGTAATTGTTATAGCACTTATTTGATAAATATTCAAATAGTTGTAGACACTTGGAGAAATTTATTGTATTTCATTACAATAAGTAATAACTTTTTTACGGATGATCATATGATATAATCATTTTAATTATGATTTTTTGTTTATTATGTTTTCATTTTTTAAAAACATGACAAAATAGCCAATATTATATATTACAGTATCCGTATATGTACATGACATTTATTCTAGCATATTGAACTTCTTAATATTTCATGGATAACTATTCAGAGTTTATTTATATTATAGAAAATTATTTAAATGTACTACCATAACACATATTGACTAAAGATAAATAAAAAAAGTATATCTCAGGATCATATGAGTTACAACATTCCCTAAAAGTTTCTGTTAGATTATAACATGGTCTACGAATGTTTGAATTAAATATAAATATTTGATTTACTAAAGTGTACTACAGTTGTTTTTTTCTTTCTGGTTATGACAAAAGAAATATTTAATAAAATTACAATTTTCATCTTATATAAACTGAGACGAATTAAAATACATTCAAGGTACCAGCCTTGTAACCAGACAGGTATTAGTGGTCTAATAGTATGAGCTAATACAGTTCAAAAACATAAATCAAATTCCAGGAATTACTATCTATTTGGATTAGTTAATGATGAATTTTTTTATGATTAGAAACCTTTGAGGATTTTAACACTTTCTGTAAAACAGCATATATTCCTATTTCTTTGAGAGTAATGTCAAATGTAATTTTCTTTTGCTCCAGCATATAATGGAAACTCGCCGTTATCTATAAATTTTAAGAATTTCCATTGATAACATTTTTCTGTGTTATTGATTTGTTCTAGTGATTTACAGTATAAAGTTTAGATGTACTATAAACACTATAAATACAAAATTTTATTATTCTAATTTATCTATGTATTATGCTGGTAGCTATTAAACCAGGGTTAATTTAATGGTCATATGTTATCTTCGATATTTATTCTTAGGTATCATAATTCTAAATAATAAGGAAAGGCGTTACAAGTAAATCATCTTTAACACAAATGACATCCCTATTTTGGAGACATAAACTTAATTATATCTTATTAAACATTATTCTTAATTTATACTAGATATTCTATGGAAAAACTTTCCAATTATATAAATACGAAAAACAGGTAACCTATTTTTTTTGCTATTATTACAAAACAAAGGTAATTAATTAATGTTATTTTGATATTAAATTACAGGTAAGTTATTAGTGATTTAGGGGCTTACTTCATGTTATTACTTTTGAATAAAAGGTACAACTTAAGAAAGTGAATTCTTTCCCTTATAAATTCATGTAATAATAAGGCAAAAAGAAAAAAAAATGGAAAAGATGTTTTATATTTATAAGCTCATAAGATCTTTTAGAATATAAAAAAGGTAGTATGTTAAAGGTTGCTCCATTTATATTCTGATGTTAAAATCACATTCCTTCTTTACATTTTTGAGAGCTTCTTTTCAAAAAAAAAAGACAATATATAAAGTAGTATGTCTGTGTTAGTTTCAGGTTGTTTTGGTTTTATTGCTAAACATATTCTACATGATTTATTAAAACTAAATTACCAAATTATTGGCACCGTAAGATCACAGGAGGAACGTGAAAAACTTTTCAAGCAATTCGGGAATACGACAAATCTGACTCTTGAAATTGTAGAAGATATTTCCAAAATAAATGCTTTCGATCAAGTATTTCAATTGTATGGCAGTAGTATACGTTACGTGTTGCATACCGCCTCACCATATAATTTAGAGGCGACTGATTTTAGAACAGAATTACTCATACCTTCTCTAAATGGAACTAAATCATTATTACGAGCTATTGAAAAATATGGTATGGGTACTGTTAAAAGACTTGTACATACATCAAGTTATGCTGCTATAATGGACTTTGAAACAGAGCGAGTTCAAGGTCAAATTTATACAGAAAACTCATGGAATTCTGATGATTGGGAAAAAGCACAAGAATGTGTAAGTAGAGCCTATAATGGTTCTAAAGTTTTAGCAGAAAGAGAAGTTTGGCGATTTTTCAACGAACACAAGAATAAGACTGAACTAAAAGTCACAACTATCAATCCTGGATATGTATTAGGTCCTCAGATGTTTGATGAAGATGTGACTGAAAAATTGAATACTTCCTGTGAAATAGTTAATAAACTTATTCATGCAAAACCTAATTCAAAGTTGGATCTATCTGAAACATATGGCTGCTTTATTAATGTTTCAGATGTTTCAAAGGCCCATATATTGGCATTTCAAAAAGACAAGTTAATAGGGAAACGATTATTAATGTCAGCTGGAAGGTTTTCTACACAAGATATTCTTGATGTATTAAATGCGGAGTTTCCAATTTTAAAGGGGAAGATACCTGTTGGAACACCTAATACTGGTGCTCAACATTATAATTTTGGAGCAACAGTAGATAATTCTGAGACATGTCATCTTTTGGGATTTCACTTTAAGAGTTTTAGAGATACCATTTGTGAAATGACAGAGCAAATTTTAAGAGTAAAGGGAAAGAAGTAGTTAATATTAAACTCTTAATTGTTTATTTTTTTTTTCGATAATTTGTTTCTATTTAAATTATTATTACATAAAAATCTATGGTTATATATTGCGAATTTTCTACGTGATTCTTTTTTATTAATTTAAAAGCCATATCATAGTTCGTAATTATAATTCACTATTATGACACTTGTGCATATATATATATTTTATGAAGCAGACAGAATGTTTTTCTAAATAAAATTAAGAAGAGTGATTGATCAGAGATATGCTAGATCACTTTAGGGTAAGAGAAAAAAGATAAAATATATCATGATAAGTACATGCTATAAAGATTTTTACTACATGAAGTGAAAATAATGTATATATCATCTTTGTTATTGAATTTTAAAAAAAACGTCTCGAAACAGTAAGATATGAAAATAATATTAACTCCGTCCGTCATATAATGGGGTTTTGTTAGTTTACGTTAAAATTATAAAGGAAATGCGTGAATAATAACAGGAATATATTGAGAACACAATTAAACAATCATTCCTAAGGGGAGAATTCTTTAAAAGTTTTTACTTTCATACCTCTAAATTAATACTAGATTTTCAGGAATACCCTATTCATTATTAATATATCTAAATTGAAGTCAGTTTATTTAATTGACCTGATTATATAAAGATCAAACTAATATAAATGTTTATATAAATTATTTATATGGATATTATTGATTATTTACATCTTCATAGTGCTAATGAGCCATAAAGAAAATACTGTAAAAGAAAATTCCACAAATCATGCAAAAACAGTAAAGGTAATGGCATGGAGTATGTTACAGGAATAGAATAAATGGGAGTTTATTTTGGATCGTTGTTAATGTATATCTTTGTCTTTTTCTTTTTCTTTTATTATTTATTTATTATTTTTAAGGGTATTGCACATATGATCTAACTGTCCTAATGCTCTTTATAATATGTAATTTTATAAAAGGGGTAATCATGCAATATATTTATCACAACATCTTAACATTTATATATTATTACATTAACAGCTTAATAGATTTTATAATCTTTCAAGATTTGCCCATAACAGTTATAATAATTAATATGTTATCTGATTCATGTTTCTTTAATTTTCATTTTCATTAGCACAAATTTTTAAGATATTTTATTTTTGTCAAAATTACTTAATCATCTATTCTTTAAAAAATACTTTTACATAAAAAAATGCTAACCAAATAATTATATGTATGTTAAATAACCGAATAACAAGTAAGATTTGAATTCTCTTAATTTCTAAATACATCAGAAAAATGACTATATTGAATTATGGTTAATATATCAAATAGTGACGAACATAAAACTTTTAATAACAACACGACCAATAAATCAGGTACTATAAGATTTATACCAGGTTTTAATAGTATTAGTAAGGCTACCCCTACTGTATCCATTGCCTTAAATAATAGTAGAGGAACAACAGATTTGTCCATAACAGCTCCATCTGATATCATAAATAACAATTCAATTTCTTCAACATCTTCACATCGTTTGTTGCCTGAATCGACTAAATCATACTCATCTTTAAGAGATATTGAAATTTCTTTTGATGAATCTTTATCTTCAAGAGTGCCAAATAAGACTTCCAATGGGAATATCAATGAAGTAGCACCAATTGAGTTTACAACCTCAAATTCTATTTCACAAAATGAGCACAATTCCTATCAAGAAATATTAACTGACCTCTTATCAGAAAGTTTTTACTCTTATACACCATCTGTATGCGGAATGGGAAGATGTGGCCCATCAGTGGTCAGTAATGAATTACCCAATATATTTAATAAATCTGAGACGTTGCTTTCAGTTAACAAACAGAGATTAACCAGGTTTAATAAAAACTTTTTTATTATATCTGATGCTGGAAAGCCAATTTTTACGATGCACAGAGATGACAAAAAGATAATTCCATTAGCAGGAATTATCAACACTATAGTCAATTATTTCCAAGTTAACCAACAAGCCGAGATTAAAACGATACACTTTCGAAATACAGGTCAAAAATTTGTCTTTTTAAATAAAGAACACATTATTATTATGATACACTCTAATCTAGGAGAGTCATTTAAGATATTACAGGATCAATGTTATTTTTTATATTCATATTTGATATCTACATTAACTTCAAAAAGCTTGGAAAGACTGTTTAGGAATAGGTCTAATTTTGATTTAGGAACCTTTTTAGCTCAGAGTGATATAGAAAATCTAAACTCAATATGTCATTTATTATCCAACAATTTTTATCCAGATATTTTTTTGAATGCTTTACAGAGCAATCCAATAGAAAAGAGAATTAGGAATAAGATTCATAAAGAAATATTACAAGAATTGCATGAGAACCGTGATATTATACCTAGAGGAACATTGTTATATGGATTCTTATTAATTGGTGAAGATACTAAGATGGCAGCGGTTATACGACCTCAAGGACATACATTATATACACATGATATACAATTATTATTTTGTCTAGTTAGACGTCATCTTCATCTTAATACCATGGACCGTGAGTTGTGGATACCGATATGTTTTCCAAAATTTAATTCTTCTGGATTTCTTTACAGCTATATTAAAACTTTATCATTAAAAAATAAGAGCGTAATGGTACTTCTTAGTGCCCAAAAAGATGCATTTTTTAAACTGAAATTATTTGGAGACAGACTTCTGACTAGGTTGGGGAAAGATTCACACATTGCCAAAATAATTATTTCCGATAACCCATGTACAGGATTTAGTATTAAGGATATTCCAGCTCCTCTAATCCATCATTTTATATTTAAATCAACAAAAAATGCACAATATATTATGCCAATTATGGAATACAACATAAAGTATCAAGATGTTATTGAAAATACCGTTTCTTGTAATGATGAAAGTGAAAATAATCAAAAATACCTTGGCAATCAACAAAAAGATGATATTCATTTTATGGAAGATGGCATAGATTTACTAAATTATCAAATAAAACTACAAAGATATTATATGGAATTACATAATTCAGTTACGTCAGAGGATGGGTCTAAATTGCAAAGTCGATCAGTAATCAACTTTATTCAGTGGGACGGGATAACGTCAAAGAATATATCCTCGTATGGCGATATTGACAATCTACAATCAGTAAATAATAGAAGAATTCATATAATGGGAATGGTATGGTGTACTCCACATTTTGAATTATATCTCATTTCTAATAATGGCGTTAGTGATAAAGGTGCTATTTCTTCCAGTGCTAAAAACATTTTACGTTGGTGCCAAAAACATGAGCAACGTTTGTTTATTCAAAATGGTGCAATCTTTTAATGCTAAATAGAACTTGATTAATTTTCGGGACAGCTTAATATTAGTCTTTTCAAGAAAAGAAATAGAAGCTAACTTGGTACAGTTAGTTTATATCTTCCGCACTTGTTAACAAAATAAAGTAATAGAGACGTGCATGTATATATATTCCCTTTTGATATATTTATATACGATAATATAAAAAAGAACTAGTTTACAAAATATATGGTAAAAATAATAATGTAAAAAATTGTCTCAATGTGTTTTAAAAGTTGAGTGACTAATTAAGATGTTCATGTTGAAATGCCAAATAATAATTAATTGGTGGGTAGTATCACCAAAAATGCTATGTTGAATGCAAATAGAGTTAAAATATAATTGGACGATAGAAACCAAAGATGTAAAATTAGATGAAAAATACTAGTAAACTATTAAAATTCCATGGCTAGAGACCGAGTAACAACAATAAATATAACAAATATTGAGAAAAAAAATTTGTATTGTTGTGAAAATATCTTGGGAAATTATAAATTGATTAATAATTCATATATTTTGTCTTCTTCTGAAACAAAATCGTTATCTACAATGTTAACTAAAACATAATCATGTGCCAAAGAGTCTAACAATGCAACACTTTCAAGGGCATTATAATCTTTTAGAGTTAGTTTCCATTCTTCAATAATACGGTAGAATTCTTCTTTCCAAGCTAAGAATGAAACTTTTTCCACAATTGTTGGCTGTAAAACTTCTCTGCCAGGAAATATCCCCCAGGTTACTGCATTTGCTCTTGATCCATCTGGATGATTTGAAGTCAAATTTCCATTCAGGTCTACAGCAAAATATGTCATCATTTCATTACCTTCTAAAGATTTCTCTAAATTAGGTAACTTTACCTTTGGTAAAAGAAATTCTAAGTATTGTTTCTGGTAAACATAACCATCTTTAGGTCCCCAACCATGAATTTTATCGTTTGATCTAATACCATTAATTTGGGGTTGTGAGTTAATTGTGAATATCAACTTGTTATTTAAGTGTAATAGATTATGTAACATTGAATCGACCTCATGGTTTAATGGTATATCACTCCATGGTAAGCACACTAATTTGCCAGTCAAATAGCTGTTAATTAAAAGAGCAATATCATTAAAAGTTTTTGGAGTTGACCACAACTCTAAAGATTTTTTAGGAGATTGTCTGATCAACTGAGAACCACAAAGGTCTAGACCACCAAACGCAGGAGATGAGGAATCACCGAATCTACCATTTGGAAATTCGTCAACTGCCCATTGAGAAGTTCTTGCTACATAGGAGTACGGTCTATGTTTCCAGAAGATTGGTCTAACTACTTCATTCTTACGACTTGGATTTAGTGATTTTCTCCAAGGGAAATTAGAAGCATTTTGACTGATAACTTCACCTTCGGTTGGTAACAGACCCAATCTTTCTAAGATCATCAAAGGAGCCTTTTCTAGATTCATTGTATACAAATGTAAATGATTAATGTAACCACTATCGATTAATTTTTGACACATTTTTACTACCAGTTGTGTACCCACTTCTCTTACTAATTCATCATCATCTTTGATTGGCTCCAGACGAGTCATGAATTCTTCTGGGATGGAGATGGATCCCCAGGAAGCTCTTCTTAAAAAGGCAGCATAAGTGGTGATCGGCATAATACCTGGAATGATTGGTACATCGATACCATATGCTCTAACCTCTTTACACCACTGAATGAAGTTGTCAGTATCATAAAACATTTGGGTGATAATAAAATTTGCACCTGCGTCGACTTTTTCCTTTAAAAATTTCAAGTTATTTGACGAAATTGTTTCTTCAGGATGACCTTCTGGATAACCAGCAACACCAATTTGGAAATGGTTCCCATATTTTTTTTTGATATAAGAAACCAAATCTTTTGCATAGTGGAATCCACCTTCAACTGGAGTCCATTCTTGTGAATCACGGGGTGGATCACCTCTTAAAGCCAGAATATTCTGACAACCAGAGTTGTAAGCACTTTCTAAAGCATCATCTATCTGTTGTAAAGGCATATTGGTACAGGTCAAATGCATGCATGTTTCCAACCCTAGAACCGATTGAGAAGTCGCTACTAACTCTGTTGACATCTGAGATAGACGACCTCCACCTGCATTCCAAGTTATGTCAATGAATTGAGGTAGGGATGCCTCATACATTCTGTCCATTCTATCATATAAATTTTGTACACCCTGAGTGGTCTTTGGAACAAAATATTCAAAAGAAAACGTTATTTTATTTGACGTCTCATGATATTTATCCAGTTTTTCAGTAATATGCATCTTGTTACCGTTTATGTAATGTTTCTTGTTATTGTTGTTAGCTGTCTTAGTTAGCTAGTTAGTTAGAAGAAATAATCAAAACCGGAGAGACTAGGGGGGTAAATAAAAACAAGAAATGTGGGTTGGATATTAAGGAGACATAACAGAGAGAGAGAGAAGAGAATCATGTGACAAACCATACACATATGCATATACATACATATATATATATAGTTGTAACTTGATGTATAGTGTATATATATATATGTATGTGTATATTTCAAGATGATGGGAGAATATAGGTTAACAAAATATGAATTTATATAACACTAGCCATGCGTAGATTCCTATACTCATCCCGAACAATACAGACATATATGATTGAATTTATCCCGAGGTAGTCCTGATAAAAAAGCATTGCAATAGTAAAAAATAATAACAATAACAATAACAATATGAAGAAGAAGAATACTATACACAATCAAGATTAAAAAGAGTAAAATTTGAAGTTCACTTTCTTTAGAAAACAGTGGTTTCCAGAACTGTGGTGTGGTGTTTGTTTGCTTGTTTGTGTGTTTGTAAATTAGTGTGTGTTTGTGTGTGTATGTGTTTTTTTTTGGAAATTTTCCGGATTAAAAAAGAAAATCAAAAAAAAAAGACAGAGAAAAAAGCGAAGGAGGAGTGATTCGCTTGTTTGCATTTTATCTTTATGAAAAAGTTTTTGATCTCCGTTTAAATAATGTACCCTAAGTTTGTCTTTTTGTTCTCTGTACTATATTAGGGGAAAAATATATTAACACCTTATTGTATCCAGTTTTTATTAGTAAAAATATATGAGGTGGTAATGATGGTTGTGGTGATGGATACAATTATAAAAAACATAGATAAGCTGAGTTCAAAGAAAAGTTTTTAGCACAGAGGATTAACAAGATTATAGTATGGAACAGAATCAAATAAAATAAGTTATAATTTTGTTGTTAATTTTGTTGTAGTAGCAAGGAAAATTCTTTATAAGAAACATTTACTTCCTTTTAATTTTTTTACCGAGATCAAAATATCTATATGAGATTTATACATACAGTGTTAAATAAATAGTTTTATTTTTTATCATAGCCCTATAAAGTTTTACTCTATTAAATGACAGATTGTTTTCTACAAAAATAAAACCCTAGCTATGTTTTCTTAAAACGATAAAGTCTTTAACAAAGGAAATTTTTTTTTGTGAATAATGATTGTTTTGACCTTTTTTTTTCTTGAAACAATACGTAGTACAGGTATTATTGTACTATCTTGTTTGTTTTTATTTTGAGTCATATGGAACGAAATTTTGCATTTTATTCAAGAAAAAAGGGAATTGGTAAAAGAAGGGGGAAGGAAAAGCAAATTTTATTTTGTCCTATTAAGTCCTTTTTTTTTCTGATTTGTACTTAAGTATTTTTTTTTATTCTTTGGAAGTTTTTAACGAGAATCATAAGTTCTGGATGAAACCTTTCCGTTTCAGGTCATATGGATCTTTTACGACACTCAACAAATAATTTTAACTATCCGTTAAGATTCTTATTTGTTTGCTAAGATATTAGTTTAAGAACAAGGGTTTTTCTAAGATATGTGCATATAGTTTAAAGAAAACTGTACAAATTCATTGATAAGGTTGGTTATAGGATATCAGTTCAACTAAGGAGAGTCGCTTCCTATTCTTTTCTTTTTTTTTTTGTTTTTTTATAGTCATTAAAGGAAAATGGTACTATAAAAAAAAACAAATGAGTCATAACTTTTCGTAAAGTTTCCTAAAAAAAAATGTTGTTGTGATTTTTTTTTACGGAGTTCCTTTGGGATTTCTAAAAAAAGAAAATAAATGATTTTCAATAATTTTTTTTTAAATGGCATAAAACAAATTATATTTTTTCCCTAATGATATCGCCATACATAAATTTAAATAATAAAAAAAAAAAGGTAAAATCAACTAATCAACTAATGATATTGTTCAATATCTTCAATTACTTTTTCAAAGATTCAGTCAGTCCTTGTCTAACGGAGCAATACTATTTTGTACCTTCTCACATTGATCTTCTTTTTCTAGCATTAGACTTGTTTATTTGTTTATCTTGTTCTAATGAAGAATACTTAAGGATAGATACATCCCAAATACTGTTATCAGAATATATGACTTTCTTTGCTGTGTTTATTTTGTTTGCTTATTTTATGCCTTCATTTTATCATTAATATCACTGGTTAGAATAATTATTACAAATTTTTTTTTCATTTTCTTTCAAAATATTTAATAATTTTTCTTGATTTTAAAGTAAGTTAATTAATATATTGGCTGGATTTACGATTGTTCTTTATACTGTTAGGTATAGTAGAAGACATATTATTGGTTTATTATTTGATAAAATATTCTAAAAATTTTGAAAAATGCAAGACATTTAATCTTTTCTGCTTTTTACATGAATGGGTTTGTAAGAAACCTAACTAGAAATTCAGTAGATACGCAATTCCGAGGGTAATACCTAAGTGTCTGGGTGGAGGATTGGTGCAGCTATGTGCAAAGTGGCTCGTATAAGGTATTGAATCTGATTGGAGGATTTCCAGGGAGTGATAATTATATTAGATCTTGTCAAAAGGTTTTTGATTATTGAGAGATATGCCAAGGGTAATCATCTTATTTAAATACATCTTAGCAATGATATTAAGAGGCAACTCTTAATATCATACAAGAATAACAACAAGAAGTAATACAACATCAGGGTTATTAATTAGTAATACATAGAGCTTACGTAAGAGTGCTCATACTTATACTAATTGATATGATTCATCCATTTACATACAACAACTCTTATAGGGTTCCAACAGGGATATATTGTTGTTTTGTAGCTTCTGAACTCTTGACATGACTTCTCTTTACTGTAGGGTATAGAAACGGTAATAGTATATGTAAAAAAAGTTTTTTTTTTTTAGTAGATCTCCAATAAAGTAAACAATCCATGCAAAAAAAATAAGTTTCAGTTTTTTCAAATTTGTTTATAATTTATTCTTCTAATTTGTATTAACAATTAAATATATAATAAAAAAATTATATGTGTAATATGTATTAAAGTTTTCAATCTTATTTTGAAAAGACCTTGTTTCTCTGAAGTTATTTTTTTGTAAATTTCGATAAACTTTAATATTTTCAGATCTTTTATTTTTATTTATTTTCCATATATTCTTTTTTTTTTGGGGGGGAGATAGAGAGAAAGAAGCTATTCAGTTTAAACTCTGACGAAGTTTACTGAAAAAGGTAAAAATATTATATAGAACTGTATGCAGGTGTAAAAGTAGTATCCCAAAATAGCATTCTACAATTACTTTATAAAATAAGTGTCCAAGAGCACGTCATTTCTCTTAATCTGGGGTTAGATTTCAAGATTTTTGTGTTGACTCTTATTATTTGAAATTTTATCTTGTTAAATATAAGTAGAAACATTTTAATTTAAAAGTAATATTTTAAAACCAAAAGGTAAAACAGGATGCTTACTAAATAAACAACTATCCAAAAAAAAACACTTTAAATTACGACATATACTACTTAAAATATCAGTCATTGAATACTTTTGTTCAAATACAATTAAAGATATCTTTGATAATTTTGAATTCATAATATTAAATGACTAAAAAAAATTATAAAAAGTAATATTAAAAAAGACTCAAATATAAAATAAATTACACTACATATCAAACTTCCTCTGATAGTTAGGTAAAGTAGAATTAAACCAAGCAATACAATTCAGACTTATAATATAACCAATATCTTGCTACAAGTAAGCCACAAACTTATAATACTACAAATACTCTATAAAAAATTTGTGCCAGTTAATTGTGTTAATATTTATAATAAATTTCAATAAAGTTTTTGATACTAATGTCATGTGCCAGCAATAATTTAGTACTTTTCTGTTCAAAAACAGTATCAAATACGCTGTTTTCGGTATGTAATACACAATATAAAGTTTTTTCAAATCTAATCCGTGGAAACTATTAGTTTCAAAAACCAATTCCACAGCCAAAATATTATTATCATTTCGTATTTATTTTCTTTGTTTTTTGTTGGCCGGTATCGGAGACTTTTTAAACATTCTTTAACATAAGATCCTAAATAAGAAATACCAAAAAAATAAAAAACAAAATTGTGTAAATCTCCATTTTTACTGTGTAACAAAAAAAAAGAAAAAGAAAGGTTAATATTGAGGGAAATTGTAAATTTTCTGAAATACATCTTCTTAAACAATCAATTACATACAGAAATAATAGATAACCCCACTTAACCCCTTAGATACATATCTAATTAGTTTATCTTCTTTACCTCTTAGGATACGTGATTGTGATAGACTGTTCAGACTTCTACAACCAGATCATGCTTTTTAAAGCCATATAATGTAAAAAAAAAACAACTTGATGATAAAGTATGATGATAAAAAAATAAGATTTAAGTTCTACTTAACTACTGCACCAGCTGTGGCTAAGTTTCTTATACTAAACACACACACACACATATATATATATACATATGAATATACCTTAAGGTCTTAATATAAAATGCCAATATTTCAAACATAGTATGGTAACTTAAGTCTTTTACCAACAATCTTACTGTTAACTATGTAAAATTTTTACATATAATAAAATCTCTACCTGGCTCAGCATAAAGCAATATTTCCTTCACATGGCTGAAACTATCTTTTTGTCGGTACGGTATCCCAAAATACTAACCTTTAAGAATATATATATATGAATGCAATCATGTACATCGCTTTTATCATCTATTATAATATACTATTCCCGCCACAGAATATGCAAAAAATAAGCCCGAAAGTTGTTCTGCTAAAGAATGAAAACTTGTTGTAGTAACCAACAATGACCAAGACCACAATAATAAAAACCATATCATAATTAAAACTGGTTGTTCCCAGATTAGGTAGTGGAATGCAAAAATAATAAAATTACCGATTTGTTTGAGTATACTTATGGGATTCTTGTTATTTTCTTTAATTTTTTCTTTAATTTTTTCTTTTGCATTTCCCTTATTCTTCTGTTCATTAGTTTCATTATGAATTTCCTTCTTATCCAAGTTCATTTGACAAAATTTTGACCATGCAAAATTTAACATGTTCGGTAATTCACCTAGCAATAACATAATCATCAAGGTCAGTAAAAAAATATGACCCGATGGATCATGTCCACCATTCCAGTATCCACCATACTGTCTGCACATTAATGATGTATTTAATTTAACTTCTTTTGATATAGCATTTTTAATTATTTGATTAACTCTACTGTCACAATGTAAGGATTGATTCTTACTATGAGAACCACCATTTCGTATACAATTTAATGACTCTAGTAAATATGATTCATTTTTTTTCGTATCCTTATTATTAATATTACTGTCTTTACTGTAATTTTCGACTAATTGTGTTAAGACTTTATTCAAAATATGGAAACTTCTATTTACTCTTTTAGTATTATTGTTGTGAAATGTAATATCTAAGTTACCATCTAAATCCCATATATTAAATTTGCAATCGCCACCTGTTAGAAGAAAAATCGAATCCATAATTGGTGGCCAATTTAACCATTTAATAGGCTGCGTAAAAATATACCACCAGAGAGTTAAAATAATGTACCTTCTCAAAATTGATTTATTTTTTTTCTTGTTGATTCTATATCTATAACAACACCAAAATAAAATCATTGTTGTCCAAAACCAACCATTTTTAACAAAAAAAACATTAACAAACCCATCTTTATTAATTTCAATAAATAATCTTGTATACTTAGTTAATGACAGCAAGTATCCAAAAGCTATTAAAGATGGACATAGCAGTAACGTCAACCATTTATATATATGTTTATAATCCCTGGTCATTTTTATCCTTACTCCTTTCAAGCCCGTTTATTTTATACTCACTAAGCTCTATTTCACTTATTCTAATGTATGTTTCTTACTTTCTTGTTTTCACACTTATTTTGTTAAATAGTCAAAATGTCAAATCTTTCCCTAATAACATAGTAAGAGTGATAACATAGAGATATCCTTACAAGATAAACTTGTAAAGCTGCTGGAATATAAGTGTACTGATATTATTCGTAGCATATCACACCATATCCAATTTCCAGCTATTAATATATAGACAGTATATTGTCTATCAAACCAACATATACCCAAGTATTATATATGCCTCGACATTCAAACACAGGGGGGGGATGATGGTAAAAAGAAACCACGCCAACCAAATTTTGTGTCCGCCTAAGTCTCTTAGAGTAAGAAGCTTGTATACACCCATACACCTACAATGAAATAGAATATTAAACAAACGAATCTTGAAATGAAATATAAATTAGAAACAGTGTATAACAGCGACTAGTAGTAAAGAAAGGGCAGGAAAAAAATAGTAGCGTATATATGTGTATCATGAATAACTAAATGCGATTAAAATTTGACAATCAACAGTTTTACAAATAAATAATATGGATGAAACTCCAAATATTCAACAAAATGAAAACAATCCATTACCCACTAGGTTTGAAGTGGAATTAGAGTTCGTTCAATCTTTAGCAAATCTTCCATACGTAACGTATCTTTTCACTCAACAACAGAGTAGCAATAATAAGGATGGTTATAATTTTAATTGGAAGAGTCCTGAATTTAAGAATTATCTAAAATATTTGGAATATTGGTGTCAACCTCCATACAGTCAATGTATTGTGTATCCCAATGCACTACATGTCTTAAAATTGATTAATGGTTTTTTTGAATCACACGCTACTATTAATGAAAATGGTATGTTAGATGGAGTAGATGAACTCCCAAGGTTTCTACAATCACAAGGTCCACATTTAATGAACGAAATGGTAAATCGTTGGCAACAATAACTTTATTGAAATGTGATGTTCTCAATGACTATACTACATTATATTATGGAATAACTTATATATACTATGAATTTATTTTCCAATATTCTATTTACATTTGTGTTATAATATAATTGGTCGTTGATTTATTTGATTTTTAATCACATTTCTTTAGACTATTTCAGTATATATGAAAAATTTTGAAGTTAACCAGCTCAAGAAGGTAACTGTGTATATTGGGTTTTGTAAGTGTAATATATAATAAATTAATAGTTATATGTATTTAGATAATGACATTAAAGTTACAACAGTAGCGAAGATACATTAATTTATTGTATTTCATTTATCTTTTTTGTGCAGTCTACTTCTTCCATTTAAGACAAATATAAGAAAAAGAAGAGATTACTTATGTTTTAACGGCTTGATAGAATTTTTATAGTAATGAGATAAAAAAAGGAAAGAAAATACTAATAACAATAAAATAACTTGAGTTAAAACCAAACTAATTAATGTTAAAAACTTCCTTAATTTATCAATTCTAATAGAACATATACTTTTAATCAACTATCTTTTAACTAACAAATGGCATCACACATATATCCATGCACTATAATATGATAAATAGTTATTTCAAACACAATATTTACACTTCTTCAAATCTTCAAAAAAAGTGTAAAAAAATCGGTTAGCTATCTTTGGAATGTTTTTCTCAAACTGCTTTCGGTAGGTTTTGTTATTCTATTAGAAGAAACCCGTGGAATACTTGATAAATTTCTATTTTGAGATACTTTTGAGATAGAATTGTGAATGTTACCATTAGCAAGCCTTGAAATTCTTTGATTTTTTGTATTTGCGACTCTTCTTTGTAAACGCCCCATGGTACTACTAGAACTGACTTTATCAATCTTTTTGGACGTTTGTTGGCCTCTTAGTAAAGAAAGTTCATCTTTCAACCTATTTATTTCCTCTACACGTTCACCTATAATATCATGTCCTTTTTCAAGTGCCTCCAAATGTTCAATATACCTTGTATTTTTCATCATCTTATTTAAATACATTGCTTGCGATTGAATGTCAACCCATGTGTCAAGGATTGCATTGGTAGACTTACAAACCTCATATATCCTTTTCATATTCTTTGGTGTGATAGTACTAAGGGTATTATTGACTTTATCTATTGTTTCAATAATATTATCAAGTGAACTTCTTTCATCAATGACTGATTGTGTAGCTAGAAATGATATTTGATTCATAGATGCTTGTAATTTGGACGTTATTGTTGCACTGTCTATTGTATTCCTTTTTTTTTCAAAGATTTGGGGGATAATTTTGTTTATAGTTTTCTCATCAAAAGATTCATCTGACATATTTATTTCTATTGTAATCACAAATATTAGATAATCAAGTTGTTTAATTCTCTTTGCACACACATACAATAATATCTTTAAGCTTGTTTTCAATTCAATTAGTATTGGACAATACCATATGAATTCCACTTCTATTTTAGTATTTCATCTTTGATATATAATCAATAATACTCCTGTACTTTTTTTAAGAATTTCAGATGTTTTCTTTAAAGACAAAAAAAAAAGTCCTAAAAAATCTATCGGAAAAAAAAGTTATTTACAAGAAAAAAAAAATATCACCACCACCACCACCGAAAGGCTGCAAATCTAATAGCTGAAAGGATAATATTATTAATCTAAACAAAAAACGTGATGTTGTAAGCATAGTTTTATCTAGTTAAGCATAATCAATTGGAAACACATTGATGTAGTGTGAAATATCAATCACTTCTCGGTGCTTTTCTTTCCTTTAATCTATTTTTAACAACAAGTAAATGCGTAACTACATACATCTACATATATATAAGAAAAATGGATTCTCAAACTAAAGATAGCTTGATTTCCAAATTAGAAAACGCTTTTATTGAAAATGTCAAGGATCCTGTTACGTTGATTACAATAATAGATCTTTATGCCGCTCAGTTTAATAAAGAAGGATCTCGGGAAGACATTGTAGAGTATTTGACAGCTCTCTATAAATTATTAAAAAGTAATAGTGATAGTATAAAAGAGATAGGTTGGGATATGCCTAAAATATTATTAGATTTTTTTACTCCAAAAAACGTAGACTTTGATGTTAAACTAACTAAAAATGAAATCATCACTAATGTTATTAAGTGTTTTAATCTAATTTCTCAGTTAGGTAACCCAAAGGAGTGTTTGTTAATAGGATGTAATCTTTTAGCATCCTTTTCTATTGACACAATCAACGGTGAAGATGACATAAGAAAGAGCCCAGACTCATGCACTCCTGATAATGTGGATTACACAAGGTTATCTATAAAGAATGCTAACAAAACTGAAGTGATAAAATCATTTGACCAACTGGACGATAAACAAGTAATTGGAGATGGTAAAGCATCAAATAAACCAACATCTGATCAATACGAGTATATTGCTAAAAATAAGGTAGAATTTATTCCTAATCTAAAATTACATCTTATTTTTCAATTACTCAAAGAAACTTTAAATAGAATTGATACCTTGTACCCATCAAAATTTTTAGGTATGGTTATATCTTCTATTTTGAGTTACCTAAAGGCAAATGTTAAGTTAATAGAGGATCCATCCTTCCTTCTTCATCGTGTCGGTGAATTACTGGTTAAGTATCAACCAAGCATCGTGCCATATAATGAAAGTCTTTCAATTTCCAAAGAAGATTATAATAAATTAGTCCTTGATGAAAATGCTATTGTTTTAAAGTTAGTACAAGAATTTTTGTCTATCATAATAAGCTTAAGCTATAAGAAAATTGAACCAAATTTTGACAAATTATACTATTATTCTTTAATGGGGAAAAATGAGTATATTAAGAGTTTAAACAATGAAATGGATAACAATTTTAGACTTTTGTGTGCAGAGTATCGCCTGTTAGCTGACAAATATCAGATTAATGTTGGAGAGGAATTTCTTAAATATTTGTCTGAAGTAGAAAAAATATATGAACCCTTTTTGAATAACATCACAGAATCCAAATCTGAAACAAATCAAATGTTATACCTATTATCATACACATATAATTTAAAAAAATCCTTGGATAATAAAACTTTGAAGCTTGATTCACAGGGAGTTGTCATGCTTTCTGCGTTTTATTTTATAAATAAAGAGAAAGATCTTATATCTGATATTAATACTCAATCACTTATTTATTTATACTTGGCATGTTCTACTGCATCAATACAGTCACCAGTATATGATAATAAGGGTTTAGAAAATGTTTGTAGATATTGGTTGTGGGTTTGTTTAACCCAAAAATCAATTGATTTAATAAGAACCCAGTTTAAAGAGATTCATCCAATCATTATTAAAACATTTTTACAAATGTTTTTATTAAAGACCTATTCTACTTTTAATAAAGAAATTCAAAAAATTTCATTAGCTTTATTCACTAGAATATTATGCTTAATTCCTGAGAATATATGTTATGATTTTATCTTTGATACTTTATTAACATGTCCTTATAGAAGTGTGAAGGTCACTATTTTGAAGATTTTGAAGGATTTAATGACAAAAAGTTCTACAACAATTATCACATTGGCAGAAAAATCTCTTGTATCTCCTGTTACAGATGGTATTCAAAATATAAGTATTTCTAACACCTCTGAACCACCAAAGCTGCCTCCTAGGCCATATATACCTATTACAGATGATAGAATGGCGTCAATTCATAGTTTGGCAATGATGGCAATAGAAAACACTACTTCAGAACTTAACTTTAAGAAGAGAGATGACATATTATTGACATTAAGTTACATGAATTTTTTTGTCGGATTGCGAGATAAATGGAATAGAGATCTACTACACGTTATAAATAAAGAGATTGACGATAGAATTACCAAAAAAATTTCATCTATAAAGAAAGATGATAAAGTTCCAGAATTACAATTTATAACACTTGCCAATGATACATTAGGTAGATTCTTAAATAATCAGACAACATGAGCAATAAGTTATCCCATGTTATTGTGTATATAACTGAGTATATATGTATGTATGCATTAGCAACTGGTTGACAGAATGATTTTTCCAACTTTTTTTTCTTTTTAATAAAAATAAATTAGAATAGACAGATGCTTTATATTTGAAAAGCTTAAGTTAGTCATAACAACATATAAATAAACTGAAAGTTTTGAAAAATGTGTTATACTATTGGAGTATTGGTATATCCAACTAATATTTCCCATATCTCATAAACTTATTTGAAAATAAAATATGTCATATGTCAATTGTCAAAAGGTTTTTGCTAGATACCAGCATGTCAAAGCACCTAAAAATATATCGCAAAGTGTGGATTTCACTAAATATTCACCAATTCAGCCAGTAAAGGATGGATTAGCACCATATATTTATGAAATCATGAAGGCTTTCCCAAATGGCTCCAGGTATGTTAATCAGCAACATTATTATCATAACCAGATGACTTTAATAAAAGAGTATGCCAGTAAACGTCCACATCCTGTATCTTTGACTCAATTAGCCCAATACTATGATGATTATAAGGGTCTTACCAAAAATAAAATTATCAATTCAGGTCGATTTGTTAAGGAAGAGTTAGCTATAAGAATTGCTGGTAAATTATTAGTCTTGCAAAATCTTCCCTTTGATGTTGTAAACAATTTTCATTTTGCACAAGTATATGAGTCTTATTATGATATTTTTGAAAGGTTTCGAAAATTCCCAGCAATTAAAACATTAGATGATAATTTGAAATTTGCAGAATTTACTAAGAAGATATTACAGGATTTTAACTGTTTAAATTTACCTCATTTGATTATGGGTGCATTGGAATGCTCTATTTTAGATTTATATCCAGCTGATAAAATGGATGCTCTACTGTCAGAGTTATTAAGAGCTCGTATTTCTAGGCGATTGATTGTTGAAGAACATCTAAGTGTTACTGCAAACTATATGAGTGGAAAGAAGGAGAATACGTTAGTCTTAGGCGATATTTTTCAAGAATGTTCAGCGATGGATTATATTATGGAAGCTTCAAAAACTTGTGAGAAATTTATTAAAGATGTATATTTTGATGATTTGCCTATGCCTAAACTCATTGTCCAAGGGGAAACAGATTTAAAATTTTATTTTTTACCGTCTCATTTGAGATATATGTTAAATGAAATACTTAGAAATATCTATGAGGCAACAGTGAAAAATTTTATTCAAAAAGGACTTGAAACGCCTGCACCTATTATTATTAGAATAATTAAAAATGAAGAAAGCTATATATTTAAAATATCCGATAGAGCTGGAGGTATTTTGCATCCAAATGAAAATATTTGGTCATTTTCTAAGTCTAAAGAAAGAACCAAAGAGTCTTTACGAAATTTCCATCGACTACCAGGTCTTCAGACTGTATCTTTGTATGATCATATATATCAGGATAAGATTAATACTTTTGAAAGTAGTGGGTCGGATGAGGAAACTTTAAAGAATTATATTATGACCAAGCCCTATTTAAGAACTTCTTTGGAACCAATATCTCATTGGGATTTAAAGAGGGGTTCACTTAAATGTCAAGCACCCTTACTCGAGATGTCACAAAGATCGTTTCGTTATAAGCTTGGTATAGGCCTCGCTATGTGTAAAGTTTATGCAGAATATTGGAATGGTGAACTATGTTTACATTCTATTCCACAGTATGGTGTAGACACAATTTTAAAATTAGGAAATTTATTAACACACACAAAAAAAAAGCAGCTAGATAAAGTTTAATCTAACCTCTTATTGATTTTCTTAATGAAATGAACAATTCTTATATATATTCATAAGAAACATTATTTATTATTCGTATCATATGTAGAACTATTTCTAAATCAGACTATATACATAAACATTTTGGACTGAAACTGAAAATGAAAAATAAAAAACATGTTCCATCGAAAGACTATATCTGTGTTCAAGATATATCTGAGATTTTAATCACTATATTTAATCGTAGTTTTGCTTGAATGTCTATTGATATTTTTTTGTATAATTGTAAAAGATAGTTATACTTGAGATTAGTATTTATTATTTTTTAATATTTAAAAAATATCCATTCTAATACCAGATATACTAACAGTAAGAATTCTTACAGTTAAATATTTGGGTAAATGTAATACTAAATCAACGTTTCGAAATAAGATGCAATACAGCATGTACCCATGGAAAAAGCTTAAAAGTTCAAATTATCGTTATATTTTGAAGCGGTTTATTTCTAGTTCCAGTGAAACTAAAAAATATATTAAGGGAGAAGTACCTAAATCATTATTAATAAAACAAGAACAACGTTTAAAGAATAATTCAAATAAATCTTTAAAAGATGGAAACTCTTTAAGTTTCGCCATATCGGACGTTTTTAATTTATTTAATCCTAATGCAGTAAATAAAGAAGATGAATCATTATCTAACAAAGAATATGAAGATCAACTATTCGAATTTATTAACAGTTCTAAGTTCAAGAATTTACTCAAAAATAAATTTCAGTTCGAAAATACTTCCAATACAGTAAATTTCTCTTCAATGATTAGTAAATTCAAGACACTGGCACCCGTGGAATATGATGCAATACATAAGTTTGTTATAGATACAGATATGTGCTCAAGAGATTGGAAAACACTTCCAATATATATTAAACAATTACAATATTTTATGGCATATGGTCCATTAGGTCCACGTAGTGATACAAAGTTTGATGAATCACCCTTTCTTTCAACAAAACCAAAGAAAGATATTTTAAGTAGCACCATACTTAGTGCTTTTATCTTATTATCTTCTATAGGATTTATAAAGCATAGTTTTCAAGATACAAAAAAAATTGAAATAACTCAATAAGCTTCGATTTCATATAGAACAATTTTCAAGTTCAATAATAGAATTTTTCTGTTGAAGTGAACTGTTCCGAGACAAAGTCTCCATTTTCCTGTGAATAGGCTTTTATGTATTTTTTTAGTATACAGAATGTTTATATATAAATAGAATTAATAGAAGCACGAATTATGTTTGCGGAATCTATCTGACTGATCAAAAGGATATGCACTAACTGGTTAAAACAGCTTAAAAATTTTTGATGGGGAATTTTTTCTCCATTATATTTCAGTCACTATCTTCTTCGTCACTATCTTCTTCCATATCTTCCATATCATCTTCCCAGGATTTTTCTACTGTTTCCTTTACTCTTTTAATATATTGTGACTTATGGTCTTTAAAGAGTGTGGCGGCCTCTACATTAGCTGGAGATGCTGGATTGGGGTCGTTAAATAAACTTTGAATAGATGTTAGTATGGAAGCAACATCATAAGTTGGAGTCCATCTATTTTGTAAAATATCCAGACATATTTCACCATTGGCATATACGTTTGGATGAAACATTTCACTTAAAAATTTAACATGCGGTGGTTTATTTGGATATTCTTCATCAAATTCTAATAGTAATCTAAAGGTACCATCCTCGTATGGTGTATCAGCTGGACCTATAATCATAGCGTTCCATATCATGACATTATCTGGTAATGGAGAAGCAGAGACTCCTGGTGGCGCATCTTCCTTCATACGCTATTTTGAAGAAGTATTGACAGCAAAGGGGGGAAATAATACAAGGTATATAGACATATAGAAATGTATTATTCTAATGTTAGTATTAATAATTCCAATTAATATAGATATAATAATCACTGTATTATTAAAAAAGAATGCATATATTTATTAATAAACAACATACCTTAAAGTCTCTCATAAGTCTTCTTCTAGCTGGAGTAGACATTTTGTAACTTTTGGATATCTATTAGCCTTGGTTTATTTAAAAGCAGTATTAACCAAAATACACAGTTTGGTGCGTCTTTGTTTTGTACTGAAATACTGTGTCCTTATTATTGCTATAACATATTTTTCTTATATATAAAAATGAAGAAAAAAAGAATATGCAGACAATGTTTAAATTTAGTCATTTTTAAAAGTATGTATAAAAAACAAAGTTACCGTAGCAGAGCAAAAAATTGTAAAACAACGACAAGAAAGCGAAGCAATATTATATTAAAAACTTTTGAAACATCTGATTAGGATCTATATGCCTGTGCTTTAAAGGATTTTTAGATAAGTTTTCAAAGAATTTCTCTTTTGAGTCTGGCTTTGGTATCAAATGTATATCAACTTTTTGTGAGTAGATGTGTGTAACTTAGAATGTTGTATGTTCGTTTTAAAAAACTAAAGTATTGATGAAAGTATATACTTTGTTTACCATTATATTATTAGTAAATCAATAGAGGGCTTATGATTTATGAAGGTGTTCAACCCCGAACGATATTCACATATTTCTTTTAATAATATTTTTGTTTAGCAACTTCTTAATGATTAACAAGTCAATAATAAATCGTCATTCAGATTGGCTTTATATCAGGGTTTATTATTGTTATTTATGGCTGATGTGAAATGTACATATTGTAAAGCATTATAAAGAGTTCCTGCATCACTGCAGAAGCATAAAAGTATACAATGACCAAGGTTGAGAATATATATGATTGCAAGCCTTTGACTTCGTATACTTATCTTTTAAATACATATTGATTATAGAGGTAATCAACGAGTCTCTTTTATATAAGTTTATGTTGCACATATAAGTTTTTACAGGTGATTGAGAGGCATAAGTCATATTATATGACATGAATTATCAGTATACTGTATCTTTCCAATCGATTTTGTAAATTTTTTACAACATGTTGTTATTGAAGGAAAGTTTGTTTATAGAGTGTAAATTGACAAGATATAATGGTATTGCAGAAGGCTACTGTATAAAGACTTAGACGGCATGATAAACGGACAAACAAGAAACAAGACGCATATATGTATATAGTAAGTATAGTGTCTCTTAAGTTTAGCTATTATTATTTGTGTACCTGACATTTTATCACTAAATTCATCTATGTAATTTTAGAATCTTTAGATTTATATTTGTAAGCAAAATTGACGTTGTCACACTATCTCCAATATCCAACGAACATTTAGTTAGTTACAGGTATATAATACTCGACTAATGTTCTTTATATTAATACATATTTATGTATCTCTATCTCTTGGAATTAAATAGTATTTACTTATGTATTTAATATCTATTCATTATTAATCTTAATACCTCTTGCCCGTCTGTTGCTCTCTTGTACTTATGTTGGTTACTTCAACTTTTATCTATGTTTGTAAAATTTTGCAAAAAGGAAAGTTTCGAAAAATATCGTCAACCACCCTCATTTCTCTAAACAAAACCCTAAAGTAACTTAGCAACAAAAAGCAAAAAGAAAGCCCTGTAGGGGGCTCGAACCCCTAACCTTATGATTAAGAGTCATACGCGCTACCGATTGCGCCAACAAGGCTTAACTCATTGGCATTCCTTCTTTTTACGGATTTTTAAATAGTACATAATATAAGATATCAAATTAATATTGTAATTTTATTGTATTCGTAATTCAATGAGATAAGTCACAATCCTATGATCATTCTGGTGAAGATGAATAGTTCAAAGTTTTTCAATTAGTTCCATTTCTAAATTTCCATTAGGATATCTCCAGTTATTGAAAAATCACATGTGATGGAATAACATGTATATCTATAAGATTCAGATAATTCAGTTATTTTGCATATATTCACTTTTAAGTATATTAGCAAAAATAATTATTAAGAGCATATAGTGCTCCCTATTAAGGTTAAAGGTGATTTATTCACAGTTTTTAATCTTAAAACATACTGAGAATACAAAATACATACAAAAAAAAGATACAACGGTAGTTTCAACGCACATACCATGTGTTCTATTATATTACAGAAGTTTATTGCTGAAATTATTATCAAAAAAATTGTATATTAAAGAATTCCCTAGTTAAATAAAGGCTTTATTTTAATAACAATTTATATATCTTTTTACTTACTATAAAAATATCCGTATATGACATATATAAATAAGTGATCGTTTTATGTTTAATTCTTTTCTCTTTTACAATTTTCTTGTCGATGTATCTGAATATTACATATAGTTTTGTCATCATAATACACTTTTTAATTGGTATAAGAATTCTTTAATATACAAAAATTTTGAGAATAACTCCAGTACTAATAAATGATAAATATAGAGAAAGACTACTAAATAGTATCAGACTATATATGTTGTTGTAATCTTTTGAAAGAAAAAAAATTTACGAAATTGTGTAGAAGGCTTAACCTTCAAAAATATTTAAAATTAACAACAAATGAACACTAGCTTTTCAAAAGATGTTATATAGATGTATACCTAAAGTTTTATATATTTTTAATATAATTAAGACGGTATATATATGTGGTTTATGTATGTATGTGTGAATGTATGGATACTACCTAGATTATATTGAATTACTTTCTATTTCTTCTTGCTTGTTGTGGATCAACTTGTTTATGCTGGGTTTGATTTCTTGCTAAAATACTTAATATATCGGTTAATGAGATGACACCAATCAATTTACCCGTCTTTCTATCCTTTTCTACTAAATGTGTTGAAAATGGTTTATTCATGTTGAAATCATTTTCTTCTGAGGAATGAAGTGATTGTTCAGGATCGGGGTCTGTGGTTAATGATGGTTGCACAATCCATAATCTATGTGATTTAGTAGCTACTAATTTAGCGATTGTTCTTGCTAAGGACGATGATGGATAAACGTGGAAAATAGGGAAGGAGTCCTTACCTCCATTCTCCAACCCTCTATTATTTAAAATAATGGTGATAAAATGCCTACAGGTATTCTGTAATAAAGGATACTGTGAAGTTCTAGTTAAATGTTTAACATCGGTAACCGAAATATTTCCGATCAGTATATTATTTGAATCTATGACTGCAATGGACGAGATTCTTTCATTATGCATCTTATATAATGCATTAATTAATGGTTCATCACCATGGATTGATATCACTGGTGAATTTCTTGATGTTAATTTAGTGGTCCTATTATCGTTAAAAACACCAATTTTCAATTTTTTTAAAGACATATTCAATAGCGGTTCTAGATCAGGAAATTGTCTTGCGTTATCCCATAGATACTTGACTAATCTTCTTTGAGATAATATCCCTTTAATCTGTGTCATATCTGGGTCAGTAATTGCGATTCTATGCACCCCAGAACCCAAAATATTGATAACATTGGATAAATTTTCATTTTCAGACAATTTATAGAAGGGGTCCTTTGGTGTGTATTTAATTAATTCTCCAACTTTAATATTTTCACCATTTTGACAATCTTTAGCAAGTTTTTCGTTATTAATTTTAATTTTATTTAAGACCAATAAAAGGTATGAGTTCAAATCATTATAATCGAAAGTCAAACAATTTAAGTCCTTTGGATGAGTCTGGACAGGTAATGAGGTCAAATGATATTTCATTAATGTGTTGAAGGCATCTTCGACAGAGATTAACGAATTAATAAAGATCAATTTATTTGATTCGATTAGCTGGGACAGTCTAATAAATTGCCAGTTTTGTTGATGTACAGTATTTAAGGATTGAGACATCATTGTCAAAGAAAAATTGGAACCATTACTGATGGAATGTACGATTCCATTACTATCACAATTAGATATGCTATTATTATTGTTACTATTATTGTTATTATTATTGTTATTATTGGTATTATTATTATAGATAATATTATCAGTATAGTTATTTTGAAATGAGGATAAGGATAAAGACATAGAAGATATGGATCCATTTGAAGATGTCATAGAGTCATTTGTGAATGTTTTTGTCAAATTTAAAGTAGCATGATCTATAGTACTATTAGTATTATTATCCACAAGGTCTATGTTATTATCTATTGAATTAAATACATGATGATTAAACCTTATAGTAGGTGCATTTAGAGTACTGTTGTTATTACTATTGATATTACTATTACTATTACTATTACTATTACTATTATTATGACTATTATTAATATTATAATGATTAGTGCTATTATTATTTATAATGGAACTATGACTAGTGGGACTATTGGTAATTGAGATACAGTTTAAATTAGTGTAACTATGTTTGGGAGTGGAATGAGTGGATAAACTTGAGCCAACAATATTATCAGACGAGGAATAAACATTTGATATAAAATTTGTGTTAGTGATGGAGATGGAAATATTATTATTATTGTTGTTGTTGTTATTGTTGTTATTGTTATTATTGTTCAATTGACTAGGTACAGATCTAGGTAATAAAGGAGGAGTCGATAGCATTTCTACTATGGATGCATGTCTTTTGTTTGGTTGATTGGGAACAGCTAACAGTATATTATCATTGGTATGTGGCATCTTTTATAGTATTTTAATAGAAATGTAAAACAATTAAGAAAATATGAGATAAATATTTTGTTTTCGAAAGGTAAAAAAACAAATGAAGAGAATTAATCCATATATATATGTATATATATATATATGTATGTATTAAAGATGCGAAATTTCCAAACTTTGTGTAGTGCAAAAGTAGAGTAACTTCAAATACCAATAATAATAATAGTAATAAATTTACTATCGACAAATACTATTGGGATTATTATTCTCAGTATTCTATGCAAACGTAGGGGGCGTATAAGGATATATATGTACTTGTGTATTTGTGTATTTATGTGTATGTGTATGCGTATGTGTATTTGTTTGTGTAAGTAAAAGTTCTTTTAATGCACTAAATACTTTTGTTTATCTTTTAACGTGTTTGATCTATAGTAACAGAGTGTCACGCATATAAAACAGAAAAAAAAAAAATTTACCACGACATTTAGCAAAAGCAAAAAAGAAATTCAAAAAATTCAAAGAAAAAGGAAAATTTTTTGTTTTTTTTTTTGTTGATTATTATCTAAAATTATTTTTCATTACAGCAGTAGTGTAATTTTAGCCATAGTTGTTGAAAATACAATGATGATGTGTTTTGAATGTTAGCGACGGAGACGGAGACGGAAAGAAAAATAAAATAAAATAAAATAAAAAAAAACAAGCACAACCGTTGAGGTGTATGGGTGTAAGAAGAACGTTTTCTTTTTTTTTTGGTTTTTTTTGTTTTTCGAGTTTTTCGCGTTTTTTTTTCGTCTCAGAGCAAACGAGTTAAGTAAGATAAAGGTTTCGGAATCAAAAATTCTATTAGAGTTCATTTTAAATTAATATAATAAGATAATATAACTTACAATAAGATATTGATGGCATTATAAGTTCTCAGCTATTTATAGTAAGAATATTAGTGTTACTATAAACTGTTATTATGTTACTCGTCCTCTTTTGTTCTACATACTTAATATATATATATAACTATCATACCCTATATTACATTTATTTAGATTATCACATATATCTCTAATCTTATTTCAGCAAAATGGGGGAAAGGAGGAAAGGAAGAAAAAAGAGCTGAAATATCCAAAACTTAGAAATACTGGAAAACAAAAAGATTAAAGCCTTTGACATAACAGAAAAATACTGTCTTTATCTACCGATGTACTTATTTCTTTCCTAAAAGAAAGGAATAAAGAAAAGATTCCTTCAAATAATTATAATCTTTTTATGATATATTTCATACATATAACGTTTAAATTGTATTGTTTGAGTTCTGGTTAATTTCCATAGATAAACTGATAGTAATATATTAATAATGTTTTTAGTTTACTTGTTTTCTTTTTATGGGATTAAGGCAAGATTTAGATTTTGAAAAATAAAATAAACTTAAATAAAATACCATATATGTAAGTCATTTATTTATTCATTATGTAGAAATAAAATTAAAAAGGTGTTAAATATTTCTTGGTCGTTAATATTAGTTAGAGTAAATTACTATGTGTAATTAATTTTCTTTTTTTTTTTTTATTGTTTTTCTTTTGTTTCTTAGAAGTATTTATTTTTTTAAAGGTGATTTTCTGCTAAAAAAAATTTAATTTCTTGTTTATTTTTCAATATTAATGATATTTTCTTAAATATCAACCATCCTCATTGACTGTACTTCTATGTACAGATAATGCAAGTGCTGCTACTAATGTATTGCAAGTTTCTTATAAAAGAGAAGAAAAAGAAAAAAACTACTTAATTAGTATTAGATAATCAGATGCATTACAATTACCACATATATAATTCCAGTTCGTGGTGAACTTGTTTAAATATGTGACAAAAGACATATAAAAAAAAATACTTGATATCATTTTTTTGAAAAAGTTAGATATAAATTACAACAAGTTGTTTTGTTATTATAGTTATATTGTATATATATACCATGTAATTCTTTAGAAAAGATGAGATATAAGAGTTCTTTTTTTATTACTTTTCAATTTACCTGGAATATCCTTCTAATACACTAATAAGCTTTATAGGTTAGGGGAGTATATATCATTGAAAAACCTTTCATGAAAGTGCATTTTAATTTCTAGGATAAAAATATATATATATATTTTTGCAAACAATTGAATTATAATCCCAAAAAAAGGTAAAGAGTTATCAACCACTTTCAGACTGCTTTTTTCTTTTTTTTTTTTTAAAAAAAAATAAGCAGTGTAGTTTATAAGCAGTTATTCGCTACATTTAATAAAGTAGATGGAACATACCACTATGAAAATAGATAATGTTGTGCCAGGAATTATAAATAGCCTAACAGTTAACTGGGTGAATACTGGAAGAACTCTTTCATCTCTGAGTTGTTATACCAACCAATTTAGACCTTCCAGCACACCAGGATCTCTTGAAATAATTGTGTCAGACTCAAGGTGTAACTATAAAAAATTTAGATTAAGAGAAAATGATAAATTCGAAACTTATTTGTTAAAAAAAAAAAGAAAACATATAAACCAATTTTTTCACAAACAACCAAGACTTACAGTCTGTTACTCTCATCTGCAAAGTAGCCAACGATCTTAAGCAGCCTAATAATACTATAACAAGTATAAATCTGTTGATAAACCATTGTAATTCAATGGAATAGGACAAACAAACTATTATCCAAAGAGTTGAACTCAATCAAGAAAACCCAATTTCAGGCTTCTTTGACAAACAAGATGTTTTTTTTCTCTTTACCTTCGTGAATCTTGATACAATAACGGACCCTTTATTCTATTCTTTATGTAATTCAAGTTGTCTTTTCTGTCAAGCTTTTTTTTTTCTTTTTTAATCGAATCGGTAATATCGTTCTTAAAAACTCTCAACCAATTTACACAAAATTTTGTATTTTCTTTTTTCTTTTTCTTTTTTTCTTGCTTTGGTTTTGTTTTAATTAATGAAATAAAAAGAAAAAAATCAATCCAATTCTTCGGAGTTAAATAAAAAGAGAAGGAGACAAAAATAAAAATGAAAACAAAAATAGATTCGATAAATGAAACACGGACAATTTTTTTTTGTTTTTATCTGTCCGACAATTGTTGAGAAAATCAAGATGACTACCTTTCTCTTAAACCATTAAGTTATTTCCTTTAGTAACAAACTTTTTCATTTTTTATTTCAAACCAAATAGTAATAATAATAAGAACAACAAAAACAACAACAATAATAATAAGCAGATTGGAAACATAATAAGAATAGTTAATTATTGTTCAAGCTAAAACAATTTATTATTCGAAAAATAGCTTTATTATTCTTATTACTTGTTCTGTATGTTTTTTTTTTAGGCTTGTCCTTCTTACCCTTTTCTTTTAACTAACAAGTTGATTAAAATGTGCAAGCCATAAAAAATTCCAATAAAGTGCTTTTATTACATCTTTTTTATTATATCCCTCTCAAAAGAACTATTTTTTTGTATCTCTTGCTTTCAATAGTTTTTGTTTGTTTCTACATAGACAAATAACAAGCTCAACAATTACACTTATTCAAAGAACACCTGTCAAATGGGTTTTATCCCTTTTTACAACTATCCTATTATTTTCTGTGCAATTCTATGTATCATCAACTGAAAACAAATCGTAAAATTGGCTATTGTCAATACTGAGAACAACAGTCAAAATATTTTTATTACTGGAATCAAACAAGCAAGAAAATATATAAATAGAGATGCCCTCTCGTATTCTAGTCGGGGCAGACCCATTCTGTTCACATCTAACTATTTCCCTCACTCTTCTTTCTTTTTTTTTTTGGGACTCATACTCTCCTAATGGATGCAACACACTACAGCTCATAAAGACACCATAGGTATACATAAACCAAATATATATCAATAAAAAGATGAGTACTGCACAACTGGAAGTAGAAACTATTTCTGCTTTTAATAATAGTAGTAATAATGATAACAATACTCAATTATATCCAGAAATGGATCTTAAACAAGCAAATATTTTAGCTACAGGGTTAAATAAAAAACAGTTAAGAGTTGTTAACGGTCTTGGATCCTTAATGGGTTCGAAAGAAATGACTGATTTGAATGATGATTCAAGAGAAAGAATACATATTTCCGAACAGCCATGGACTTGGAATAACTGGTATCAAAAATTGAATTGGTTGAATATTACCTTGGTTATATTGATTCCGTTATCTGGATTTATCGTGGCGCTATCTGGACTGGTTCCTCTTCAACGTAATGTCTTGATGTTTGCTATCTTCTATTATGGTCTTGGTGGTATTTCTATCACTGCTGGTTACCACAGATTGTGGTCCCACAGATCATACGACGCAAGCTGGCCATTACGTTTGATCTATGCTTTCTTTGGTGCTGCTTCCGTCGAAGGTTCCATTAAATGGTGGGGCCATTCACACAGAATCCATCACAGATACACAGATACACCAAGAGACCCATATGATGCCCGTCGTGGTCTATTTTTCTCCCATATGGGTTGGATGATTATGAAACCAAATCCAAAGAATAAGGCAAGAGCAGATATCTCCGACTTGAATACTGACTGGATTGTTAGATTCCAACACCGCCACTATATCCTTATCATGCTGTTAGCTGCCTTTGTTGTGCCAACTGTGGTCTGCGGCTATTTCTTTAATGATTATCTTGGTGGGTTTATTTATGCTGGTGTCATTAGAATCTTCTGCATTCAACAAGCTACTTTCTGTATTAACTCCATGGCTCACTACATTGGTGCACAACCATTTGACGACAGAAGAACTCCACGTGACAATTGGCTAACTGCTTTAGTTACCTTTGGTGAAGGTTATCACAACTTCCATCATGAATTCCCAACTGACTACAGAAATGCTATTAGGTGGTACCAATACGATCCAACAAAGGTTTTAATCTATACCACATACTTATTAGGGCTTGCTAAAGGTTTGAAGAAGTTCCCACAAAATATCATTGATCAAGGTGTTCTACAGCAAAAACAAAAGAAATTGGACAGAATTAAGCAAAGATTAGACTGGGGTCCATCATTAACTGACTTACCAGTTTGGGATCATGAAGAGTTTGAAGAACAGTCGAAATCTAGACCTGGTTTGGTCATTATTGGTGGAATTGTTCATGATATATCTTCTTATATCGAAGAACATCCTGGAGGTGAAACGTTGATTAAAGCTGCTAGAGGTAAAGATGCTACAAAGGCTTTTACTGGTGGTGTTTACCGTCACTCAAATGCCGCACACAATACTCTAACACAATTTAGAGTGGCTGTCTTAAAGGAAAGATCTAATGCTGCTAATCTATTTGTTGCTAGGAGAGGTGAACTCAATCAAAAGAAGAATATTTAAATATAATAAAATATGACCCCACTTTTTTTAATTTTCTATCTATTCGATCATTATGTATTCCCCCCCCCTTATAGATTTTATAGTACAATTTGTTTATTAAAACCAAACATATCTCAATTTTTAATATATTCACTTATTATCAAGTTTTACTGATAGGAAGAATTATACACCTTTTTTACAAGTACCTAGAGAGCTCTTATTCCTACCTTTTTCTTTGCCGTTTAACGTTATGTATTTGACACTATCTTAAAGAGTTATACTCCTGATATAATTATAAAATTACATAGCATATACACATATACGTATATATTAAAGATAAAAAGTATAGTATCGGTATATCCATATTTTTCCCAGTAAAAAAAAAAGGAATAAATAAATTATTCAATTTATCAATATTTAATTTAGTAATCGCTTGATGAACTTTCAATCAAAGCCATGATCATTCTGTATAAGTAGAAAAAGAACATTAATAAATGGAATCCTAATTTCATGAAACTCTCCCTCTTGTGCTTCCCTAAAGTTCTGAAGATTTCAGTGGCATCTAATAATTGAACTTTGTTATAAATCTTATTGACATTGTAAGCTAAAATTGGTAAGTTTAATAAGAAAACAAACCAGTAACCATTCAATAAAAATAATAAAGATAAAATAGCATGTAGAGCAGCTTCTGGAACAACTAGTTGATTAACCTTGGAGCATAATTCAATAGGATTAATATAATCAGCTTCCAGATCAGCGTATAGAATGGTAAAATGGACTTGTCCAAAAAGATTAATACAGTTTGCAATAACAGCTAATATAAATAATGATGCACTTGCCATTATAACTTATGTTTTTATTTTTGTTGCCCCCACGTTTTATAAGGTAATATATATATAGCTATACAGGTTCTCACAAAACTTTCCTAATCAGTTTATATTCCTATATTGAAATAAAGCTTGTTAAACGTATTTGTACACCAATAAATGACAGTCAAAGTATTTTAATAAACACTAACACAGGCAAATGGTGGAATCCTTTTTATCTCTATCATTCCATTCATGTTATTTTTCAGTAAAAAATTTTTTTCTTACTGCTTTTCGTTATTTTCGACCCCTACAATTTTCAAAAAAAAAAAAACATCTGGCATCGTAAAGTACACTCCGATGCGGGGAGTCGAACCCCGGTCTCCACGGTGAAAGCGTGATGTGATAGCCGTTACACTACATCGGAAAATCTTGTTGTCCTCTGTTGTAGATCAACCTTGATATTATGATTATAAAAATATTGTTAGGGTTTTGTGATGATTGTCAAGAAAAGTTCTAGTTTGGATCTATAGGACTTAGGGTTTGTTGATAAATCCCACATGATTGTTGAATACTATGTAACAAAATGAAACATTCATGAAACATTAAATAGCTAATTAAGGAGAAATGTATCTACGGTGACAGTCGTTACAGAACCTCAAATAAGAAACTATCAACCCATAGTTCATATATAAAGGACCAGTATCTTGGTATCTAAATTTATATGTTTGGTTGATTTATAAATATGTAGCACATTGTATAATACAAAAAAGAACAAGCAATAATCGTTTAATTCTCCTAGATATATATAACGTTCTTATATATTTGTTATTGCCCTTACTATTCGTTCAATAGTACTGTTAAAAAAATTGGTCCTAAGTCCAAACTATAACATCCTCTGCCATAATATGAAATGGTCAAATTCTTTTGTATATTTCGGGAAAGCGCAAATAATATTAACAGTTATTCAAATAATCAAGACAGTAATCAAATATAGTCGATAATATAATTACTAAAACGGTCATATATATTGAGCAGCTTTTTATCGAGCTGAAATATTTATTCGAAGTTACTTCTTGCTACTTGCTTGTTGTTCTATTTATGTTTATATATAATATATAAATTATTTACAAGAAACGGTTATGGAAGATGATCTTTTATCTCCAGAAAATGTTGTCCTTTTATGTGTTTTCTGGAGCTCGATCGATTATTCAGATTAGTACATTAATGATCTGACTGATTTAAACCCTAAAATTTATTACATTAATCTAGGTGCACTAGTGAATTAGAACTGCACCTCAATTCTTTAATCATAGTAATTATTTATCCTATTCTGCGAAAGAAAACAGGATGTTCCGGAGGGTTGGCCGAGTGGTCTAAGGCGGCAGACTTAAGATCTGTTGGACGGTGTCCGCGCGAGTTCGAACCTCGCACCCTTCATTTTTAGTATGGAATTGCAATATCACGTGTTATGAAGTATATTTAATGGTGTCACTTTAGATGATATTGTAAACTTTTTAATCAACAAAGCATCCTTATTTTCCATATTCATAAAGTTTGTATCTATTTACATCTACCTCTTTATCCAGTAAAGTTGGTTTGCATAAAATTGTGTAGTTAGTCAGTTTCAATATCCCATTGAGCCATATGGAATGAATTTATGGTCTGTATGGATCTATTTTATTATTATTATTAAAGTTTCGTTGTGAATAGCTTGTAGTTTGCGTATCATAAAAATAAGGGTTACTAAAGTTAGTTTAGAAAAAGAGATAAATAAAAAAAACAAGTTTAAATTTTTTATTGACTTTTTTATTTTTCTCAAAAGGTAGAAGACCTGAAAATATTTGCCAATTTTAAGCCATTAGAATTTTTTATAGTTTATTATTACCCTCTTATACTAACATACTGCTTGTTAATGAAGTAATTGACTTTAAAGTATATATCTTTAGAGAGCTATATTGATAAAAAAAGTATGATCCATAAATTTTACAGTTTGGATTATGGTAAATTTCTTTAGTTTTAATATCTTAATGGTCTCTATCTAAAACAGAATTTTTTTAAGTTTTAAAAAGATTATCAAACAGTTGATTAACCTTAATGAAGTTTTACTAGTTTCAAATTATAGACTTATACTATCCTTTTTGACTTTGAAAAAATTAATTTCTTATAGCATTACTGCGAAAACCAACAGATCTAAAATCAATTTGTCATATATTTTGAATATCACCAACAAATAATTTTTAATCTTAACCATACCCTAGATTAGCCATGACTTATTTGAAATAATTTAGGAAATTTAGTGTTGGAATATAAAAATATTTAATTTATAGCCAATATATATTGATTTCCTATAATTTTTGCATTTCAATGATATGTGTGAAATTTAAATGTTCTTATAAGTCAAATGGTAGTGACTATATTATTTTTAAATCATTTTATCACTATATTTATTTAATATGTAATAATAGCATATATTTTGTAATATTCTACTATTGATCATATTTTTGAAAATATTTCTAATTTCTCACATAAATATGTCTAATAACAAACAGAGTTTTGATTATATAATAGCTACAATCCTATTAAATTTTAAATCGTTTGAAATTTTTGTATTTCGTTAGTTGTATTCAAAATTCATAAAGAAACGTTTGAAAATGAATAAACTTTTTCTTTCCGAAAAGAATCTAAAGAAGAAATTACTAATAAATAGTTCCTTACTCCAATACAAGATTTGAAATGAATAAAAATTTTAAAACATTTACTAAGATCTATTATCAATGTGTACTTAATAAAATATTAATATTATTTAGTGGATCACCCTTCCTTGGTGAGTTCACCTGTGAAAAATAAAACAAATGGAAATAACCCAAAAACTTAACAAACCATCTATTTTGAAAAATGTGTGTATAAGTTTAGTCTGAGGAATTCAGTCGATGTTCCTTTTGCTCTTTATTTTTTAAATTTTATAGAAATAGTGCTGGAAAACGAAATGTACTTACTAAATAGAAATTATCATAACTATTTCCTAAAAATAAAAACTCCAGAACTTCTTTTTTTTGGTTTTCAAATACTAAAAATGGTAAATATATCATACCCTTACATTATAAAGAGTTATAAATATTCAATACTGAAGAGAAATATCAATAAAAAATTTCAAAAGTTATAGCATTTCTAGTAAACTTTTAATAATGTGGAAATGAACTAGCAACAATTTGCAACTCAAGAAAGTCAACATATACACAAATTAAGTTTAATAAATATTTTGTATTGAATATTTTTATAGTTCTTTGGTCTGTTAGTCCTTTTCATGTATCAATAAGTATGGTCATTTTTTTCATCCACCAATACAAATGATTCGTAAAAAAACCATAAATTCTAATAGCATTTTTTTCTTTGCCAAGAATAACAAATTCTATTGCTATTCTCATTTTCTTATACTGACTTGCTCTTATTCAATTATTTCAGAATACAAAATGTTTTTTTAAACCAATGGAACAAACTTCTTCTTTAAGTTTCTGGATATTACTAACTTCACAATTTTTCTTTTTTTTTTCTTTTTAGGTACAAGAAACTGTTTCTTCTAAAGTTTGTTAAAATATATCAACTTTTATTATGTAAATTTGGTATATTATACATATAATAGTTAATTAAATATTCTAAAATTTTTTATTCAAGAAAACATAAATATATTTAGAGATAAGCCTTTATTATTTTTTCAATAATAATTAAAAAAAAGCAAATCTCATCGTGTTTATATTTACACAACTTGTATAAATTCTTAGTTAATTCTTGCAATAAGTCAAAATAACTATAGAAGAAATATTATTACCAAACTATTAATCACACGGCTTATTCTTGCTTTAGTATTATCAAAACCAACAATCTTTAAAATCAATTACTAAAACAAAAGAATAACTAAAACATATTTTTCTAACAACCTTGTCCAAGCACATCTATTATTTTTTCAATAAATATGGATAAAAACAATTGTCTTTTTTTAATAACACAGTCCAACTAGACATACATCACTAGATTTTTGATATCATTGTTATGGTATATTATATATATAATTTTCTTTTTCTAAAAACAAAAAAGTAAGCATGAGTATATTTAAAGCTAGGAGCATAAAACAATAAACAAAAACTTATATTATTTTCATACAGTAGCAAATAGATCACAATATAAATGTCTTTTTTAATTCCAAAAATTATAAAAATAGCAAAAAAGTTTAACATAGAAATAATACATACACTTTCTGAAACTGTAATCAAAGTGGAATTTCCAACTTATCTAAATTATAAAGATTAGTCATTATAAAAAAGTCTGTGCAGGAAAAAAATAAGTACCTTCTAAATAATGCATATTCAATGAATCAATTTATTTTTATTAGTTAAAAATATATGTGTATTTAATTGAGTAGCTGTTAATTGTCAAATATTGACATGAAATTAATATACCAGAAATAGGAGTTTTACAATATTGAATATGCTATCAATACTATTTTTATAATATTTTATGATAATATTTGTATATAATATTTTTTTATATAAATATTTTCATCTTTTTTTTTTTAAAAATCTACGTGAAGATAGGTAAGATCACATACTCAAACTTTTTGAAAGATAAAACTAATTATCACAAATAAAATAAAATATATTATTTCTTATTTAACTATAGGTTCGTTATACTTATATATATATATATATATAACTCAACTAAAAACTCTGAATAGTTATCAATAACATCTATATTTATTTATCATTATAAGATCTATCATTTATATATGATTCACAATATTCGTGGATATTACAATTAAATGACAAAAATCAATTGTAAAATACTGATAGTATTGTTATTCCTAACAAAAATAACGCAACCCTTGTTTTTTTTTTTTATTTCTGCTTTTCTTGTTAGAAATAAGCTTCAATAACATCCCAAGTTAAACCATTAACTTCAACTTTGTCGCTCTTCTTGACACTAGCGAAAAAAGATGGGAATTTACTGACATCAGAACCAAACTGTATTAAGTTCTTGATCTCACCACTAACAGTTTCTACAGATCGAATAAAGTTCAAACCCTTAGTAGTGGACTTACCTTTTTGTGCCAAGACACCTTGAGCCCATCTACCAACCACGACTACCAAACCATAAAATTGGTCGTTATCAACTTTGAAAGTAACAGATCTACCCTTAGATTCTGCTTTATCTTGCATGACAAACTCGTCTCTTTGAGCATCAATAGGTTGCCACAATTCAACAAAATCAACACCATCTTTATCCTTACCAAATGGGTAAACAGTACCAGTTTCTTTTAACAAACCAGATTCCCAAGTTGCCCAAAATGTATCAACTGGACCTCTATGGGTATTAGGTGTTTGAAGATAAACATTTGCATCGAACCCAAAATCGAAGATCTGTTGACAACCATTTTCCTTATTGTTTACTTCCACTGTGTCGTTAGTACCAGCAAAAGCCCATTCCCAAGGGAACTCCTTTTCTTCCGGTGTGGATGGATTCAAAAGAGGACGCAAGGAGATATAGTGTCCGTTGTTGGAACCAGAAGATAAAGTCAAAGTTCTTTCATTTGCTTGACCAGCAACTTCAAAGGATATTCTTTTAAATAAGGATGGCATTTTGTTCTTGTTTCTGTTTTTATTTCTGTTTTGTTCTCTATTGACTTTCCATTTAGTATCGTTTAAGTCAATCTAAAAAAAATATAAAACGATAAAACAGAAACCAACATTAACCCGGCACCTTGTTTCAAAGCATCAATAATAACCGTATGGTTGTATATACCTTACACAACTTAAACTCAACAAAAAAAATAGTGCAGTTTAAATATTTTATATTTCATGCACAAATCTCGGATTAGGGAATTTAGATTTCAACCACAACAACCAAATTTCTACTCTATAAAATTGTCGTTTTATTTTTTTTTATTTTTCCCCCAACCCTCAATGATTTTTCTGAAAAAATAAAAAAATAACCTGACAAATATTAGGGTTTTTAAGACACAAACTTTACAAACCATTAGAAGAAAAAGAAATATAGGTGTTTGTGTGTAGTCTTATTTTGTTGGAAATAATTTCTATAAACAGTGGAAAAATGAGAAAGGAAGAGATTACTCAGTCTTCTTTTCAACTAATTTATTGCGTAGCGACCACTACTGAATGGTTTATGTACGGCAAAGATAAGAGAAGAATAATAGTTAATAACAATTAATAATAGTTTACCACGATTCCAACATTATATAGAGAATTCTTAAGAGAGAAAGATATAAATAAATACACATACACAAACATACATCAATAAAAAAACCAAAAAAGGATAGAAAAATCTATTATGAGATATGAAAATTCTTAAAGATATACTTTCTTTCACAATGGGTATAGTTAGAATAGCAATTACTTTTAAAAAATCCGAGCTAACCGATTGATTTCATATTCATTCTTTCTCCTATTAATATCCTTGTGACATCCCACGTTTCCTCCAATAATCACTTACACCGATCCATCCGAAACGATCTCTTTTAATGGCATTAACCACACTCTTTGGTACTTGCTCTATAACTGCGTAGCCCATCTCCTTTAGTTTGGCTATAGTTCCCTTTCCTATCATTGATATATTTTCTACTTCTACATGATCTGGCAACAATTGATGATGGACTCTTGGATATGCAATTGTCTCTAAGAGTGGCATCTTATACCAATATAATCTAATTAGACTCTGTAAGATAGCTGTAGTGATACGGGAACCACCAGAGGCACCAATGACCAAATCTGGCATGCCTAATTCATTCAAAACTATAGTAGGGGCCGTGGATGACAACGGTCTTTTCAATGGCTCAATCAAATTGTATATTGATGGAGCCAACTCAAAACTGTTGCTTTTGGATTCTTGAGCAAAATCATCCATTTCATTATTAAAGATTACCCCAGTTCCAGGATCATGCACTAAGGATCCGAATAACAAATTAATAGTGGTAGTCAATGAGACAGCATTACCATGATGGTCAATGATACTTATATGTGCCGTACCATGAGGTTCATTCATCTTATACTCTGGTTGATAATCTGTATAATTCGACATGGTATGAAATTTCAGAACATTATTTAGTGGATCCCATTCTGTTTGATTTTGGATTGATTGGTAAGCTTGGTCACTCCATTGATCATGCAGTACTTGCAATATTCTATCTGGCAACTGGTGCGTTTGATAGTCTCCAAGTCTACTCCTTGCACTTCCCATCCATTTCATAGTCTCGATAAGATAGAAATTTGTTTCGTCTGAATAATCTCCACCCATTGCGTCAGGGAAATGATCCATTATTTTCAGTGCTGAAACTAATGCTGCGCCAGAACTTGAACCACTACTTGTAACCACAGTCAATCCACCACTAATAGAGGAATCTAAACACTTGATTTTAACGGTCAAGGGATCTGTCTGATGTACTCTATAATTTTGAAAATCTTCACCTGTTATAATTCCTCCGGAGTTTTGTACACTTTGAACCATTGATTTCACTAAGGGACCATTTGGATCATAAAATGGGGCTACAGATTCATTTTGAGCCAGCATTTGTAACGTATGAGCCAAATTAGGCCTTTTTATCCAATCACCTTGTTTCAAAACCCCATTACCAGTTGAATTTAAGACAAAAAACCAAGTTTCAGACATGGAAGTAAATATAGGTTCATAAATCTTCAGAGTGGCACCCAGGATTTCGTCGACTTCCCAACCTTGATTACCCAAATCAATGATAGGTTTCAACAATTCAGACCACTTAACGCTACCTGACCCTTTTAATCTAAACAGTTCATATAACCCCAACAGTTCACCAGGAGTAGCAATAGCGAGCCCACCAACTTTTGTATTCCAGTCATTATCTTTATATAGTGAAGGATCTGATTTCAACGGTGATAGCTCTCTAAAATCAAGATGAATATTTGTCTTTGTAGAATGGTCGTGCATTACTAAATATCCACCACCACCTATCCCACTATTGAAAAAATTGACCATACCTATACAGAGAGTCAACGTGACGGCCATATCTGCTGCATTGGCGTTTGGATACAATTTGATTATTTTATCTATCACAAGATTATTACAGAATTGTAAATCTGAACTCAGGACGCCGTTTTCTCCATGGACTGCATATTTTATATCTGGAGTCAAAGAAGGTGTTCGATCGATAGGTGTGATATCTATATTGTGTTGAGGTAAATTACCTTCAATAAAGACTTTATTGAAATAACGATGATGATAATTATGACTATTCTCAGTATGTTCATCTAGCACATTGAAATTCAACGGATATGAGATGACTACATCGAACAGTACAAACAGATATAATGATAAAATTTTAATAAAAGACATTTTCATGATAATATATGACTTGCCTCCCTGAGATCCATGAACAAATATGAGAATGAAAGTATTGAATAGAAGAAGAAAAAAAATACTATTTAATATTAGTAAATATAAAAAAAAATAACAATGATATATTCCATATATTCTTGTATATAGTTGCTAATTTATAAATTTATAAATTTATAGATAGATGGATAGATGGATAGATAACAGATAACGGATGCTTAGTCACAAAAAAAGACAAAATGTGGTAAGAGGAAAGATATCTAAGAGAAAAACAAAAAGAAAAGTAAAAAAAAAGAAACGAAAACCCCGAGAAAGAGTAACAACAATAGAAAAACCTCTGTTATCACACAAGGTGATGCCGCTAATTAGTACGCATACATACATACATACATACATATATATATATCTATATCTATAAACATAGATATACATTGGCATACTGTTCATATCTATATACATATATATCTTTATATTCTCTCTTCTTTTCCAAATGAATGAATAAGACAAGGTAGAAAAATAATTGCGCAGAGAACAGCCCAGATATTTAATGAATCATATTTATGTTGTTTGTTTTACTAAATCTTAAAACAGACTTTCTATATACTATATACAGTTTGATGATGCATTTCCAGGGTGACAACGTCCAAGTATTAACCTAATCTAAACAGCATATATAGATCACACACATACATGCATATAGGCCTACTATCCAATAATATACATATATATATATATATGTGTGTGTGTGTGTGTATGTGTGTGTATGTTTGTATTTCATATGGCTATTTTTTTCTTTTTCTTTTTCTTTTTCTTTTTCTTTTTGGGTTTTTTTCTTTATAATATAGAAAAACATTATTGTAGAAGAAAGCCAAAACAGAAGTAACCTACAAAAGACAACAAACAACTAACGTCAAATCACCGATTAGTCATATAAAGACTGTATAATAAGGGAGGGGGGAAACAACTTATCAACACAAAACGCAGAATAGATAACAAGAGAGCAAGTTAAGAAAAGGATATGGTCCGTTATTACTGTGAATATTGCCATTCATATTTAACTCACGATACATTAAGTGTTAGAAAATCACATCTTATTGGCAAGAACCATTTAAAGGTTACATCTGATTACTATAGAAATAAACATGTATGTTCGAAATACGGCAAACCATCGTCATCATCGATTAGTAAACAAAATAAGAACAGTAAGAATAATAAAAATAATAAACATAGTGAAGGTTTGCCATCTAAAAAAATTATAATACATCCATTATCAAACAGAGAGAAGAAAAAGAATAGAAGAATCAAAAAATTATTTGATAAAGAACTGAATCATGAATTGTTTAAAAATTACAGATATGAAAGAAACAATATTTATAAACAAGATCATATACTATCTACGTTATACGATGGGTCGCCAGGGTTTTCTAAGATTTTCATAAAGAGTAATAGATTCGACATCGGTGATTCTATTAAACAATCGAGATTACCACAGCGTGCTAATCAAAATGACACGGGAAATATACTTAATAGACCCATAAACCAAGATCTCTCTAAAAGAGATAGAAATGAAGTGTATGAAGGTGGTGATATTGTCTCCAATAAAATAGGTATGTTACCGCCTCCCCTAATTCTATCCTTATGGGCCAATACTATACCTAAATATCAAATCTACTACAATAATAATAACAATAATACTAGCCATATTATGGTATCACACAGTGCAGTTAAAGATTCTAAACGAAGGTATATTAAATCAGAAGAAACTGAGAAATATAAAAAACGTAAATTTTAACTTCCATTATAATTAGATAATTAATTAAGCCTATATATATATATATATATGTACGTATGTGTGTATATGCATAATTTATGCTAATTCATGAAGAAAAGATGATGAGTTAATTATTAATTATTAAGTATTAGCTATACTGATTCAGGTTAGTCTATCATGTATGGGATTGGGAAAAGTCACTAGGAAAAAAAATTTAAAACTATTAACATGACAATATCATTTCTCTATAAGTGTATCCTTTTGTTTCTCCAGATCTGTTTCATGATTCAGTTCCGGTTTATGTGTAATGGATAGATATATTGTAGTTAAAGAACTGATAATAAGTATACCAAGTGCACAATATATAACCCAAAGGACTAAAAGCATTGGAATGTTTTCATAACACTGTCCATGTGATTCTACTAATACATTAAATGTGCCATTATTATTATTATTATTATTATTATTATTATTATTATTATTATTATTATTATTATTTCTAATATTACTGTTATTGGTATTATCAAAATATATCCACATATCTTATGATGCTATTACATGTATGTATGTATGTATGTATGTATGTTTGGATGACTTTGAGCAAACTACTTGATTGCAATCAAAGGATTAAACAATTCAGAAATACTATATTTTTAACGTTAATTCGAAAGATATTATAAAACAAACACAAACCCATATTGTTTATATATATATATATATATATATATATATCTGTATACATACATGTATATATGTATATATGTATATATGTATGCAATTGTCAATGAATGTTTTCTTAATAAGCGATGAAGGTACGAACCGATTCAGAACTTAATAACTTTTCCTAAACAGGAAATAGGAAAACAGGTCAAATCACACTAATTAAACCCTAAAATAGTGATAAGAGGTCTCTCATAAATTAATTATAAGGACAGATTTCTCTCTCTTTTTTTTCATTTTGAAGCACCCAGAAAAAAAAAATAAAAAAAAACAAATTACAAAAAAAAGTTTTTTTTTGGTTTCTTTTCTTTTTTTTATTTTTTTTAATTTTTTTTAGAAAAGTTGTGCACGTGACTAGTTACCCTGAAATTGGTCTCTTGTTTTTTTCTCTTCTTTTCTTTTTTTTTTTTTTTTTCGTTATTTTATTTTCTTTGATTGCAGCGATGAGTTGAAAATTTTTGCTTACCAAAAAGACTTTAAAACTGCAGAAATACAGAAAAATTTTATAAACTTGATTTTCCAGCTTTATCCCTGTCTGTCGATTCTAAACTTGTAGTCAAAACTAAAGTGAATAACACTCTTTTCCTTTTCTTTTTTCTTTTTTTTCCTTTTTTTTTTTTATATTTTCATTTTGATTCTTTTACTCTAGTCTGCATTCCTTATCAACTCTCCTTACTATTTTTACTGGCCTTAGCTATATATATTATTTGTGGTCTTGTTCTATTGAAAGTTTTTCCTTTCTTGACACCACTTTAAAGGATAACGCACATACACATCTATATAGACCGAATATATAATGTCTGCTCCAGCCCCAGCTCAAGGTGAAGTTCCAACTTTCAAGTTAGTCCTTGTCGGTGATGGTGGTACCGGTAAGACCACTTTCGTCAAGAGACATTTGACTGGTGAATTCGAAAAGAAATATATTGCCACTATCGGTGTTGAAGTCCACCCATTATCCTTCTATACTAACTTTGGTGAAATCAAATTTGACTGTTGGGATACTGCTGGTCAAGAAAAATTCGGTGGTTTAAGAGACGGTTACTACATTAACGCCCAATGTGCTATTATAATGTTCGATGTCACCTCTAGAATCACTTACAAGAATGTTCCAAACTGGCACAGAGATTTAGTTCGTGTCTGTGAAAACATTCCAATCGTCCTTTGTGGTAATAAAGTTGATGTCAAAGAAAGAAAAGTCAAGGCTAAGACCATTACTTTCCACAGAAAGAAGAACCTACAATACTACGATATCTCTGCCAAGTCCAATTACAACTTCGAAAAACCATTCTTATGGTTGGCTAGAAAATTAGCTGGTAACCCACAACTAGAATTCGTTGCTTCTCCAGCTTTGGCTCCACCAGAAGTCCAAGTTGATGAACAATTAATGCAACAATACCAACAAGAAATGGAACAAGCTACTGCTTTACCATTACCAGATGAAGATGATGCTGATTTATAAGAATATTGATAATAATAATAATGATAATAATGATAATAATAGTAATCATGAACAAGTAAATATAGAAACAAATTGGTAATTTTGATAATTATTATTACTGTTGTTATAATTATAATATCTTTTATTCTTCATCTTCTTTCTCCTTTTTTCATTTCATCTCTTTCTTTCTTTATTTTTTTATTTGTTAACATCTAACTATATATCTATATACATATAGTATAACATAATATAATTAAAGGATAAACATGTCTCTATATATATATATATATATGGAAGTACATGTGTATTTAATATCAAATGTTTATTCTACACTTTTAATTTACCCATACAAGTTCATAACTACGACATTCTTACTTTTGTCCATTCGCTGTACAACCAATATAAACATTTCATTATAGTGTAATTTTATTTGTACAACAATGACAGCAGCAAGAACCATCTTGGTTTCGACTCTTAATCCTATCATCATCTTCTGTTCTTCTTCTACTAGCAAGAAATATCATCGTAGCATCTAAACACTCAGCAAACAAATATTTAACACCTAAAATAACATGTTTATTATAATAAGCTGACAAAAGTGAAAAAAAAAAAATAAAATAAATAAATAAATAAAAAGAAAATCAATTAGATAAAATAAAAAAGATAAATATAACAAAAGGAAGCAGTAACAAATAAGCAAAAGAGAAAAGAAAGTATAGCAGAAACATTGTTATTAGTAATAACATAAATATATATACTATTATTTATTGTTGCTTCAAAAAATCATAAGTTATTATTTCAAATCAATATTAATAAGAACTTTTATATTTATCCACTTTTATTAGATAATAATATAATAAATTGAAACCATTACAATTAGTTAATACTTTCAGCCTACCCAATGTCTATTTTGTATAACGAAAATTCTAAATTAATATCTTTATCTGATTCAGAAGAAACAAATGAACCATTTTCGATCAACGTTGATCAAATTAATTCATTGACTAAATCATTAATAGGTGAATCCAACAACAATTTTACTCCAAAGCCAAATGACAATACTACAAAACTAATCAAAAATCTATTTGATAGCGGGTTAGCTAAAATGAAACAGCAAAAATTAAAGGAAGCCCTAAAGAATGTTTCATTAGCGATCGAAATGTCAAGAAGAAGCAGAAACTCATACGAAGCCTTCGCCTTGCAATTACAAGAATTACAATTCATGTTAAAACATAAGATTGATCTTGAATTGATACTTAATAAGCCAATCGATGCATTACAAGATCTAGAGTTATTATTGGGAATAGGGTTGACCACGTCTGATGTTTTTATTAGATTAACTGATTCTCTATTAAAATTGGGTCAATATAAAGAAGCTGTAGTAGTTTGTGAAAGAGGCTTAAGTTTTTCACCAAATGAAACAAAATTGAAAGCTCTTAATTTACAGTGTAATAGACTATTGGCAGAATATAATGGTGATATCTAAAATCATACTTAAATATACTTATCTAGATTATATAAACAAGCAAGAAAGTAAGTAAAGAAGTAAAGAAATTAAACATACAGATCATCTAGATTGAGACATCCTAACAGAAGGTAATGATTATATTCTATTTGCACAATACTACCACTATTAGATGTATCTGATTGTCATGATTACTAATTACAATCGTCGTCATATAGATATATATATGTGATATCTGTACTACGTCTATGAATGTGTCATCTCTTATCGAAATGCAGATGGGCCTCAATAAATAGACATCGAGAACAGTTCAAACGAGAAAAAAAACCAAAAAAAAAAAAAAAAAAAGAAAACTCCAACAAAGTGGAAAATTCTTATCTCAATAGGAAGGCCATCCTTGTCTTAAACAAACTTATGATAGCATTTCTGAGTTTACTACTTATTATCGTGAATAATTCCACACCCTAAATATAACCTTATACGTACGCACATTACAAACACATATACGCATATTTATGTGTATTATATTACAAAGCCATTAGGAATATCAACGGTGTAAAATGTCCCAATTAAGTAGCTCCAATTTGAATGCTTTAAATAGTCACAATAACAATACTACAGGGAACAATGACATTAATATCATACTAGACACGTTTATTGCTAAATTAAAAAGAAAACAAATTGTTGGATCATATCACATCGCATTAGAAACATTACAATTATTGAAAAGATTCGTGTCTGCAGCACGTTGGTCACATGTCAATGAATTAATAGCTCAACTTAGAGAATTAGGTTTGCAATTAGAAAAAGCTCAACCAACCGCATTTTCATGTGGTAACATCATTAGAAGATTGCTTACAATATTAAGAGATGAAATGGAAGAGGAAGCTCAAGAACTAGCAAACAAAAACGGTTTGAATGATAATAACAACAATAATAGTTCCACTTCAGAACCTTTGATTTCATCCATGTTTAACCTTTTACAAAAACCAGAAGAGATTAAGCCAACTACAAAGATCTTATCATCACGTAATAAAAAGACTAAAACAGATTACAGACAAATTGCAATTCAAGGTATTAAAGATTTAATTGATGAGCTTACCAACATAGATGATGGTATTCAACAGATTGCCATTGATTTGATTCACGACCATGAATTATTACTAACTCCTACTCCTGAATCTAAAACAGTATTGAAATTTTTAATAAGAGCTCGTGAAAAAGCCAATAGAACTTTTACAGTATTAGTCACTGAGGGGTTCCCCAACAATACTAACAATGCACATGAATTTGCCAAGAAATTAGCACAACATGATATTGAAACAATCATTATCCCAGATTCTGCTGTATTTGCATTAATGTCTCGGGTTGGGAAAGTTATCATCGGTACTAAAGCAGTCTTTGTTAATGGTGGATCAATTGCATCTAGCTCGGGTGTATCCTCTGTATGTGAATGTGCTCGTGAATTTAGGACACCTGTTTTTGCAGTTGCTGGTCTTTATAAACTATCTCCGTTGTATCCATTTAATATAGAGAAGTCTGTTGAATTTGGTGGATCCCATGAAGTTCTACCTAAGATGAATCCTGCCTATAGATTAGATGCCATTAACAAAACAACTGCGTATGTTCCTCCAGAGAATATTGATATTTATATTACAAACATTGGTGGGTTTGCACCCAGTTTCATATATAGAATTGCTTGGGATAACTATAAACAAATCGATGTTAATCTAGATAATAAATCTCTTTTAACTGAATCTGTTAAGGTATAAGGAGATTGATCCTTTTCATTATTCTGCCTTTTCATGTTTTTGATGTTGCCAAGACCATCTTTTCTTTAAGCATTGTTTCTAAGTTTCTTTTGAAAGTGACAAAGCATTGATAATCTTTAGGGCTATATATTTTTAATGTATATAATTGTTTTTACCACTGTATTGATACTATCATGATATATAGAAAATATAACATTAATGTATAATTTCAGCATAGATCACAAATTTCTTGACATACTCATTTCATTGTATTTACGTGTTAATTAGAAGAAAAAAAGTAATACACAGAAAAATACTCAAGATGTTATTCAAAATTGCATATATAGAATATTAACGACCGAAAAGAAACACAAAAAGTATGTTCAAAGTAATCGCTCTATAACTATATAATATACTGAGATATCCAAACTAATAAGTATAATAGAAAGAAAATTACTATTAGTTTGAATATGAATTCTTCACTAAACAGAAAACTGGTCGTATTTGGGGGGAATGGTTTTTTGGGTAAAAGAATATGTCAGATAGCTCTACAATCAGGAATCTTTCAATCTGTCACCGCATTGTCTCGTTCAGGCAAACCACCTCTTCCAATTAATTATAATAAAGAAGAATATCCATATAATTGGATGAAAGAGGTTAAATGGGAGACAGCTGATATATTCGATCCTACCACTTATAAGCACCGCTTAAGTGAGGCCACGGATGTTGTAGATACTATCGGCATCCTCTTAGAAAATTCATCATATAAATCGATTGTTAATGAGGTTTCTAAAGGTTCAGGTAATACATCAGACTTTACTTATAAAAGAATGAACACTGAAAGCGCAGTGATATTAGGAAAAACTTTTCAAGAAGTGCTGCAAGATAAAAGTTCAGATGTTGTAAAAGATCAGCCGTGTTTGCCTACCTTAACATATATATCTGCAGATGATTGGTGTCCATTGATCCCAAGTGGTTACATCAAATCAAAACGTGAAGCAGAATGGCAGTTGAGTCATATTAAACCTAAATTGTTTAGATCTATTTTTGTAAGACCAGGAATCATGTTTGATGAAAATGTAAAGAATTCATGTAGTATTAGAGATGGAATTTCTGATATCTTAAGTGTATTGAATTATAGCAATCAATTTTTTTTTCCAAAAAAAATATGATATGATTAATCGATTTATAAAACCTCCTGTATCTACACAACAAGTAGCCAGAAGCATTGTATCAAAGATTGAAAATCCAAAATTTACAGGTGTTATTACTTTGGATGATATCTTGGAATGATAGTGAAAGGCAAAAAATATAGAAAAGATATTTGAAAGAGTATAAAATAATAAAACAAAATAATAGTGAGATTAAATATCCTAGTTTGTTATATATTCATTGCTAGTCAAATTTTTATCCCCTCTTTAATGCAATTAAACTCTCCTTCAGATAGATGACCTTTTCTAATCTGAATAATTCTTATTTTGTGTAATTTCTCATAAAAGACTCAAATAATACTTTTTATTACCATTGTATAGATATTCTTAAGGCTTATATGATGTATTAACACATATTCTTTTCTTCTAGTTTCTTTCTGCACGATGTTGTCATAAATCCAAATAACTAGCAAGATACACTAAATTACACAAAAACATACATGACTGTATTAGTCCATCAAGATATTTAAAGTTGTAAAGACCTATACATATCAGAGATGAAAATATTTGTAATGGTATCGGTCTGTAAAATAATGCATTAATTCCATTCTTTCTTCTTTTTTAATTTTTTTTGGAGTATTATTATTTACATATATACATGGAAGTTCTATCTTAACTTTATACAAATAATTTTGAATATTATTTACGTAAGAAAGCTTGATATGCTTCTTGAGAAATCATAACATTCCCTATTGATTTCAAGTTTTTTTTACCTTCTTTTTGTTTGGCCAACAATTTCTTTCTTCTTGATACATCAGAGGCATGTAATTTAGCTAGGACATCCTTTCTTCTAGCCTTGATTGTTTCTCTGGCAATAATCTTCCCATTACATCTACTTTGAATCACCACTTCATATTGTTGTAATCTGATATATTCTTTAAATTTTTTAACCCATCCTCTACCGAGATGTTGGACTTGACATCTATGTACTACATGTGATAGAGCATCAAGACTTTGACCATTAACCAATAATTCTAATTTCACAATATCAGATTCTTTAAAGCCGTTTGATTCATAATCTAATGTAGCAAACCCGTTAGAAATGGATTTTAACTGTCCAAAGAAGTCATCAATTAATTGCGCCAATGGTAAATCATAAATTAATTCAGCCAAATCGATCCCAGTAGCATATTTAATATCTAATTGTTGTCCTCTATTATTTTCACATAGCTGGATAATAGATCCGACATACTTATTTGGAACTGTTATTGTTGCTTTAACAAAAGGCTCTTGTAAAGATTTAATGCCTGTTCTATGTTTTGAAGAATTATCCGGAAACTCTGATGGATTTGTAATCAACTTTGACTTATCACTACTGTACTGAACTAAATACGGCACTGTTGGTTGAGTAATGATTAATTTTGAGCCATACTCCTTCTCTAGTCTTTCTTTAAATACAGACGCATGTAATGAACCTAAGAATCCAAGTCTCCATCCTTTTCCTAAAGCGGCAGAAGTTTCTCTATTTAATGAAACCGATCTATCATTTAGAACCAGCTTGTTGATGTTTTCATCCATTGCCTTAAAATCAGATCCGTCTGCTGGAAATGCACCCACAAATACCATTGGTTTTGATTCTTTGAAAGCAGGTAATAATACTGTATCCTTAGCATGGCTCTGTGATACTAACGTATCCCCTAGGATAGCGTCTTGGACATTTTTCATTCCTGTAATAATATATCCAACTTGTCCGCAGATCAAATGATTAAGCGGGGTTTGGTTTGGATACATAATACCAAGTTCTTTAACGTCATAGCTTTTCTTTGTAATACCACTCATTATTTTATCACCAACTTTTATTTTACCATCTACTAGTTTAGTTAATAGCACCACACCTAAATATGGATCATACCATGAATCAATCAGTAATGCTCTAAAAGGGTCTAACAACTCTCCTTTTGGGGGTGGAATTGTGTCAATAATCTTCGGTAATAGATGTTCTTTAACATTTAACCCCGATTTGGCACTAATCTTAACAATTGTATCTTGAGCAAATCCTAATTCATGGATTAATTGTTGTTCTACTATATCAACTTGAGAATTCTTAATATCAATTTTATTAATAACAGGAACTATAGTTAAATTCATATTTTGAGCTAATTTAAAGTTAGCTACAGTCTGTGCTTGTACCCCCTTTATTGCATCTACCAACAAAATAACTCCATCTACCGATGCAAATGATCTAACCACTTCATCTTTAAAATCTACGTGTCCTGGAGTATCGATCAATTGTAAAAGATAGTCTTGGCTCTTAGAATCTTTCTTCCCTTGATTGTAAAACATAGTACAAGTTTGAGCTTTGATAGTAATGCCTCTTTCTTTTTCTACTTCCAACTTATCCAATACCTGTTTATTATTGTTATCCTTAGCTATCACATTGGTGATTTCTAATAGTCGGTCACTTAATGTTGATTTACCATGATCTATATGAGCTGCAATGGAAAATATTCTGTAGTCACTTAAAGGGATTTTATCCAATCTTTGTTGAATGTTAGTGTGAATTAATCTACGAAATACATAGGATAGTTTTATCATCTCCATATAGACATGCTCTCGAATATATAGTAAAAATAATCTCAGTATTGTTTTTTTTACTTTTATAAAATAGGAAGTAGAAAAGTCCTTTCCTAATCTACAGTAAGTTTTGAGAGAAAAGTTATTTTTTCTTCACTACATATATCTAGTGTACACTGTTCTCTCTTGCTCAGTAACTTTTTTAATTCCTCCCTCGAGTTATTTTGAACTCTAAGATTAAAGTTATCATAACATCCCCAGAATTTTTAGACATTCAACTTTCTTTGGTATCTTAGATATCTTTTTTTTTTCTTTTAGAGATCCACTAAGAACTTGACAAATTAATAAATAAAATTAGACAGTAGTTTCTACCAAAAATATAGAGTTCTGCTATTGACAAAAGCATCCCCAATAGTGACGTTCAAAAGTAAGACGTGTTATATTAATGAAAATAAAACTTGTCTTAAATGGATTTGAGCAGCCTGAAGATTATAAATTATTGCAGACAACTTTATCTACCGTCGCTTCTGTTCGAGAACAGGCAGTTTTAAGGTTTACTAAAAATAGATTAGTTATTATCTCCACTCCTAAACTTGCAGGAATTTCATCAAATAATGTGAATATCAATAATGGACAGCTTTGGTGTACTATACCCAATGATGTGTTTAAATGCTATTTCGTAAGTTCATTAAAAGACCGGCCTGTATCTCTGGAAGTAAACTGCAATAGAATATTGAGTGTATTGAAGCAGTATGATAAAGCATTATCTCAAGGTTCCATAACTGCAATAGATATTAGATTGCAAGAGATTCGAGAATGGAAAGAAATATATAATAGAGGCACGGATAACCATAACGTTAATTCAGAGAATCAAGAAAATGAGATTAGTGTGAAAAGAAGAAATATTTCCCCAATATATAGTTTTACAATGAGATTCCAAGAAACCATAAGATCGAAAACCATTGGTTTAAAGAATAAAAGTGAAAAAGTTGTGAATGATGATGTCAATCTCATAAATAAGACTGTCATACATAAATTTATGATCCCGGTGAAAAGATTATTGTGGGAACAAGATGTATCTTTAAAGGAACCGGTTATTCATGTTTCTCCATTAGTATTGAAATTACCTTCCAGTTATGGTGAATTTGGTAGGCCCTTCCAGAGTTTCCTGAAAAGAATTGGTAGATATAGCAATGTCAAAGATATTCAACTAAACGCAATTACATATCGAAATGGAGATGATCCACAATTATTTTTATCTGTAAATCAAGTTGAATGGGACATATCAATTCAATGGAACGGACCATTAGATGTTTCGTATGATCCGATGAAAGAGGAAAACCAACTGAATAACTTAACAGAAAGTGATACTAATCATGGTGCCATGTCTAAGAATAGTAACAATAATAATAATAACAATAAGGCTACTAACAGTGGTAGTGATAGCACTGGTACTCTTCATGTAGCTCCAAAGGGTAATCAAACAATAACAGCACCATTTGAAAAGAATGATAGAAGATATATGTATCATGATGAATATGAAGAGGATGCACTAGAAGACAGTGAGATGGTAGGTAATGGAACAATGTTGGATAAACATGTCTCAGGCGCACATACCTCTTCTGGAGAAAATCCATTGCAGGAAATATCAAGATTAGTAGAACAAGCAGAAGAAGATAATAAAATACAATACAGTGTCAAACTGAAACCAAGAGACTGGAAAGTTTGTACAAAATTGTATACTAGTTTTGATCAAGTTCTATTAGCAATTGCACATGATCAATGTTGTATACTTCATTGCTCGTTAGAGAGAGAGCCTGGATTAAGTGAAGAAGATCAGGACGATGAAAACTCTCAAATTAGTGATAGTTCAAGTTTGAAAGAAAAAGGTCAGATTATCTATTACATGTTGAAGAGCAAATCATTGCAAGTATCGTGACTGTTATATGACCAAAGATATACAAAATAGCAGTTTTAATTGTTTTAATATTTCAGAATTTATTCGCTTTCGAAAGTAAATCTTTGGAATCCTAATGATTATTACAATACTAATAATAATAATACGATAAGTATATTAGGGGAAGTCTCATGCCTAATTTCAATGTAAGAAAGAAAGGACCGTTATAAGACCCATACCTTTACTGTAAAAAAAGTATCAATAATATTTACAACTTTTTCATTTATTCGTATTTTTCAACTTTCCTTTTTTAGAATTTTTTTTGGAGATTTTGTGGAGAGACTGATTTTTCACAAAAAAGAATAATTTCCTGATTGGGTAAATGCAGTAATGAATGGTAGAAAAAATGTCTTCAAAACGGTCTTACTAAGGTGAATTGGTAAGGATGATTTTTAGTAAAACTCCCTATCTCCTTCTGCAATGCCTGTCTCCCTCTCCTTAACAACCAGAGTCTTCTTTTCTTCGGTCCTCTTCCTATTCCTTCTACCTTTGCATCCTTCACTTTATCCTACCCTTTTCTTTTTTTTCCCTTTAGCTACATCATCCCCTGTCTAATTGAGGGCAGCTGCTCTCTTGAATGTCTGCCTAGCGGAGGGCCGGAACGCCACTAGAACCTTGGTCTTTGTTGGTACCTTCCAATGTTGCAGTCTAGTTAGCTTTTGGATTACTGCACTATACACTCCAAGAAACAAAGGAAATCTCTTAATTTCGATATATTCAAACGCTATATGTTGGATATATTGCGTGCTACCCAACACTTGGCAACACATATAAGGTACAGACCTCAGAAAACCAATAAACTAGTAATACAAAATGGTACGTACATAGAATCAGTTTATTTATGCAATAATGAACAGAAATTAAAACTGCAACATTGAGGAGAGTTAAAGTGAAAGTAACATGAAAAAAAAGAAGAATAATAAACAGGATTACAAGTCTGTATATGGTTTACAATATGAGGAGAGATGTGATTTTATAAAAAGTGTCGAGTTTAAATGAGACTGTGTCTTCCTACGTTATATTAAAAGTATTGAATGTTAAAACAAGGAGAATGAGGAAAGAAAATTAGAGTCATTGATAACAACAAGTAAAAATATTTGTGATAGGATAAATGCGCATGTATTGAAAGTATCAGGAAGTATTAATACATTTGTAATGAATGCTGCGTATTTCTGTTTGATTATGAGTAAAGAAAGAATTTATTATACTAACAAAAAATTGATTAAAACATGTTTATTTGCAAATTAAAAAAAATTTGTTATAAATTGCTTTGTTTGTTTTTATCTTTTATCATATTGATATAGGCTAAAGTTCACGGTTCTCTAGCTCGTGCTGGTAAAGTTAAATCCCAAACCCCAAAGGTTGAAAAGACTGAAAAGCCAAAGAAGCCAAAGGGTAGAGCTTACAAGAGATTATTATACACCAGAAGATTCGTCAACGTTACCTTAACCAACGGTAAGAGAAAGATGAACCCATCTCCAAACGTTTCCTAAGTTGATTAAATAATTGTCATATATACAAACTTTTATCTCAACTTTATTATATAATATGTGTGTAATAACATTGTTTACTTAATATAAAGCCGTTATATTCTAGAAAAATGTTTGTTTGTTTGTTTTTTTGATTTGATGAGTTTTATTCAGAATTACGAGTAACTTCTTTTGGACTTGAATTTATATTTCTTTTAAGATGTTTTTAATGTAGTGAAAGGGTTAAAAAATTTTTTCCTACTAAATTCATCAAACTTTGTAATATTACAATCATCAAAGAAGGGTTAAATATCTTTTCATACAACAAATATATATCATATCTATCAATTAATTAATTAAGAGTTAGGAAAGGTAAAGAAAATCTCTCAATATGAGTAATGGTTCAAAAATTAGTTTAAACCATTTAATTGAGTTAAAATCAGCCATTGAAATTGAGTTTTTGGCTAGATATAATGATAACTTAGAAGCAATCCATTCCATTGAATCTAAAACCAAATTACAGGAATCAACACCATTGATTGAATTGTCTAAATTGTCTAAATTAGTTAGGTCACATTCTACCAAATTAGGTATCATTTTAAAACCGGTTACATTTAAAGAAACAAATTATGAAGCAACTTATAAAGAATTGAAGTCACTTATTGACACAACATTTTATCTTTTTAGTCTCTTACCTTTATTTTATAACGGTAAAAGATATACTAAATTATTATTGCAAAAATTAGACGAATCTGTTTTAAGATATTTAACTTCATTGAAATTGCTATGTCAAGAATTGGAATCTAAATTTGATAACAGAGAATATGACGAAGAAAGATTAATTTGCATTGGGATGATTTGGTCGTGTTGTGATAGTTGGGATGAAATAAGTAAATTGCAAGACCTTGGTGTCCTTGCAGGGTCATTTAAGACAAGTTCGCAATTGATCCGTGATGTAATGGAAGAAGTGGATGAATTCCTTGAAGATCCAGAGGGAAACATTGGACAAAAACTAGAGTTCCTTGATGACAATTTAGATAGTGCTGAGGAGGAGGATGTTGTAGTAGTAGAGGAGGAAGAGAAAAGTTCTGAAAAGATCACAGAGGATCTTATTGACATTATATTACCTATTATGAAGGAATGGAAACATAAAGTTATTTTAATTAGAACTCTATTTAATTCTTTTAGAAATGTTATTATGTCTAAGGATCCGCCTAAGATTTACACTATTGAGATGTTAGATGATTTGAATGAGTTACATAAATCTATTGCTGCAGCTGTGGATAATCTCACTTGTACAATATATATGGCAGATGAAACATTTACTAAAGAGGATATTCATGAAGAAGTTGAGGAGATAAATAGTAACGTAAGGAAAATGCTATCTATTATAAAAAATATAAAAAAGAAGCCAAGTGATAAGAATGAGTTTGTCAGCGTCTGGGAGACAAAATTCTTTGAAAATTCAACTTCATAAATATGTATTTGTATGTTAATGAAACTATTTAATAAGTTGACTCCTATAGTTACATTGATTTATTATTAGTTATGTTTCGAGTGCCAAGAGTACCAATTAATAATACGTGTGTCTGAAAAAGGTTTAATGACCACCAACATTGAACAATCGAAATTATTATTGCAAGTCAAATTTTTTTTTTTTATTTTCTTTCTATTTGACACAATGATTGGAAAAAATTTAACTTTTTCTAAAAATATCTATAGATTTATACAATTTTCAATAAACAAAAAAAAAAAAAACGCTAATTATTCATATATTAACCACCGATATGGATATCATCTTAGATATAATCGTAACAAACCAATTCATTATTCAATTCCTACACATATACTCTACATACATATATAAACACAGACATATATAGATATAGATACTGGAGTGAAAAAGAAAAAAACACATACATTAAAACAGCATACCTTCCTAATCAATTAATTTAAAGGTAAAATATCGAATTCTGGTCCTAAAGTTACAAGACCTGTAGGTTTAGTCTTCTTAAAAGATTTAGCATAAAACAATTTTATATGGTCAAAATTAGTTGTTAATTTAAAAGCAGCATGATTCCAATACATGTTTCTTAACCAAAGATGTATAAAGGGATAATCGTTTCTAATGTTTCTGAAATTGCAGTTGAAATGTGAATAATATGCAGGGTCAAATCTGATAATTGTGGTAAATAATCTAATATCGGAATCTGTAATTTGATTATTGAAAAGATAGAAGTTGGATAATATTTTATTTTTATCTTCTTTACCAAATCTGGATTCCAAATCGGAGTAAACTTTAGACAACTTTTTTTCAATTTCATCAAGACTATTATATAAATTTTTAGATTGATTCTCATATTCTTCCTGAGTAACAGCGTTATTAACTTTATAGACACCACTATTAATGTTAACTTGTAACCATTTATTATATTCATCCAATTGAGGAATCAAATCTACAGGTGCTAAATCAACTTTTTTATTTTCTGGATTAGCAGAATTTAGTGAGTCCACAAATTCATCAAAAACATCACTATTCAATAATCTAACTATTTGACCACTATCATTATTAACAATAGTTTGAGTCTTTAAGTCCCATAGTATAGGAACAGAGAAGACACCGGCATATTCAGGATCACTTTTCCTATATAACTCTTTAATACTTCTCGTATTATAATGAGGATCATTAGTTCCATCAACAAATAACCTCTCTAAATTCTCATCAACACCGACAAAAGTTGTTGAATTGTCATTCTCTGTAGAAGTGACCCCTCCATCATATCTAAATGGTTGTTCCTTTAATGGTTTATCTGATTGAATAAATCTCCAACCATTGGGACCCATTAACCAATGCGCTATAGTCAATCCAATGACTGAATTCAGACCCTTGATAGATCTAGCTATCATTACTCTATGAGAAAAGGGACAACCAAATGCCCCATAAATCCAATATCTATTCTTTTCAGGTTTATAGATAGGATGATCTTTACTGATAATTTCATTAAATGAGGTTCTTGCCATTTTAATACTAGTTATATATTTTTAATAATTCAATTGACTTCATTGATTACATTTAATTTTAAATAAACACTAAAGAAAAGTACCAATAAACAAGAAAAAAGAAATCAAGGAAAGAAGAAGAAGAGAAGGGATCTGTATGTTGTATAATTTTATATATATGCTTCCAGTTGATATTACAAGTACAACTAAACTTCTCGAACAGCAAAAACTCTTCAGAAGAAATCAAAAAAAAAAAAAAACAATAACAAAAACAGTACTTAGTAATGATAACTGAATAATTAGTTACTGACAATTGATAATCGAAGAAAAAACAATACTATTATTATTACTGTTAGTACTATTGTTACTATTATTATTATTGTGATACCAACAATAAAAAAAAACAAAAAAGTAAGGAAAATCACGTATTTAAACGAGATAATAGCATAATTTTGCTTAGTAAGGGGAAATCAAGAAATATTAAACAAAGTGGGAAATGAGGAAAAAAAAAAGATAAAGAGTGAATGCTAATAATAGACTATGTAGCAACTCAATACTCTTTTGATTGCTCAGACATAGTCATCTTCTAAAATATCTGAACAACTTAAGATTCTCTTCCGTTAGATTACTAACTCTCTGGTTCAATCTCAACTTCAACCCCAACCTTGAACTTGGAATAAAAGAAAAGAAAACAAAACAAGAAAATCATTTTGAACGAGACGCAACCATGAGTAACAGTGTGCACCCACACACCCAGAATGCAATATTATACAACAACCCATACACCACACCATAAAGCTGCGCAAAGACAAATATGAATTTGCCCAGCATATTATAAACAAACTTATTTTACAGAAAAAGCCAAGCTTGATAATTACATTATTTACTTGTAAACATAGTAAAGAAAAAAAAAACAAATGCTATTCCAAGTTTCATTTTATTTACCTTGTGTTCAACAGTTCCACCAAATATTATCCATCCATGGACATTAACAAACTTTTTCCCCTTCCTCTATTTTTTTACGTGTGACTGTGTTTGTTTACAAAACAACCTATAATGTAAATAAGAAATATTGTAATAGTCAAGAATATTCAATGTAATTATAATGGAAACTCAGGGATTAACCCTTTGTTGTAATATTCAGTCAAAATGACATATCCTCAATTGTGTAAATATAATCAAAAATGATATTGCACAGGCACGCACACACACACTAATCCATTATGATTTCTCATCTAAAAATAAATAATCTCAGCCATTTATCATGCTGGTTACAGTTTATTTACATTAAATAAGATATGGTGATAAAACATAAAGATTCGACATGTTGTAATCGAATACTTACATATATATAATGGTGCAAGATACTTCTATGAAAAATGATCTACAGAATTATGTCTTTCGTAAACCATTATTCTCTTTAAATCTTTCTATTAACATGTATTTCTAATAATCAAAGTATAAATAGGCAAAACTTTGTTCATCTTCATTCGCTCAAGTTAAAAATAAAAAACTAACAAACTAAATACATTCGTTATATTCCTTTCCTTTTGATCTTTACTCAATATTCAAATATCATTCCTTTGATTATATAGACCAATTCGCTACCTTTCATATTCTTCTTTAAAATAACCTACCAACCAACTTACACACACATAAAATAATGCTTTCATTTAACACATTTATTTCCTTTTTAATACTTCTAATACAGTACGTACTTTCATTTGATATTGACAGTCGAAACAATATTGCTGTATATTGGGGCCAAAACTCTGAAGGTAATCAACAAAGGTTATCTGAATATTGCCAATCTTCCGATGCAAATATTTTCATTCTTTCATTTTTAAATGTTTTCCCAGATCCAATGGAATTAAATTTTGCTAATGCCTGTTCTGACACTTTCAGTAATAATCCGAACCTATTACATTGTGCTGAAATTGCTTCTGATATTGAAACATGTCAATCTTTAGGTAGGAAAATCCTCCTTTCATTAGGTGGTTCTTCTGGTTCTTATGGCTTCACTACAGATGAAGAAGCCGAATCTTTTGCTCAAACTTTATGGAATACGTTTGGTGAGGGATCTGATTCAGCTTCTGTGGACCGTCCGTTCGATTCAGCATTGATTGATGGTTTTGATTTTGATATTGAAAATAATAACCCAATAGGTTATTCTGCTTTAGTCAACAAATTAAGAGAACTTTTCAAAGAAGGTTCCAAACCATATTATATTTCTGCTGCCCCACAATGTCCTTATCCTGACGCTTCAGTAGGCGAATTATTAACAAACTCTGAAGTCGATTTTGCCTTTATCCAATTCTATAACAACTATTGTAATGTAGATAAACAATTCAATTGGAATGAATGGGAAAATTATGCCACTACTATGTCGCCAAATCCTAATATTAAGTTGTTCTTAGGCTTACCTGGTTCTCCAACTGCTGCAAGTTCAGGCTTCATATCTTCTTTGAATTTATTGAAAGAGACTATTGATTCAATTAAAGGATCTGCCAATTTCGGTGGTATATCGATTTGGGACGCATCGCAAGCATTTACTTATGAGATTGATGGGAAAAATTATATTGAAAATATTGAAGCTCTTTTAAATGATAAAATTTCCAGCTCCATCTCTTCTTCTTCCAGTTCAGGTTCATCATCCTCCGCCTCTTCTACCGCCTCTTCTTCTACTACCTCATTCCTCGCATCTTCTTCTAACTTTACTTCTTCCTCTACTACCTCATCCCTTGCATCTTCTTCTAGCTTTACTTCTTCCTCTACTACCTCTTCCCCTGCCTTTTCTTCTACCTCTTCCTTTGCCATATCTTCTATTTCAACCTCCTCTTCAGGCGAAGTAGCATTTACTTTATCTCTAGTAATGCCCTCTTCTACTTCTATAATGTTGTCTTTCTCCAACATCAGGAGTACTTCTACATTGGCACCAGTCGCCACAACTGCATCCAAAACGACGACGACTTCTAAATATGGTATTTCTTCTTCCTCATTGTCTAATAGGAAGACAACTACTTTATTACCAATTTCTGTTCCTGTCTCTACTCTCAGTTCTACCGTCACGATGTCCACTACTTCTACAGCTTCTACAATTATCAGCACTGATAACAGTATTAGTAGTATAATCTCTCACATTATTGTTGCTCCAACATCAACAGAACAACTATCATTCACCTTGACCGTTTCTAATGGCTCTAGTACTACCTCAATTTCTACTCCTCTACCAGTGAGTATTGCTAGTTTCCAACCCAACGATGTTTCACCTAATGTCGGTACTACTACAATTCCATCCTCCATTATCCCATTTATTGGTACCTTTGGTGAAACAACATCTACGTTAATACCTACTACTCCTACTATTATTGCTACAACCATCACCGATGATTCCATCTCTACTGAAACATCCTCCTTTCAACGTATCACTTCGACTCTATCCCCAGTTTCTGCTTCACTGTCTACAAGTGTTAGCACCACTACTACCGCAAGTACTACAATTTCCACTTCTGGTACACCTACATCATCTAATACAGCTCATGAACAGGCTCAACAACTAAACAAATTATATTCAGAAGGCAAATATAATGGTGAATCTACATGCACAGACGGTGAATTAGCATGCTCTAGTGATGGAAGTTTTGGCATATGCAACTTTGGGTCATGGATCACAATGGAATGTGCAAGTGGCACTACATGTTATGCATACGATCAAGATGGTCAAGTCTTCACACAATGTGGATTTACTAATTTAAAACAAAATTTCATATAACCCCATTTCACCTTCATTCCTCATTAGTAATTTTACAATTAGGACTAATATCAATGATAAAACTGAACCAACTTAACCAATATTATTTCACAAAATTATATGTACATTCTATAGTTTCCTCTCACTTAATTCTCATTTTTACTTCTCCCTAATATTTTTGTTTTTGTTTTCCTTTTTTTTAAATTCTTCTGCAATCAATAATCAACTAAAGAAACAAAACTACAGAAAGCCAAAGTAGGCTGGTTTGTGTTGAGTTCTAATGTTAAATTTTTAGTAATAGTATTTATTGATAGTAGTAATTTACTGTATTATTAGTGTATATAGATGAAAAAGAAAGAAGAAAAAACAAAGAGAAGTTACATATGATTTGATATCATCTGTTCTCTATTATTTGGATAACGCATACATACATATATACATACACAAATACATTATTTTTACTGTAAGCTTAAATAATATGCATAAATACGAGATCTAACCTCAGCAGGACCAGCATCACCTTCAAACATTGGTTTCCAATTAACCATTTCAATCTTCTCCACCTTGAAATCATAATCTTCTTGAGCTTTCTTGAAGAAATCCAAATCTGCATCCAATAGGTGTGGTCTATGTGGGGAGAATACGACCAGAGCTTTACCATCCTTAGACAATAAATCCTTTGTAGTCTTCAATAGTTTATCATGTTCGGTATGATTGAATACTAGATCACTTAAAATAATCAATTGGAATTTTTTTTCATCATTATTGCCAGTCAAATGCTTTATTATATCAGCATATTGATTCCCCCATATGTAACCTTCCACGGAGACATTCTCTAACGCACGAACGTTATGTTTTATGTTATCGATTAAATCAACATCTGGATAATCAGTAGCCACCACACGTCTTGCACCGATGAGCCCAGCAATCACGGAGGGCAAAGCACCAGCTGCACCTAATTCAAGAACATTTTTATCAAGGACCAACTCTGGATGAAGATCCAGATGTTTAGCAGTATAGATCCCTGCATTCCAAAGCAAATGACCCCATAATGGAGAGGAACCGACCAATCTTAATTCGATTGATTTCTGCTTAGATTTTGATTTTAGCGATATGTAGGAACGCTCATAGTTGGCAAAATGTGGTTCAGGTGGAGGCGGGCGGAAATTCTCTGGTTCTTCAAATAAATCACCACAAGTCAATGATTCTACGTCTGACATATTAAACCAACACTATGATATTACTACCTGTATTAAATCCAATAATGTATCGACTTTGGACATATATATACAAACTTAGTCTAACTTATTAATGTTTACTGAAACTACCACGTACATGCAAAAAGCTCAAGGACTAGATCTCTGTCTTCCTTTATCCTGTATACGCTTTCTTACTTTTTTTTTTCTTCCTTGTTTTAGCATTGATTCATCTCATCTCATCTCATCTTAAAAAATTGAGGTTAGGGGAAATTAAAGGAACAAAAAATTTGAGGAAGTGACCAGCAGAACAATCCAGACACCCTCACGCTATTGAATGAAAGGTGTAGCACTCTACAACAACAAGACACCAAAGGTGATCTGAGATGACATGGCAATCGAATCAATATCAAATTGCTGGATATGCTATTACAAAAGTCTATGTAGTTTCTTATCAAATTCCAAACACTATTATCTGAAACTCAAGGTCACTTTAAAATCTCTAAAGAGTTATGATGGTATCATGATAGGTCACACATAACGCTCGACAACTACTGAAGAAATAAAACGTCTGAAGTGAAATAACACACATACATGCACACACCAACTCATATTACACAGACTCAAGCCTCTCCTAAGCTCTACTTCTCAAATATCCATGGGTGACTACATAGTACAGTACAGTACAGAATAGCTGCTATTGTTCTTATTACATGCCAAAGTCAAAGATTTTTAGTCTGTGCCACTTCGTCGGAGTTAGTAATACTAATTCCCTGTTGCTTTTTTCTCCCCTGTATTTTTCTAATAGTCATTACAAGCACAAAAAAATATAAGAACATCAATAAGTTTGTATATATTATATTTATGTCTACATATGTATATAAATTAGTATATTTATATTTATGTATGGATGTTGTTTTCTTGGTTTTTTGGTTAACATTGTAAGACAGTAACCCTTAATTTGTTGTAGGGAGTAAACAAGAACATTACCTTATATTCTTTTATTATATATATATATATATTTGACAACAAAAGAGACAACCAAACAAGTACTATAAATCTATATCATACATTTATATTTATACAAACTTTATTTTAGAATATATTCTTCCTCCTTTATTTATTCGTTCTTTTGTTTGAATATTTGAATATTTTCTTGTATATTATAAGCTATTGACTACATATCTCCTCTTTTCCTTTGACATTATAACATTTTTCTCTAACCTTCTAAGCTTCAATAAGAAAGTTACACAAAGTCGTAATCTCAAATTAGATTAAAAAAACAATTACTATTAAAACATATACAAATATACATATATATATCATTATGCCTGCAATTAAACCAAAATCTAAGATTTCCTTTTCCATAAATTATCCATTTTTCATCATAAAATTAAATAATCCACAAACGTTAAACTCCATGTCATATGATGACTTTCTTTATATAACAAGACTGTTAGAAATAGCAGAAAACGATAATAAGATATATTTCACTGTTTTACAAGGTTCAGGTACGTTCTTCTCATCTGGTGCAGATTTTAACACCATATCAAATAATCCAAGTGGTGATGACTCTTATGAATTGAGGTTATGGCTTGAACAGTTTTTATCCAAAAATCAATATATCACTAGTGCTTTTATCAATCATTCTAAAATCCTTATCGCATGTCTCAACGGTTCTGCTATAGGTTTAAGTGCTGCTATCGTTCTTCTTTGTGATATGGTCTATGCTATGGACACTAAATCAGAGACTAATTTCCTACAGTTTCCTTTTGCTAAATTAGGCTTATCTTGTGAAGGTGCCACTTCAATAACTCTACCAACAAAAATCGGTTGGAATAAAAGTTTTAGTAAATTGGTCTTTGGTGAGAAATTATATTTCCATGAACTTTTAAATACAGTCATTGTCAAAGATTATTCTATGGGGATGGATCCCTTAAATGTCGACACTTTTAACAACCAAATTATTAGAGACTTAAAAGAAAAAATCAAACCTCTGTATCTACCCGCATGCTTACAAATGAAAACAGTTCTAAGAGCAAGCAATGATACTGTCAACACCTTAATGTTAGCCAATTCAAACGAAGTTCATGGTGCTTTACCATTTTGGCGTAATGGTGAACCTCAGAGAAGATTTGCCTTATTGCGTGATAAGAAAATTTCCGCTAAAAGAAATAAAATTGATAAAAGCAAATTATAATCATTTTTTAATTATTCTGTATACTTCTATCTCTTCTATCTCTTCTCTCTTCTCTTCCTCTCCTTTCTTCCTCCTATTAACACTTATATAACCTCAATATCTATAATCTCATTATCATTTACTTCATCTTCATTCTTATTAGAATTATTTTCTATTAAAATATCTGTTGTAGAATTTCTAGATTTTTTATTAGAAATGTTCACAACGATCATAAACGATGACGCCATGATGACTACGGCAAGCAACCCGCTTCTTGTCGTCTGCCATCTAAGTGTCTCAATCTCTGACTTAATGCCTGATGTAATCTGAATAGTGATTTTATTAGAACAATCGTTCAAATTTAGATTGATCCTCTTATACAACAAGGTATTTTCATTTTTGTGTTCATGGAAATCCAATTTACAGTTTTTTTCGTATTGATCAATAATCAATTCATTGATTTCATCCACAATGGAATCCAAATCTCTTTTCAGCCTTGTCAACAATAAATGATGTTTATTCAATTCAGTGTCACGATTGTTAGTGATGATATATTGAATTTCACTTTTCAATGAGTTAAATAAATGGTCCTGCTTATCAATCTCGAAATCTCTTAGAAATTTATCATTATAATGCATGTAAAATTGTTCATTTAAAAAATACAAAATTGTAGACATAATAGCTTTACTCTGCCTAGGAGTAAAACAGGTCAATAGATCCCGATATATAGACAACGTATCTACCTGATTCTCTGCACGGGTAGGTTTATGCAAATTCATCGTGGTCTCTAGTATCAACTGTTCAGATAATGTCTTTATTAAATCATTTCCTTCTAACCCGTCATCAATCTTTCTATCACTTTTATCTGATTGATTGAAATAGCTATTATTAATGGGGATGTTCCCATTCTTAATAGTTGATTTGGAATTAGGGACACTACCATGTGTAGGGAGAGAGATGGAATGAGACATCAATAGCGCAGGACTCTTATAATAATTACAAGCCTTAGTTAATTGAATCCCTCTTCGTGCTGAAAGCAATGGAGATTTATATCCGACATATCTTTTAGAACTATCCAATATGTTGGCTTTCACACAACTTGTAAACATCATACATGCATGTCAAAATTTTACTTATCCTATCTTTTTTTCTCTCTCTTTTTAAAGTGTTATTAGCAAGTTCCTATATGAAGATACATCTGTATATTTGGTTTATAATATCATACCATGTGTTTAAGGATTAAAGGGTATAAGAAATGGATACCGAAGTTAGGACCAATTTTTTTAATTAGATATTTCAAAGGTTAGCAAAAGAGTGAAATCGAGAAATTGCAAATAAGAAGAAGAAAAAGGAAAATAAAACACACAAAAAAAAAAACAAAAAACAAAAAGAAATGCCTTTTTAAAACATTAATATAGAACGTCGCTAATTACAAAAGCACTTTGTAAAGAGACAACCTCAACCAATAGATATTTGAAAAGGAACACAAGACAAAAGGGTTAAAGGAAAAGAACAAGAACCAATAAAGATAAAGAATGAAACGAAATTTCACTACTTTAATTCCATTATTTATCAAGAGATACAAATTACCTCCAAGGCCAAAATTTACTAAAGAGATGGAAAGCGAATGTGAAGAAAGTTTTCTACATGGAGGGAGAGGGCCTGGTGGACAAAAGATAAATAAGTGTAACTCTAAAGTTCAATTGAAACATATCCCTACTGGAATAGTTGTGAGTTGTCAATCCACTAGATCAAGAGTCCAAAACCGAGTTATAGCTAGGGAAAAGATGGCTCTAGAGATTGAAAGACACAGGAATGGAGGTGGACTTACCGAGAGAGAAGAAGCTATTAAAAAATTAGCTATACAAAATAAGCGTTCAAAAGATAAGAAGAGTCGACAGAGACATTTAGAACATAAAAAGGCAAATGAGGAGAAAATAAGACAGCAGCAACTAGAAGAGCAAGACATTATTTTATCTATGTTAAACGATTAAAATAATTGACATTTATAATTATTGAGACCCTCCATTTGCCATTACCTAACCTGTGTAAATATACTGTTACCTCTCTTCTTTCTTTTCTTTCTAATACTCACTATTTAACTGCATCTTTTTTTCTTTTTTCTTATATGTATATGTGTGTGTGTGTGTGTTGTAGAGAAGTAACCAAATTCTTTTGTAATAATATTCCGTACATCTTCCTATAATATATGTATATATATATAATAATGAATTTTCTGCAAGTACTTAAACCATTAGCCAGAAGAAAAAAAAAAGATTTAATACTATCGTTTACAAAACAATATAACTACTGACAAAAACCAAGCTTACTATTTTTTTTTGCATGTTGATGTATGATAACTCCTCAAGAATTGTAGAAGGAGAGACATCTAAATGATCACCTCCTTACTCTCTGTCTTCGCCCTTCTCCACCCTCCTCCATGACATTATTTAGTATTATGAAGTTTTCCCAATCCACTGCTCCCCCCTACTCGTATCTTGTTAAGTGTCTTTTCCAAAATAGGTATTGGGGGTCCATTTTAGTAGCCATATATGCCAATTACACACTCCCTCATGCCAAAAAATTGTTTTGTTCTATTGTTTAATTCTCTGATATTTTTTTAAATCCCACGTTCTCCATGACATCTTTCCCAAATAGGTGACACAGAAAAAAAAAAGAAAAGAAAAGAGGAACATTTTCATTTTTAGTGACAGCGAAAATTCGAGGAATGAGCTCAGATGAAGTTAGGGTTTGATAAAATCACATCACCATCAACAGCGTTGTCTTTTGAAAAAAAAAAATAAAAAAACTTTTCAAAAATCTATGAGAACCCTACTGTAAAGTGGCGTGTGTGGAATTTATCTTCCTAGCAGAACTCTAACAGTATTTAGTTTAGTCAATAGGAAACAAAATACAAGAAAGTTGCTAGTTTTAAAACAGATATTCTGAATGAATTTACCATAGAAAAAAAATAAGCATATAAAAAACGCATAGATATTTTTGAGTTATCCTAATATGTTCTATTCTATTTGAATTATAAAATTCTAAAATACTTTCCATGTAAAAAACCCTCACTTCAAATAGGTGTGGTAATTAGAAAAACACAAAATATTATATTCCTGTCTACTTTTTTTCCGTATCAGTGAGTAATACTAATATACGTAATTTTTTTTTTTAACCATAAATCTTTTCAATACGCCACCATTTTTTCTATCTTGCCTTTATCAAATTGACACCAGACATCTTTTTTTTCCTTTGTTTTCTTTTTTTTTTTATCTTTTTTTTTAAACTTGCGATTTCTTACATAATGAATAATTGTCTTTTTTTGGCGTACAAAACAATAGAAGTATTGCCTGTTTTTAAGAATCTCAGAAAAAACTTGTCTGATTTGCCTTCGATCACACGAATTTAACAAAAGTTGACTCTACTTTTCTTTTCTTTTCTTTTTTTTTTTGATGGAATTTCATTTGATGTAATCTCCGTCCTCGACAATCGTTTTTGATGTTTTTAATAACGCTGTCAAACTTGCTTACTTATATATATATTAGACGTCTTTATACACGCAGATACACATTGTTTTTCTTTTCTTCTTCCGTTTCCCCTTGCCCCCCTCTCTATTCTTTTAACATACCGTGGTTTTTTTTCTTATTTCCTCTCTATTATTCTCTTATTACAATAGTTTAATCTGATGTCTTTTTTTGTCTGAGAATAAAGATGCAATATGTGTCATATTGACCAGTAAGATTATCTGCATAAGTATCATCCATTATCAACTACAATCAAAAGATAATTAAACATCATAATATATATATATATATATAGAAATACTAAAAATTGAAGTTAGAATTTCAGAGACTTTATTTTCTTACCAATTAGCATTCTCTCTTTGTTCTTGTTCAAAGCAACTTCATTTGTTATTTTCTTTACTCAATATATTAATCAGAAACCAAGCAACTAAGAGAACCCAATCGACACATTCAATATTTTTCTTTTTCTATATATAATAAGTCTTTTTTTTTTACTGCTATAGCTTATTACCCTATCTTCCACTCTCTTTTCGATTTTTCTATAACTCATTTATCTTTCTATTCTTCTTTTTCTTCTTCTTTTTTCTTTTTTTTTTTCACGCAATGGGAAGACCAAAGAAAGAAATTAGTAAGCAGAACATAGAAAGATTCCAAAAAGAACTACAATTGGCCGGCAATAGAAGTGATATTCTATTGAAGGATAAAAGAGGGAGATCGAAATCATGTTTGTTATGTAAAAGAAGAAAACAGAAATGCGACCAAAAACTACCCAGTTGTACAGCATGTCTAAGAGCTGCCGTTAAATGTATCCAACCTGCAGGTTATCATCAACCAACCATTAAAAAAACTATCAAACCCTCACATGATGTCCAAATGCCAGAAGTCGAAGGTGTGGAAGAACAGACAGATTTAAAGAACTCAAACTCCATCATTCCATTAATAAGTCAAAGAGTAGCAAATACACAAAAAAGTACACCTTCCTCGAAATATTTAACTCCACCAGCCTCCTTGATTACCTCACCCATTGTTACAGATTCACCGTATAGCACTACTACAGAGGGATCGGCAACTAATTCTGTTTCTCATACAATCACGCCCTTTGAGTCCTCTTTATCAAATCATGACAACAATTTAACAATTGGACAACAGAAAACAGGAAAACCACAGAGAAAATCGAAGGGAAAAGTTAACAAAAGATACGAAAACTCTGATAGGGACCAATATACCGTATTCCTGGAAAGAAAACTACGATATTTGGAAAAACTTATAGATTTACCCATAGGTGGCGCGGTTTTCACTAAAAAATTGAATCATTATAAAAAAATCACCCATCTGTTAGGTGAAATCGAGGATTTGGAATCCACAGTAGCACATTTGCCTGTGGTAAACAATAAAAATATCAATAATGATAACAATCGATCTCCTTCAAATAAATTTATACCCTCTTCAGGGGTCAATAATGCAAATGGTTCCATACCTGCATTATCATCTGATTCTGTGGACTCTATTGATTTCAATAATTGCATCTTTGCCAAATATTTCGCCAAGATTGATTTCCTGTATTACCCTGCATTTGAATTCAATATGGATTTATCAAGAACTTTTTTAGACACATTTTTCACTAGACTACAATTTAAATATCCTTTGCTTGATGAAGAAGAGATTTATTCCTTTCATGATAATTACGCTAAAAACAATATATATTCATATTCCAATACCGAATTCCATTTTGAGTGTGGCAGAATGTGGTTGATCTTTAGCATTGCTGCATGTATGCAAAAGACAACTGGTAAATATAAAGGTCATAAACCAATTAGATATTTTGGTACCGCTGTAAGACATATTACCAAATGTGGTGGACATTTCAACGATATTCATAAAATTGAATTGTTAACTCTCTTAGTGTTATATCTCATAAGAACAGACAGAGATTCATTGGTTTTGTATGACATAATGAAAGATATAATGGATATTTGTAAGACAAATCTTTTAATAAAACACTGGGTTCCTGATGAGCCATTTGCATCCAAAAAATTAAGACTCTTTTGGTGTGTTTATCTATTAGAAAGAATGATATGTGAAGCTGTCAGTAAACCCTTCACGATAAGTGAATCAGAGATAAACCTACCGTATTTTGGTGAAGACAGAGATAATCAAAACAAACTAAAACAAGTAAAAAATATCTATTTTATTAATCAATCATTGAGATTAAGGAGACTTGAATCTTGTTTTATAGAAGAATTACAAATTTTTTCTGATGATAGTAAAGAATCAACAGAACTGAGAAAATACCAACTCCCGAAAGTAAATGAATATTTCAAACAATTAGAGCTGTGGAGATCCACATGTTCTACTACAGGTGTTAAAAATTTCGAAAATGAAACACTTAAACTATATTATTATAGATCTGTAAGGTTATTAATACAACCATACTTAGAATTTCTCAGACCAGAAGATAGATTATTTAGAGAGTGTCAGGCTGCTGCAGGCCAGATATGTCAATTATATAAGATTTTCCACCAAAGAACTATTGGTGGCCATTCTACACCAGCTATCCATACGGTGTTTGAAGCAGGTGTCACACTGGTTTACTGTATGTGGCTATCCAGAAATTATGATGATAAAAGAAGAAAAGAGCTAGGGGATGAATCAACACATACACGTCCACTAGTAAGTGCTAGCCTATTTTCTAGCATGGACGACTTAAGAGCATGCTCTGTATGTTTATATTCCATGACTGAGAGATCAAAATTTGCCCGTGTATTCAGAGATACTTTTGACGAATTAATGAATGTAACAATAGGAAATTTAATTACACGTTGTGGGCCTAATTCTTCTGAATTGATATACATATCGCAACTTAACAAAAATATTACAAACAACAACATACAATCAAATCTACCAGAACATATGAAAAAATTTGAAGGAAGTTTTCAACGAGACCAATCTGTAGACAATAACAATGACAATGAACTACACTTTCATGGTATGCCTCCTGCAATAAAAAGAGTATTTGGTGTGGGTCAAGCTGAAGAGCATGCAGGTTTTGTGGAAATATCACAAGTAGATATTGAAGAACAACGTGAGTTTAAAAAGAAACAAATTGATTTAGAAAAACATAGTCTACCTAAAAGCCTCGCCCATTTACTAAACCATGAAAGAAAAGACAGTAAAATAAGAAATACCAGTAATACTAAAATTAATCCCGACTCTACTGAACAAAAGCAACAGCAATATGTTGTAAAGAAGCCACTAAATAATAACGACTTAGATTGGAAAACATTCCACCATCAAGCCTATATTCAGCAACAGGTGGCCCAACAGAACCTACAAAATTATCTTTCTTCCTTTAACTATGCACCATATAAACCCATGAGTACTTATATCATTCCGAATATGCAATCTAATTATGACAATAATTTCCACACCAATCCTATAAATACAACTTTAGCTGGGAACAGACATATTATACTGCCTCCTGCCTCAAACAACTCTTATAATAATTACACACTTATACCACAATTAGCAAACTCAAACCCTACAAATACATTTAACATAGTAACAAAAAATCCAAACGAATCTTCTAATGTTGTAAATGAACCAAATCTTGAAAAGCATACTAAGAACGAAACTCCGATCGATCCAAATGTTTCTAAAACAGCGCAATCTCTTATTAGAACACGGAGTGGCATATTGATCAATAATTGGACGCATAATATGATCAGCAGTATATCAAATTGGACTAATGATTCTCTAGTAGACGATGTGTCAATAACCACTAATGATGATATAGACATTTACTCTTCCCAATCTCACCAGATAACACAAAATCATATTATTACAGAAAGTATACAACAACAGCCGGGAAATCCTCATTACAGACTACATCATCATCAAAAATCCTTTAATTTAGAACAAGGTAATGATTTGCCAATGAGGAGGAATAATAATTATCAAAGACAAATCACAGCTAGCAAACCATTGGCAACATCTAATAGTACTACTGCTAGATTTAATGCCATACCAATACACTCAGAACATTGGCAACATAATAATAAATCTGCTACTGTGATTAATAGCTATCCCAGCATTACCCACAATTTTACTAATAATAATAATGAAAGAAACAATAATTTTATTCAAAATATCCCTGGTAGGTATCGTGAATTTGAGAATATTGGCTCTGTTCTCCCGGTAGAAGAATTTTGGACTGTTAATGACGATTATGGTTTTCTTACATAACAGTATACAAGTTAGATAGTAGTATATTATACCTTAAACAAGATAAGATTAAATTAATAATTATTTCCTTATACAAGTGTCATTAGTGCACATATATTCATTTTATAAAGATTGAATTCCTTGCTACTGTATCTGTTTTATTCTTATTATTCTCTGTATATTCCTTGCTAAATGTTACTTTTCTCAACCACTTTTCACTTTTCAGTAAATTAATTTTTTTATATATGAAAAAGTATTTAGAGAAAACTTATTATGCAAGTTCTATTTAATCTAAGATCATGTCTCTTTACAAGAGAACCTTTTTTCAGCAGAAACATTCATAGGTGGAAAAGAATTACAAAGCAACCGGATTTGAATCACAATTAGTTCCAAATAAAAAGAAGTCTCTTTAAAAGCATAAGATGTCACAACCATCTGATCACACATTTAAGTTTTTTGCTTTGGGTGGTGGTAACGAAGTAGGAAGATCATGTCATATTTTACAATACAAAGGAAAAACTATTATGTTAGATGCAGGCATTCACCCTGCTCACAAAGGAATGGCATCTCTTCCTTTTTATGATGATTTTGATTTAGAAACCGTCGATATCCTGTTAATTTCTCATTTTCACTTAGACCATGCTGCATCACTTCCGTATGTAATGCAAAGAACTCCATTTAAGGGAAGGGTATTCATGACACATCCAACTAAAGCTATATATAGATGGCTACTTCGAGACTTTGTTAGAGTTACAAGTATTGGTGCGGATCCAACAAGCGATGAGGAATCTTTGTATACGGATGAAGATTTAGTTGAATCTTTTGACAAGATCGAAGCTATCGATTATCACTCCACAATAGAAGTCAATGGTATTAAATTTACTGCCTTTCATGCAGGTCATGTTCTTGGTGCTGCAATGTTTCAGATAGAAATAGCGGGATTAAAAATTTTATTCACTGGGGATTATTCTAGAGAAGTGGATCGTCATCTAAATTCTGCTGAGGTTCCACCACAGCCTTCAGATGTTCTTATTGTTGAATCAACTTTTGGTACAGCTACTCATGAACCGCGTTTACACAGAGAAAAAAAACTTACACAACTTATACATTCTACTGTTGGTAAGGGTGGCAGAGTTTTAATGCCTGTGTTTGCATTGGGTAGAGCACAAGAATTAATGCTTGTATTAGAAGAATACTGGCAAAACCATTCTGAAGAATTGGGAAATGGGCAGGTGCCAATATATTATGCCTCTGATCTGGCCAGAAAGTGTATGAGTGTATATCAAACATATGTAAACATGATGAATGATGATATACGTAAGAAGTTTAGAAATTCACAAACGAACCCATTTATCTTCAAAAATATAGCTTATTTGAAGAATTTAGACGATTTTGAAGATTTTGGTCCAAGTGTTATGCTAGCCTCACCTGGGATGTTACAAAGTGGTATTTCAAGAGATTTATTAGAAAAATGGTGTCCTGAGGAAAAAAATTTAATTTTAATTACAGGCTATTCAGTCGAGGGAACTATGGCTAAATATATAATATTAGAACCCGACACAATCCCGTCTGTTAATAATCCAGAAATTTCAATCCCTAGACGCTGTCAAGTAGAAGAAATATCCTTTGCTGCACATGTTGATTTCCAGGAAAATCTTGAATTTATTGAAAAAATCCATGCTTCTAATATCATATTAGTCCATGGTGAATCTAACCCCATGGGTAGATTAAAATCTGCCCTATTGTCAAATTTTTCGTCGTTAAAAGGTACAGAAAACGAAGTCCATGTATATAATCCACGAAACTCAGTCGAAGTTAACATAGAATTTAAAGGTATTAAGATTGCTAAAGCTATTGGTAATATTGTGGATGAAATATATAAAGAAGAGAGTGATATTCATGAGATTAAACACGAAGAGGAAACTACAGATATTAAGATAGAGGCAGATTCCACGACAAAAGATATAACAAACGAAATAACTAATAATAGTGTTAAAAAAGAAGAAACAATTGAGGATGAAATGATTAAACCCGAAAATAATTTTGATAAAGAGATCATTGTCTCTGGGTTGTTAGTATCCGATGACAAGAATTTTGATTTAAACCTGGTCTCATTATCAGATTTAAGAGAACATCATACAGAGTTATCTACAACTATTCTGAAGGAAAGACAAACATTAAAAATAAATTGTAAGAAAGAATTAGTATATTGGCATATTTGTCAAATGTTTGGTGATATCACAATACTGCAGGATGATGAAAATATCACTGGAGAGACTATAGTAAAAAACCAAAAGCAAGAAAATAAATCTAAGGAAGATAAAAAATTAATCTTGCAAATTATGGGAGATATACATGTAACATTAGTTGAATCAGTAGCCATTGTAGAATGGACACAGGGATTAGTAACCGATACTATTGCAGATTCAGTAGTTGCAATTTTAATGTCTGTTGATTCTGCCCCTACAAGTGTAAAAATGAGTAGTCATCACTGCAGTCACGAACATCCAAAAAAGTCTGAAAACTATTATGAAGAAAATATTCTTGCCCAACAATACGAAATAACGTGGAAAATTAAAAAAGTAGTTGAGCTATTCAAAGAACAATTTGGTGACGCTTTTACTTTAAATTTGAATGAACAAAAAGGAGAAGAACTTAAGAAAACAAATACAGATATTATCGGTGTAATCACTCTTGGAAAGCATATAGCAAAAGTTAATTTCACCAGCATGAAAGTAGAGGAATGTAACTCCAATCCATTAAAAGGTAGGGTAGAAAGCATATTAAGTATTGGAGGTGACTTAGTCTCAACATTATGTTGAAAAAAAGACACGCATAAATACACATTAAAAAGAGTATGAATCATCGAAAACTATAACAATGAGATACCATAATTCTATCTTTTGTAGAACATAAATATGCATGTATGTACATCTATATATATAGAGTAATTGCAACGAAAATAACTCTATAAAAAAGTCGTTGTTAATCTAATTGTTAATTTTCTAAAATCAGTAATGATTTTTAAACTATAATAACATCACAAGCTTCAACACAACTTACCCCAATGAGATCCAACAACCAAATAAGGTTATCCTCATATAAATTATAAAATATAGTATTCTGTGCAATTTCCCTCAAGTAAGTTTTTTTTTATTTAATCTCTATCATTTACAACGTACTTCGAAAAATACTTAAATTTTTGAAAAAAACAAAGAAAAAGAAAAATAACTGAAGGTTAAATTTTTAAAGAAGATCATTTCATCTCATCCCATATTTAGCTGAACAGTAACCATACAAGTTATTTGAGTTGTATTATAAGTCCTAGATTTATATGAATTTCTTACTATTTCCTGTTTTGTAATAACAGAAATTAATAACAAGACATGTCCAAAATGAGCAAAAAAAATAATAAAGAATTGGCTGCCGATGTTTACATTGATGATTCTGTCAATTTTGAATCTTTCCAATTGGACTCAAGATTACTACAGGCTTTAAAGGGAGCTGGTTTTACTCACCCTACACTAATACAATCCCATGCTATTCCGTTAGCACTCCAACAAAAAAGAGATATTATTGCTAAAGCTGCCACTGGTTCTGGTAAGACTTTGTCTTATTTGATACCTGTTATTCAAACTATTCTGGATTATAAGAAAAATGAATCAAGCGCAGATCTTCAGAATGAGAGTAATACATTAGGTATTATATTAGTTCCTACCAGAGAACTTGCTCAACAAGTGTTTAATGTTTTAGAAAAAATGATTGTGTATTGTTCCAAAGATATTAGAAGTTTGAATATTTCTGCAGAATTACCATCTTCTGTCATGAATACTTTACTTTTAGAAAACCCTGAGATCATTATTGCTACCCCAGGTAAATTAACTAGTTTATTAGACACTAAAATTAATTCCATATCCTTAGATAATTTGAAGTTTTTAGTTATTGATGAAGTGGATTTAGTTTTAACTTTTGGTTATCAAGAGGACTTGAGTAAGATTGCTGAATATTTGCCATTGAAGAAAAACTTACAAACTTTCTTAATGAGTGCTACCTTAAACGACGATATCCAAGATTTAAAGAAAAAATTTTGTCGTTCTCCAGCTATATTGAAATTCAATGATGAAGAAATTAACAAAGATAAGACTAAATTAATTCAATATTATGTTAAAACCTCTGAATTTGATAAGTTTTTATTATGCTATGTTATTTTTAAATTGAATTTAATTAAGGGAAAGACATTGATATTTGTCAATAATATTGATAGAGGATATAGACTGAAATTGGTTCTTGAGCAATTCGGTATTAAATCGTGCATCCTAAATAGTGAATTACCATCCAATTCAAGACAACATATTGTGGATCAATTCAACAAGAATTTATATCATTTATTGATCGCTACTGATGATTCTGAATACTTTCAAGAAGAAGATGAGGAAGAAGAAGAAAACTTAAAAGAAAATAATATGAAAGAATCTAATGATAGAGTTGATGAGAATAAATCTAATGCTGAGGGCAATAAGAAGAAAAATAAATCTATGGAGATTAAGAAAGATAAAGAGTATGGTGTATCTCGTGGTGTTGATTTCAAAAATGTGGCATGTGTTTTAAATTTTGATTTACCAACTACAGCAAAATCATACGTCCATAGGATTGGTAGAACTGCGCGTGCTGGTAGAACTGGTACTGCCATATCGTTTGTGGTTCCATTAAAAGAATTTGGCAAACATAAACCATCTTCATGTCCAACAGCAAAGAGAGATGAAAAGATTTTTTCCAGAATTGTGAAACAACAAGGTAAATTAGGTCTTGAGTTACAACCATACTCTTTTGATCCAAAACAGATCGAAGGTTTCCGTTACAGACTAGAAGATGGGTTCCGTGCAGTAACTCAGGTTGCAGTTAGAGAAGCAAGAATCAAGGAATTAAGAGAAGAACTATTAACTAGTGAAAAGTTGAAAAGACATTTTGAAGAAAATCCAAATGAATTACAAACATTAAGACACGACAAAGAATTACATCCAGCCAGGATACAAGAACATTTAAAGAGAATACCTGAATATTTGTTACCCGAAGCTGCTAGAAAACAACTCAGCAAGAAGAAGTTAGGCTTTATTCCTTACAGCAATCCTAAAAAGAATGGTCGTCACAATAAGAAAGGCAAAGTGACGAAACGTAAAAGTGTTAAAACAGATCCACTCAAGAACTTCAAATAAACACCCTGAGAGAAATCATAGCAAAAAAAAATATCAAAACTTTGCATTTCATATATTTGTATATGCCCATTCATGCATAACTTGTATAATAATAATATAGTATACTTATTAAATAATCAGACTCTATCGAAATCTCAAATAAAAATATGTGAGAGCGAAGTAGGAAAATTTTATTTCCATATGCTGCCGTTCTTAGTTTTTAATAAACCCCGGTCTATTTCATCCTTCCAAATGTGCTTATGTATCTTCTTATTCCTTCTATTTTCCATTATTATTGTATTTTTTGTTTATTGTACTGGTGCCTTCAAAATCACTATTACAGAATCCCCTCTTAAAAATAGTTTACTTATAAATCTCTCTTTATTCACAGTTTGATTCTTCTCCTTCTCTGTCCACAATTCTTTCACATTTTCTAAAACCATATTACAATGTCTATCGAATGCTTTCACTCTTGCGATAATCTTATGATTATTCCTCAAAGATATTATAACAGGTGTTCTAGATAACATAGCATCATTAATTAGTGACATTGGACCATGTTTAAACTCAAATTCTTCCAACTGTTTCAATTCTTCCTTAGTTAATTCAATTTTTGGACGATCTAATAATTGGTCACTGTAAATAAATACTATAAGTTATATATCAAATAAACTGTTGTTAGTAAAATAGACTAATGAACTTTTAAACAAAATAATTTCTCAATCAAAAACAAACAAATAAGGATTATCCACATTCACATATGGAATAAGAGTTCAACATACGTCATGATATATTTTTTGTATCTGAGATTGTAGTTTAGAAACAAAGCAAAAATAGAAGCTCCAAATTTGAACAAATATGTATCAAAACCTATTAGGTAATTTTATTATTTGTGCTATAATTTTACCAAAAAACTTAAATCTGTATATGTATATATAATTAACAATATTTGAACAAGCAGACTAGCGTCCGGTAAAATAATAGTCTCCCTTTTAAATAGTACTTCGATGGCCACTTATTCCCAAGATTTTTCTTTATACAAAATTGTTCATTTTTCAATTTTTTTTTCCACTTTTGTATATTAGAACAACTTTTTCTATTTCTCCGTAATGCAATTAAAAGAGCTAATAGACAATATCATTAAAACCAAAGTCTAATAGTGGCCTTTAATATAAATCAATGGTGAAAAAAATCTCCTCAAAACTAATTTGTGTTAAAATATATTATTACAAGGTTTCTTTCTAATAATAATAATAATAATAAAATAAATACAGGTTTACAACTTTCTATAAAATTACAAAAAATGTAGTTAACATCAATATAAATTTATCTATTTACACAATCCTGCTATATATGGATAATGACAAACAAATACACAACACTTAAACACCACTTCTATAAATATTCTGACCTTGATGCCTTAATTGAATGGTATCGTGTTTTTCTAAAATATATAGAGTTTTATCCAAAGCCATTTGTGTGCATTTACCCGTGTCAACGAACTCTCTCTTCAATGTTTGGTAAGAAGTGGACCAACCGATAGGTAATCTTCTCTTCAATTCCTGTTCCACCAAACGTATACTTGCCATTAAGTTCTTACCACCTGGGCCATTTTGGCCATTGGCTCTATTACCAGCAGAATTAGCCAATGCTGTACTAGCGTCTTGAGATGCAGCATCCATAGTAGATGCTTGGAATAATCTTATTGCTTCATCAACGTGTTTCTCATGTGCTACTGGAGATAATTCCAATTTAGCTAGTGCTTCAGTGATACGAATAATAGCTTCTAATTGACGTACCGTGATAGGAATCGTAGATCTTTCACTAGTTTCAAGTTCATTTCTTAATACTTGCTTCCTAATAGTAACAAATTGAGATGACAGTTTAGTAGCTGCTTGTGGCGATAATCTTGGTGCACATTTCATTTTGCAATATTGAATATATCTTTTCAATTTTTCCATTGGAATCTCTTGACCATTATTTTCTTGATACTGTTGATCTTGCGAAATTTTCCCGGTGTGAATATTAATAACATGATTTGCAATTGAAATATCTCTTTCCTCATTATGATCGTCTTTAACAATAAAAATCATATCGAATCTAGATAAAATTGTCGTCTGGAAGTCAATATTTTCACCAGGTGATTTAGATTCATCATATCTACCATATATTGGGTTAGCAGCAGCCAATACACTTGTTCTAGAATTTAGGACTGTAGTGATACCTGCTTTAGCTATAGATATAGTTTGTTGTTCCATAGCTTCATGGATGGCTACTCTATCTTCATCTCTCATCTTATCAAATTCGTCAATACAGACAACACCACCATCTGCAAGAACCATGGCACCACCTTCCAAGAAAAAATCACGCGTCATTGGATCTCTCTGAACACTTGCTGTCAAACCCGCTGCAGATGAACCTTTACCCGATGTATAAACTGCAATAGGGGCAACTTTTTCTACAAATTTTAATAATTGTGATTTAGCAGTACCTGGATCCCCTAATAACAAAACATTTATATCACCTCTTAGTCTCATTCCATCTGGTAAGATTTTCTTAGAACCTCCCATAAGCAAACATAAAATTGCCTTTTTAATGTCCTCATTACCATAGATTGAAGGTGCAATAGATTTTGCCAACAAAGAATAAATATTCTTTTGACGGGATAACTTCAGATATTCTTCTTCCTCTTCCTCAGTGAATAATGTATTAAATGATGATATAGAATTAGAGTTCATATGAAGATTTAAGTTCGTGTCTACTATTGGTTGAATACCCAATACTTTAATATAAGGTGTTCTAATAGCGACAGCATTTCCACCTCCATTATTACCAGAAGCACTGTTTGAACCAAACTTTTTGGAGTTGTATATGGAATAGATACCAATACAAGTGACACGTGTACCAGGTACAACCATATTAGTTAAATATCTATCACAAGACATAGTGACATTTCTTGGCATTTCACCGATTGGTACAGATTCAGGGATTTCTTGTAATTTTAAGAACTGTTGGTCGATAAATTGAGACGATTCATGGATAATCATATATGGATCAGGACCACAATTTGTGTTATTGGTAGTGTTATTATCGTTTGTTATAGTTGTAGAGTTTGGGTTATTCAAATTTTGTTTATTTGACAGACACGAGTGCGGCAATACAAAATTATTATTACTCATACCGCTGCTTGTATTATTTATATTTAAAGAAGTTGTATGTCTACAATTTTTACACATCAATTGTAAATACGTTGCCTTTGAAGATAGAACTGATGTGGAAATTATTATACCCGATATCCTGATAATTTTAGAGACATATGAAGAATTTAAATCTCTTAAGCTAATTTGGTTCGAGTTTGAATTAAGTATTAATTGGAAATTTGGAATTAAATTTGGATCAATATCGATACTAGAAGATGACGTGGTTAAATTATTGGTATTTGATTCCTCCATATCGGTGTTGTTAATATTCATACCCATGTTATTATTATTATTATCACTGTTATTACTATTTCTATTTAAAATAATCATTCTTTTAGCTACTTGAGTGATAGAAATCTCAAATAAAGGTATAGTATCCGACGGATCATCCAATAATTTATTGTATAAATCCTCATTATAAGAGATTAAATGCTCTAAGTTCAAAGTTAAAGCGAATCTTTTAATTAAAATGGAATTTCTTAGTTGATCTCTATAAATAAATTGAGAATTAAATCTAAAATCCAATAGGAAATTTGTAAAGGCTTTAATTATCTGTGTATTATCATCATCGTTTGGAGTTTGACCTTGTAAAACTGGTGCACTATATATTTCTGGACTATCAAAAGACATAATGTATACAGTTTATCAGAAAAAAAAATAAGATAAAAGTAATATCAACCAGTACGGAATTATATGTGTGTACGTGCTTATATGAGATAACTTTAATTTTGTTGAATTTATAGGGGATAATGAGTGAACACAAACTGAAGATTAGAGAATTAAATATAATATAAGTTTCTGTTAAATGATGCAATATTCTTACAAACTAATTCGATGATCTTTAATTTTTTCTTTTTATCTTTTTACTATGTCTGGACATCTTGAATTCACAGAAAAATAAGAAAAAAAAAAAAAAAAAAAGAAAATAAAAAAAGAAAAACTTTAACTCATTTCCAACGATATAAACAAATGTGACATATCATTGACTACGAAATAAGAGTAAATGATTTCATTTCTATTAATTATTTTTAATTATTCAGTAATAGTAACGATATTTTCTTTCCTCTGGTGTTTGTTGTCTTTGATTCTCCATAGGACTTACTATTTTGTTATTTCTTTGTAATCCAACTGCTCTATTGGTTACACACAAAATATTTTAACGGCGATAGTAATTATATATGAGTAAGCGAAAAGGATAACCAATTAATGGTCGGTATTGAAGCATGAACAAAATATGCCTACTTACAGTTACGGCTTGGTATGCACAATTTGTTTTTGTTGAATACTGTAATAGATAAAATATAAAATCATCCAAGTAGCATACTTCAACAATATCAAGGACCTTTATTTGTTGTTGATTTTCTTACCATTTCTTTTCTTTGTGCCTTTCTTTATTCATTTCTTACTACCCAAACCATTTGTTAAAAATAGTTGTTAATTATGTCATTCTTGCATGTTATATAAAGTGCCTATGTATGTACAAAAGAAATTAGGAAGACCTACAAAAAAAAACAGAGAAAAAGGAAAAGGCAAGAAAGATTCGGACAATATAATATTCTAATGGAGGTAAATAATAATATAATGGCAGAATCCCTTTAATGTTCTGAACAGTCCATTTATAGAGCTCTGGAATCAAAAGCTAGGAATTCCCCTTTATGAATAATCATACTTTCTATGATATTAATACTAATGATTTGCGAAAAAGTAACTAAAAACGACTCAATACCGGAAGATAGAAAGCCAAAACTAAGATAATAAAAGTAAATCAATACTGTTGTTAAATCTAGTAGAATGATATCTATAGAGAAGCTTGTGAATTTTTATTGCTTTCATATTTTCTGACAACAGTAATACCTAGGGTCTCTAACAAAAAAAAAAAGAATGTATGTGCACAAAAACAATTTACTTCTCTATTATCCCTAAATAAGAAATTGGTGCTAGTTTTGTGGTACATGCGTTAGAAATAAAAAAAAAAACTTTTGATACTTTTAGTTTATTTCTTTGTACCATGGAACTATTCTGTTTTTTTCTTTTTATTTTCTATGTGAAGCTAGCTCTTTCAGTGCGAAATAGTTTCGGAATAGTTTCCTACTAATTTTATTTTTTTTTGCAACAACAGCAACAATAAGAAAAGAAACAAGTAAACAAATAAAAGAGAGTTTTTAAGGGGAAAAGAAGAAAGAAAAATATAAACAAACAAACAAACAAATCAAAAAAAAAAAAAAATTTTTTTGCCATCTTTACAAAATATGTAAATACAAATAATAAGAATAGGTGAATGTGGCCCCAAAGAAAATGGTATCGAGTTATCATGTTCTATGATGGTGAAAGTCTTTCTTGCTTAATAAAATTCTAAAAAATCTATGATAACAAGATTCGGCGGAAATAAGCCACAATAGAAAATCATTAATGCTGGCTATTAAAAAATCTGAAATTCAGATATTGTTCTCTTATTATCCTCCACGTTGAAGCACAATAATATAACACAATAGTATTCGTGGGGGTTGCAGTTAAGAAAACAAAAAAATAGGAGTTCTGTTTTCCTAATCCAGTAATAGAACCTATTATTATCAATCAGATACACGAATACAATATGTATTCAATAAAATAAAAAAAGATATATTTGGTTGTTTTGTTGAATTAACAACTATTGTTTTAGTTTTTTTTTATTTTTTGTTTTTGTCAAACCGGAAATCTTTGTGACATTATCATTATTTTTAATAAAAGTCACGGATGAAGGAGAACGTATTATATCTTATGCATCTATATTTTATTTATTTATCTCGTTCCCTCTCTCTATATATATTTTAAACTTATGTACATTTTCAGAAACAGACTGTATGTATTTTCTCGCGTTATTTTCCTCACATTTTTTTTTATTTACTTGTTTACGGGGTCAATGTATAAATGTATTGTGTCTTATATTCACCTCTATTTATGCTATTGTTTATATTAACAACTTTTCTTCATATATCTAAATTCTTTTGTCTTTCTCTTTGTAGTTCTTCTTTTGTTGATATAGGTGCTCTTAGTTATTTCTTTTTACTTGTTCTATTGATCTCAACTTCATCCTGTCATTTATTTATTATTAAAGGAAAAAGAAAAACACAAAGGAAAGAATAATAGAATATATAAGCAAACACACATACATACATATATATACAAACATATATATATATCTATGTTTGTGCTTTCTCAATATTACATATCTTAACGTTTTAAAACTCTTTCCTCCCACACTCATCTTTGGCCATCGTCTGCCTTTTTTCATTTCTTTACATAGTATAATATCTTTTCTAAATAATCATATTTCTTCTGCCTAAATAGATTTTTCTCTCACGTATCCTTCTACAAAAGAAACTGCTAAAAGAAATAATAAAAGTAATCATAAAAGTAACGTCCTAACAAATACATTACAATTACTTTATTAATTTCAACAAATAGATAAATAGATAGATAGATAAATAAATAAATAGATAGGTTTATAGATAAATTGTTATGAAAAAATTGAAATCATCACTAAAATTATCACGTCATGACTCTTTATCTCCTTCCATAACATCCTCAACTTCATCAATTTCATCTGCATCTTCAACCTCGTTTTCTTCCAATCCAAGTTCTTCAAATACGTATAAGTTCGTTAGATTCGCTCCCCAGTTAACTACTATTAAAAGTTTTCATATTAACGATGAACCAATCAGTATATCTAATGAAACTTCTCCTGTACTTTATCCAATCGATAATATCTCACCATTTACTAGTGCCACTGAAACAACACCAGCTAATAAAATGAGCAAACAGAATCTATGGGATTTTAATTTTGATGACATTGAAGATGATTTTGATTTAGATTATTTTGATAATTATCATCTAACATATACTAATGCTCCAACGGGTGTCATTCCTGCGATTTCTGCTGCTAATACTGTTACAGATGCTAACACTCTCTTAACCTTCAATAATATAATTGAATCTCCAACTTTTAATATGACCAATTTCTACAACAACGATATTCAAGCATGCATTATAAGTTCAAATTTTGATAATAAAAATAATGACTATTACCACTTAGACCCATATGATAATATTAAAGTAATTAATATATCTTTAGTAAAAGATAATGTTATACGTGGTACAATTAAAGTACGTAACTTACAATATGAAAAATTTATTCAATGTAAATTTACATTTGATAATTGGAAACAAATTCATTATATAAAGGCAGATTATTCGTATTCTCCAACAAATCATGAAGATATTTTCATCTTTGATATTGATTTAAACGCTTGGAAGTTTTTCTTGGAGTATCATAAATTAATCGATAACGTCATGATAAATAATCAAAATAATTTGAACTTAGAATTTGTTTGCATGTATAATGTTAATGACTCAGTTTATTATGATAACAATAATTATCAAAACTTTATACTGAATTTGAATGTTTCGCCAAAGTTAAACAATTCTATGGCCACCATTTATAACAATAGTAACAACACTGATAAGAATAATAACAATATTAATACCGATAAAATTATTACTACTGCGGCAGCTACTACTAATAATAGCACTATTCCAAAAAATAGAGATAAGGTTGTCACCAGAAAATTTTCAAAAGATACTGATTACTATAATGAATCTCCATTAAAACACATGTTCCATACTGATACATATTGGATTCATCCTAAAAACCAAAACAAATTATCCTTCTTTATCGATGATCAAATGCAAGAAACCGATTATGATACATTAATGAACAAATATAACAATAGCAATAATAGTAGTGGCAATGACAATTCCTCAGTCATTACCATTAATAATACCATTAATGATAATAGTATGCCGTCACTTTCGTCTTCATATTCTGATTTATCATCATGGGATACAGATGATAGTGAAAAGGAATATTTTTTTGATTGTTATGATTATGATTATACTTTTTCACCAGCTTTGAACAATACCAATAATATCACCTCAGGTACGTATTCAAGTACTACCAACACTGCTGCGATTACTACTTCTAACACCATACCTACAGATGAGTGCAATAACCCTTATAAATACAATAACTTTTTGGCAAAAACAAATTCAATGGACACTCTATTATGTTTTGACAAAAGATGGGATGATAGAGAAAATTTCTATAACAATGAAAATAGTTATCTGGATAATGAAGATAATGAAACTATCACATCAATAAACGAAATAGGTAATTCAAATACAAATATAGCTACATTTGATATAACATATGATTATTGTAATGTCCAATTATGAAATTAAATGAGAATCCTTGCATAATATTCATTTTATTTCAATTTTTTTTTTGACTGAATTATACTAACTTAAAGAATACTAAAAATTAGATTCATAATATCTCCATCCTCATAAGTTACTTCTTTTTTTTTTCTCTGTTTTCTCTTTCTTTTTTTATTTTTTCTTATTTCATCTTTTATCCTACCTCTTTGAGATATTTATCTACAAATTCACGATGTAAGTTAAACATGGTCAGATTCAAAAAAAAAAAAAGATATTAAATAAAATAAAAAATAATTCAATCAAAAAATTACAAACACATAATCACAGGTTTATAACCAAATATACTCGAAAGTTATGTGTGATTCCAAGCCTACAATACAAGTTATTGTTTTTACGTTATTTCATTTCATTTTTTCTTCTTCTCTTCTTTTGTGTCTTATTTATTATCTTTACTTTACTTTGCTGGCCAAAGTATATTATATTGAACATCCCTATATATTACTGATATCTCTATGTAATGATAGTAATAGTAAATATGTGTATTTAATAAATAATAGACGGGGAGTTTCTATTGGGCAAAAGGACCTGATACTTGAATATGCACGCATACAGAAGTGTACGATAACATATGTTTGGTCAATCTTAGCAAATAACTTTATTTACCCAAACCGTCTAAGAATCAACTGAATTTCAACGACTGCAACATCCTTACATCTTTGTTATCTGGGCTGCTTCTTCTTCTTTTGGAAGTTGAAAAGAACAAAAAAGAAAAGAGAAGAAAAACAAGGGTTTTCTACACCCATACACCTTACATCTGTTGTATATTTGTATTGTATGTAGAAAGACACAATATCTGGGCGGCTAATATAGATTTATAATAGTAGTTATATAAGTATAAGTTTATATATTTGTGTATTTAAAGCACTCCAAAGATGTGATTATCTTTAACCTTCTAGAGTAACGTCTTTAAAAAAGCTGAAGAATAAACACCTTTTAACTTTCATCCATCCTTTTATTACAAACAACAACAACAACAACGACAATAATAATAATAATAATAATAATAATAATAATAATAATAATAATAATAATAATAATAATAATAATAATAATAATTGAAATGGAACAAAGAATTGAACAGTTGATTGAAATATGTATTCAGAGTGATGGTGATCTAAAAATATATGAAACCTTGTACGAATGTTTAGTACAGAATAATGGACCATACTATATCAAATCTTTGCAATTGTTAAATGATCTAATCAAATCTAGTAATCTGAATTCAAAAATATTCAATTATATCCTAAAATATTTTCATTTCGATAAATTGGTTGTTGATATTGAATTGGACAGTTTAATTTTAATCCAATGGTTACAAAATATTTCAATCAAAAATTGGAAGCTTTTAATTATCGTGTGCAACTTATCAAGGGATTATCCACAACTGGTATCAAAACAATTTTTGGAACTTTTAAACCATTTTCCCTTTAACTTGAACCATTTTCCAAGTTATCTAATGCTTAAGATAATTCAAAAAAATTATTTTACAGATCATAGTTTTGACTTTAGCTCTTTAATGGTTCATAAAATAGATCAAATCATAATAAATAATAAAGAACGTTATATGGGCCCCATTTATGTACAGGTTATCCATAACTCTTTATATCTTTATATAGATTCAATTGGAATATTATTAGAAATAGATAATTTTCAATACTATCAAAATGATACAGAGAAACATAATAAAGAGATTATTTTAAAAATTAATAACTTTTGGTTTCTTTTTGATAAAAATGACTATGTCCATAATGATACCACTTCTGCTACTACTATTTCCTCTTCAATCACTAATACCCATATTCTTTCATCCCACGAAAATTTAAAAACTATAACTCTTCTTTCCCCCTTTGCAGAAAATAATAAGTATAGAGTAAGCACTTCAAAAACAATATTAAAATTGAATGGTAATTTGACACCATCACAGGATTCTATACTGATAACAAAGTGCAATGAAATATCACCGCCTAATAATACAAAAAAGAGTTTCAAGAAATATTATATAGATAACAAGATTGAAAATACAGAAAAGAAAGCAAATAATAAAGTAAATAACTACAAAGAGTCAAAGATAGTAAAATCAAGAGTTGAAAAACTTCCAAACAATTTAAAATATAATAAAAAGAACAAAGATAAAAAAAGTCTTAACGTCAGCTGTAAGAATTCCAAATCTTTAAAGCAAGGACATTTGGATAACTATAAACCTGTTGTTACTATTGAATCTTCTCAGTTAGATGTTCAAAAGGATTTAATACAGCCTCAATCAGATAAAACAACTGTAAAAGAAGAAAAAACTAGCACTTTACAAAAAACTAATGTGATTAATGATGATTCCACAACTATATTAGCTAATGTTACCACCACCACAGGCACTACTAATAGTACACCCACTAATCCATCAAAAAAGAGCAAATTAAATAATGTAGAGAATACAAATAACGAAGATATCATTCATATCGACAATCCTGCGATATCCAAAAGCAAAGCAACCATATCATCCACTGTTACTCCGCCAAATGGCTTTACCAACTTGTTGCAACAACAAATCGAGCAGTCTGTAAATATATTCACGAGAGATATTGTTATCAAAGTGAATATGATCAATCAAGAAGTCAAGCAGGCTTTAATTAAACCGTTATTGAGTAAATATACTAAAAAAATCGAAGATCTTCAGGAAGAATTTCAAAGAGACACCGATTCACTAGTCACCAATTTTGAAAATATGGTAACCAAATTACATTGGAATCAAAATGACTTATTTCAATTTTTAGAAAATTCTCGCCGTACGACGTGACCCACGCACAAAAAAATTTTTTTTCCTGTTTCAAATTCAATTTTTTTTTATTTTTTTTGAAAAAAATTTTTTCTCGTATTTTTGTAATCAAAATTTCACTCTCGTTTTCATTTCCATTCAACTTTGCGCAACTCAAGGATACTTTCCATAAACTTTTCACTCACTACTAATTTCTCTTGAACTATCTGTTAGAAAAGTTGCGTTAGTTGACTTCAAGCAAGTTTGAAGAAAGCCCTTTATTCATTAGCCTCTCCTTCTGTGCCTTTCGTTCCTACCTTTCTTAACTTCACATCTACCCCAACATTCCATCCCAGCAAGGCAGCAAAATGGATTCCAAGACCCCAGTTACTTTAGCTAAAGTCATCAAAGTTTTAGGTAGAACCGGTTCTCGTGGTGGTGTTACCCAAGTCCGTGTCGAATTTTTAGAAGACACTTCTAGAACTATTGTCAGAAATGTTAAGGGTCCAGTCAGAGAAAATGACATCTTAGTCTTGATGGAATCCGAACGTGAAGCTAGACGTTTACGTTAAGAAAAGGGGGATAATTGTTGGTATTATATAGGCGATGGTGAAATAAAGAAGAAGGTTAAAAAGAGTGGATTCTTTTTTGACAATGTTTTCATTATTTTACATCTCTATATAATAAAAGTTTTTTTTATTACTTCTTATTTTTATTATCAACATTTATTTTTATTTTAATCCTTTTCTATTATCTTCTTTATGAGGATTTCTTTACTAAAATCAAAATCATTATAAATATTAATCTGTTGTGTTAATATTTATTGATATATATATATGTATATTTATTTCTTAGATATATGTGTATATCTATATATGAATGAATACATATATTTTTTTTATTATTGTCAACATATTCATTTCATTAGAGGTTTTGTGTTTGTAATGGCAATTATGTCATACATACATACATATATTGGATACATTTCATGATAATAGTACAAGATCACTGTTTTTAAGTTTTTATCAAATACTCAGGAATCTTTGGATACTCTAACTTTACCAAAAAGCCTTGTTGTCTTCTTAGACTTCTTTGCTTGGTTTCTTTCAATATTCAATAAATTAGTTTCATTACTACTCGATTCAGTACTAGAAGATTTTTTAACATATAAGTTGGATTCTGAAGAAGATACCTCTAATTTTTTTTTTCCATGTATTTCATTAACATTCTTCCCAAAGCCAAAAGAATCATCTTTTCTATATTTGTTATCTTTAAATTTTAAATATAGATGCATCATATTTTGTATATTATCTTCTACCCATTGTACATTTATATCAGGAGGGAGCTGAATTTCTGCACTTTCATATTTTTGCATGCAACAATAGTTATTGGATCCAGCAGGTGCCCATTTATTTAAAATTTGCGACCCACCTAAACCAATAATAGTATCTTTTAAATATCCAATAATCTCATCTTTCTTTCTTAAAATACAATCTTGAACCTTTAATTGATTAGATAGAAGAGTAGTAGTAATTACAAGTTGTTTCATTAGATTTGAGTGTAAAATTGATAAACAACCAAAAGATAGTGAATTGCACGGTGTTAATGACACACTTAATTTCAAATGTAACTCAGATGATAACAGCAGGATAAAAGATATCACATAATTTGTATTATTTAACAGGTATTCCCTCTGTAGATCAGTTTTTAGAATCTTAGTCCAAATTGAGTCATAAGCTAGGTCCATATAACCTTGTTCTTCGCATTGCTGTTTTATCTGCTCTTTGGATAAAGCATATATTAATGTATCACATTGTTCGTTGCCATTAGCCTTTTCAAGATGTTCATCTACATTAATGTCTATAGGAAGGCCCACAAAACAAAATATTAAAATTGGATCTGTAGCAATGATTTTTAAAAATGTAAGAGGAATCGTACTATTCTCACTGACTTCCATTTTCTGTTCCTTCTTTTCACTTTCTATAAATATGCATTTTGTCCACTCATACTTTATTAGTTCATTACAAATGATCGATTCGATTTTCTGCAAAATCATCCCATATTCAATTATATATTACTTTATAACAATAGATTCAAATGCAGAGCAGTTGCAGTTATGTTGTTGGCTCTTTCGTTGTCATTAGTACCAGTGCTGTTAAATATGCATTTATTTGTTATACCCTAAACTCATTTTCATTTATCAAAAGATTTTGACATCGCTTTTTATCCAGTACAAAAATTACACAAATATAAATACGAGTACAACCTCCCAACAGATGAACCGTTGAAACGTTTAATTAAAAGCACCTATCAATGTACATAAACAGATACATATGAAGCTTTGTTAACAAATTTAGGTATTTTAATCGACAATTGCTACTTTTTCATGGCTCCACAATTGAAATGGCCTTGGCTAGGTGTGGCCATACCGACTGCAATTATTACATTTATTTCATATAATGCACACTATTTTATTCTATCTAATTTTGTCTCTCTACGAGGTCAGTTCATATTCGAGTTTTCAGTAACTATGATATGGTTCTCTTACTTGTCAGCTATTTTTACTAATCCAGGTAGACCCTCATCAATATCAAATAATTCAGAACTAAATAACAACAAGTGTAATATTAAAAATCTAAATAAGATAAAGGATACGAAATTCTGCCATAAGTGCAATAATTTTAAACCAGAAAGAACACATCATTGTAAAACATGTAACCAGTGCGTTCTTATGATGGATCATCATTGTCCCTGGACTTTAAATTGTGTAGGTTACAACAATTTTCCTCATTTCATCAGATTTTTGTTATGGATAATTATATCGACTAGTCAATTGAATTGGTATTTTTTTAAAAGCGTTATTCATGTTTGGAATGAATGGAATAAGGTTAACATTTCGTTTCAAAGAGTGGAGTTCTTTTTCCTTACTATCCTGATTCCATTTAATCTATTTATATGGTTAACTATTTCTATCTTGCTAATCCGTTGTGTCAATAATCAAATATTACATGGAAGGACACAAATTGAAGCTTGGGAAATGGATAGATTGGAAACATTATTTTATCATAAAAAATTAGTCCCTCTATTGATTGAAAGAATATGGGACGTGTATCCATTTGAGAACACTACTGAAAGGCGAGAAGAAGCTAAGTTACTTCTAAAAAAGTCTAATGACAAAAAAGTAAGATTTGAATCAATAATAAATTTCCCTTATGATATTGGTATACGGCAAAATTGGGAGCAATCATTAGGGCCAATATATCTACTATTATGGCCTTTCAACAAACCAAGAGGTGATGGTATGAGGTTCAGTACAAATGATATTTCTCGATATGAAGAAAATCTATCAATTGAAGATTTACTTCTGACTTTACCATGGCCATCTGATGGAGGTAGAAAACTAGTCAATTTAGAAAATACAAGTGTTGAACAAACATTTGAGGATGGAGAATTTGTGGTTCGTAATAGATCATCAGCTGTTGTTGTTCCATCTCAACCTGATACTCAAGAATCTGCAAGCAATATTGTTATAAATAGAAGTAACTGGATAAATCAATGGGGGGAAAAGTTACAAGATTTTGGAGTAGATGTTGATGAAGAGTGAATATGTGTGTATATGTGTAATCTGTTTGTAGTTTAGCCATTTTTTAGGTTTTTTTTTTGTAGATAGTTTCTCTACTATCACTTCATCATCCAACAGTATGAGATTATATATTAATTTTACAGAAATATTTATGTCATTCACTAAATTAATTGAGAAATTCATAATTTAACATCATTACTTATATACATTTATAAAAAAACACAACTATATAAAATAGTATGATATACATAATGTAGACATATATAAATATACAATTTGTCATCTTTAAACTTCAAAATTCTCATTCTGCCCTATCTGTATTGATAAATTAATTATTAGAATCATTTCCTACGGGTATAGAACATGAATTTTGAGAGGTAATAGCAATATTTTCTTTTTCAGTTGAAGATGAAGCAGAAACACTGCTAGAATCAGACTTCTCAGCAATTACTGCAGTAGAAACAGAAGTATTATTGGATATGTTTCCCAAGCCCCGTTTCCAACCAAATTGACTACCTAGAAATTTATCTATAGTATCTATCTTTTTCTTTAAAGACTTTTTAAATGTTTTCTCATTAATTTTAATTGGATATCTGTTGATGCTTTTTCTGGAAAATATATCATAAGAACCTGATTCAATTTCCATAGCATATGTAGCTTTATCAATTTTGATTTTCAATATCGAATGTGATACACCTTCTGGAGAGTATTTACTATTTGCTGGATCATCAACATCTAAAGCTTCATTTTCGAAGTCAAGTATTCTTTCTAGGAAAGGTGCATATAATTTATCTTGATTGATACCTTCTGTTGGATGAGGTAGTGAATAAGATGTAATATAGTACTTCCACTTATCCGTATCACTCGATTGCTTGGTATTGAGTGTTAAATCATCCAATGCAATATACTGAATACATACATGATGTGTATCCTTGTTATATTCAATACGAAACATATTTTCTACATTAGACATGTGAGAACGTGTTTGTAGACGATACAAAATTTGATCCTTTGTGCTGGTAGATAATGAATGACGATCTTTTTCAAATAATAACATGATTTCGGAAGTTTTACTATCAGCCATTAATGAATGTAAATGTTTTACTAATGATTGAGTGACTTTATCAACAGTGTACATCTTGAAAGCTTTATTATTGAATGCTTGACGTAGACTTTCTTCAAACCATTGATGTTCTAATTTATTTTCAATTAATCTCTTACTCATTGATAACACTTCTTGGTAACTATCTTTACCCATAAAGTCGAGTCCCATATCTCTTAACTGAGTAGAAAGTAAATTTAAATCAACAGCAAATTGCACTAGTTTTCTACTGTTAATCTCTTTTGTGACTTTTTCATTCATTTCTTTAATTTCATAAAGACGTGTATAGATTGCTGTCCAATGACGAAGAAAGATATAAATATTTGTATTTGCAAACATATTGAAGATTCTCCTATTGGAAATGGCACCGCAAGAATCAGCAGTATAGATCATATTACCTAACAACCAAGGTCTTCTTGCTTCTTGTTCATTTAAAAGGTCAGCTTCTTCAGCTAACTTTTCAGCGTCACCTTCAGTCGGGCTTTCTGTATCATTTTCTTTGTATGAATTTTTCAATTTTTGATATTTAGCTTTATGGAAAATATCTGATAAACTGAATTCAACATCATCTCTAGTTCTCTTCATCTTAGAATCGTTAGTTTCATTAGATTGTTCAACATCTTTGTAACTTTTACCGTCATCTTGATCATCAACTTTAGATCTTTCCTTAACTGCATCGTTTATAGTTTTCATTGGAATGAAAAAAAACAACGATATAACAGTTCTTAATAAATCTTTTAATCTAAGTTTATCTGGGTTTGAATAGGTTGAACTATGATCAATAAAAATATCAGCCAATCTAATAATGTCATAAAAAATATTAAAATCATTAAATTGATAATCCAGTTGACTCTTTGGTTTAGGAGTTAACCAATGCATTCTTTTATTGTTTTGATCCACTTTGATACTGCTAATTTCAGATACCAATTGTTTGGTGGTCAACAATTTTTTATCGGCTTGTTTAAAAGTTAAACCTAGATGATCTAAGGATTTGAAATAAACTTTTTGCTCCAATTCTCTCCAAACTTTATTCCATTCACGTTGTGCTCTTCTCCATTCTTCATCCTTTTGTTTTAATCTTTTCAAGACCACTGGAACAGTGATGGCTGGATGTTCATGTAACGCATCAATAATTTCGAAGCCTCTTTCTTTATCATAAACTTTACGTATAACTTTTTTGTAAATAGTTAATGAGGTGTGGCCAAGACCAGGTGGTAATTTAAAGTTTTTCTTCTCCTCAGGGGTCATGTTTGCGATTCTATTGGCAATGGTCTCTAACGTTTGGATAGTTCTTAAATTGGATTCAATGTAGTAATCATATTCATGTCTTTCTTCTTCGATCTTAAACAAAGTCTCTTCATATTGGTTCTTTCTATGAGCGATGAACCCAGAATCCTCAGAGGCCCATACTGGATGGCCTACCCATTCATCGTTTAGCACTTGCCAGCACATATCATCCCTACCTGAACATGGCATATATGTGTCAGTCTTAGGTAACTTTTTATAACTTGGACCATATGCTTCACATAGGTCTAAATCCAACTTATGTTTCTCATGAACGATATTTTCAATAATTTTTGGTTTATCTTGATAGCCAACAAAGTTTTTGAACCAATTAAATAGATCTGGTTGACCACCTAGGAAGTTTTCGACTTTATCTACTAGTTCATTAATATTTATTATGTCTTGTGAAAACAAATTTAAAACTTTCAAAAACTCAGTGTAGATTTGTTTATTGCCAATGAATTTTTTAGCCTTTTCAAAGAAGGTTGTTTCTTCCATTAAAGTCAGGTTAGCTTCTATGGGTTCGGTGGGTTCAGGTACTACAGGAACGATACTCGGATCTAAGTCGATCTCCGGCCTTACAGGTAATTGATCTTCCATAATAATCTGTTGTTGCATTTGTAGTTGCTGTTGTAACTGTTGTTGTTGTTGAGTTGCATACCTAACTTGATTATCCATTGGGCCACTTTCATCTCTTAAACTGGAGATCGGTAAGTTATCATTAGTCGTTTGAGTGGTATTAATGTACTGATTGTGTAAAGAAGCAGATGTGTGATCTAAAGATTGGTCATTAGCTACAATTGGGGGCAAGCCAACTACTTGACCAGGTTGTTGCTGCTGTTGTTGTTGGGATTCAGTAGTTTTATACTCATCTTGTAAGGAACCATTAGTACTATTTGAAGGTGGTGAAAAACTTCCAATTGGTGGTAAATTTTGTTGTTGCTGTTGGTGTTGATTTCTTGGGATATTAAAATTTGAAGGACCAGGAGTACCATTTTGTGAAGATCCAGAGGGATAATATGTGGAGGCACCACCATACAAATAGTTACCATTTGGATAAATACCAGCATTCTGTTGCTGCTGTTGTTGTTGTTGGGATACTTGGGGTTGAGATGGTTGATCTGAAACAGTTGAGTCAGGTAAGAATTTTTTAAAATCTTCTAATAGGTCAGGAGCATTTCGGAATAAGAGAGTGACTTGCGAATAGACTTCATCAATTGGTTTTTGTTCTCTTTGATAAGTTTGTAGGATCTCTAAGAAGTTTTTATATACTTCCGGTTGATTAGCAAATCTATTTTTAATTTTGTTGACATAGTTTATGGCTTGACTAAACTCGACATTATTTGGCTTTTTAACGGTTGATGTTGATGAAGTAGGGAGGACAGTGGAAGGAATAGTGGAAGGAACAGTGGAGGAAGTTGGAATCACCGGTGTAGGTAATGGTAATTGGTTGGATTGAACAACATGTTGATTAGAAGAATATTGAGCGATAGGTGGAGGTTGTAAAGTGGAAGTAAAAGTCGAGGTGTTAGTGTTAGTGATAGCTGTGGTGGTGGTGGTGGTGTTGGTGGTAGACGCAGAATCTAAGGGAGTAGTAACCTTAATAGGATCATCTGGGTTATTAGTACAATCAATTCTATACCCCTGAGGTAAAAAAGTGTTAAACCCTTGAATTAAGATGGGATATCCTTTGAATAGATTAGACACTCTTTCTATGACGCCAGGAGTATCGATATTCTGTGATTTGAAGTCTTTCATGATGTCTAAAAATTGGTTATAGATATAGGGTTTAGAATTGAATTGTAATTTAACTTGTTCCAGATATGATAATGCATCTTTTACGTTTAACGATCTATATGAATTAGAATCTGTCTGTGCTTGTGCTTGTGCTTGTAGATTGTTATGATCTTCATTATTTTGAATATGGATAGAAGGTTGAGGATAAGAAGAAGAAGCTGTGGAAGAGGAGGAAGAGGTAGAGGTAGAGTGTGGATACTGTTGATCAGCGGGTAAAGGGTTATCAAAATTAGCTAAAGAAAACCCATTACTAGATTTTCTTTTACGACCCGCGGTGGCCGTAGTGGCTGTAGTGGTAGTAGCAGTGGTATTAGAAGCAGAAGTAGAAGCAGAAATAGAAGTGTTTGATAATGTATGTGATATAGAAGGGATTGAATTATACCTATTTATGTTATTGTTATTATCGTTGTTATTGGTAATATCTTGATTCATGGTACGGAGAGGAATGACGGGATTTATTTAACTAGGATAAGTAATTATGAAACAGTGGAAGAAATTGTAAAGAAAAAAGGAGGAAGGACTTGGATGTTAAATTTAGAAAAATATCCTAGATACATACATATATATGTATGTATGTATATGTATATGTATAGTTGAATGCTTTTGTATGTGTATGTGTTATGTGTTTATGAAAAAGAAGGAAGAGAGGAAGAGAAGGAAAAAAAAAAAAAAGAAAAGTTGAAATAATATAACAGACGATATTACTATTCAGTGTTAGAATTGAATAGTTTTAATTTCATCAGATGCAGAAAGTCTGTACAATGTTCATACAACTGAGTTGTTGTTTTGTGTATTCGACGTTGGAATGCAGTAATAAATGTCAAATTTTCCTTTTGAATCTTTCGATTTCTGATTCTTTCTATTTTCAGAGAACAAACCAACGGAATAAAACAAAAAAGGAAATACAGAAAAATTTTTTTGGAAAAGACAAAAACCGCAGTGGCGGAAATAGAAACCTAAAAGAAACCGCAAAAGCAGGGGGGGGAAAGGAAAAAGAAACAAAAATAAAAATTAACCGCCGAGTCTACGGCAAATAAAAAAAAAAATCAGACGTCAAGGTTCTTTTATATTCACAACAGTTAATACACCTTAAAAGCATATACACAGATAGTAGCAGATAGATAGAGAAAGAGAGAAAAAGAAAAAAGAGAATAACTAAGCAACATAGAGGTCTATTGATTCGAAGATATGTAAAGATTAGTTATTTTTCCTTTTTCCTTTTTCCTTCTTTTTTTTTTCTTTATTGTATTCTTGCTTTGTTACAAAAATGACATTCTCGTGAATGTTGCACTATCTTGTACAGAGTAGCTAATTACATAAACCAATCTCAGACAATTACAGATACTAGTCATATATAGATATACATATGTATATCTATATCTATATTTATATTTATATTTATATAAACATGCACTTTCTCTCTCTCTCTTTATAGTAACTAGAGTGTGATGTATGGATGGATATTTCTCTCTTAAAAAAAAAAGTTTCTTTTTCTCTCGCTCTCTCTCTCTCTCTTTTTTTTTTTTTCTGCCTCTTGGAAAATTAAAGTTTTTAGAAGAGCAAAGAGCAATGGGACTGAAATGTTGGAAAAAAAAAATCATAGTAATGATAATAATAATAATAAAGGTGAAGTATTACGTAAATCCTTCTTTATCTATTTATATGTAAATTGGTGATACGTTTGTATAAGACTCAAGGTGAACTGGAACTGATAAGATAGAACAGAGACATAGTTGGATCTTTTTTTATTTGTTTAGTGATCCTCAATCCTTTTGCTTTTTCTTCTTTTTTTTTATTATTTTATTGTTTTTTTTTTTTGATATAAGTATGAATGCTCCAGATAGATTTGAATTGTTCTTACTCGCAGAAGGTGAATCCAAATTAGAAATCGATCCAGACACCAAGTCTCCAAATGCTATAGTAATAACTTTTAATAAAGAAGACCATACCCTAGGTAATCTAATTAGAGCAGAACTGTTAAATGATAAAAAAGTCTTATTTGCTGCTTATAAAGTAGAGCATCCCTTCTTTGCAAAATTCAAAATGAGAATACAGACTGTAGAAGGTTACGACCCAAGGGACGCTTTGAAGAATGCTTGTAATAATATTATTAATAAATTGGCTGTATTTAAAACTAATTTTGAAACTGAATGGAATTTACAAACTTTAGCTTCTGATGAAAATTTTTCATAATAACAGTATACTTAAAAGAAAAAAGGAAAAAACATACATACATACATATACATATACATGTGTATATTTATTTTATATTATTTATCATTTCTCTTTTTAATACATCTTTAATTATAAACATCTTATCATATAATCTTTTTTTCATGTTCATTAAATTAGAATTTTTATTCTCCTCATTTTTCAGATTGTTCAATAATATATTATAGTACGTATCCGTGATTGTTATTCTATTTTCATAATCTATCATTGTGATAATTTCACCAAAGTTTTGTATCACTATAATAATTCTTTCCTCTTCGAAATTGAATTGATATGTTCCGTTATCACTCAATATATATAGCTTTAAACTTATCTTTTCTTCATTGACTTCTCTTCTATCACCGTATATCGTGTATTTTCTAATGAATGTATCGACATTGTCATTACAATTTATATTCATATCTATATTCATATCCATATTCATATCCATATTTAAATTTAAATCCATATCAAGTTTACAATCTTTAACGTATTGCAATCTCTTATTCAATTCGTTTGGTATCTTTATCGCATCTGTATCAATATCTATTTCTTGTTTAAAACATTTGGATACCCATCCATTTTGCTTATCAGGTATAATGTACCAAAATGTAGATTTCATATCATTTAATAATATACTATGCTCATCATCCAAAAATAAACAACCAACTTGTCCGTTCGTCATCTCATACAAAAATGTTGTATCGTCATCACCATAGGATCTTTCTTCACATTTCTTAATTAAGATCAAAGATCTGGTACCTTCTTCTTTATTCGAATTCTTGTTCTTTTCTTCTCTATTTTCATTCGATTCTGTCTTATAGAGATTATGTAGAGTTACATAGATTTCATCTACTATGATTCTTTTACTGATATCACGCTGTACCTTATTCTCTTTCAAAACAGTTCCAATACTATTGTTGTTGTTGTGGTTGCTGATATTATTATACATTGATATTCTTCTTTTATGTTCCCTTTTAACATTGATTTTTAGATTCTTCAATATATCATCTTTAATGCTCTTCTTGTCTCCACCATCCCTCACATTCTTGTATCCATTCAATAACGAATCAAACCCGTATTTATACAACGCATCTATATATTCTTTTATCTCATTGTCGTTTTGATTGTTTCTTTTCCTGTTCTTTAATTCTCCTCCATTAGGAGCCAACAAGTTGATCTCTTTAATAAATCCATTTTTGAACCACTTATGATCTATCACCTCCAATAAAGTCAGTCTTTTCAATGGGTGTTGTTTTAAAAGCTTGATCAGCAAATTCTTACATTCCTTGGTTATGTTTGGTCCATCACTTGGTATCCTTAATATATTAGAAGTAATCCGTGAATACAGATCCATCCTTGATAGCCTGTGTAATTCTTCTTTATCGGAGATAAACAGATTACGATTATACAACATTGTAAATAGAATTACACCAATTGCCCATATGTCTATGGGGAAAGATATTAATGGGATAGTCTTCCCAGATATATTCACGCCTTTATATTTACAGACTAGCTCAGGTGCTAAATAATATGGTGTCCCCAATATTTCACTTTGATCATCAAAATAATTTTTGCTTTGGTCGTTTATAAAAGAATGACCAAAATCACATATTTTAATTATATCATATTCATGCTTGCTATTGGCAATCGATCTTCTAACGCGATCAACTAATAGATTTCCTAGTTTCAAATCACCATGGACAATATTATTTCTGTGTAACCAAAATACTCCACCACATATCTGTAGTATTATATTCTTGGTCTCTATCTCGTCTAAATTACCACGGTATTGAAGTATAGATTGTAATGTTCCATTATTGGCGTATTCCAGTACCATATATATATCATCATGTTTAAGGTCCTTATTATTGTTCTCGTTGTTGTTTTTATTATCAGTAGTACAGGTTTGGAAATATTCAATTAATTGAACAATATTCACTTGCTTTTGTCTACAGATCAATTTATATAACTCTAATTCGTCAATAATCTTTCTTCTTAACATCTTGCTACCTTTAGTAAGTAATTGTTTCCCAGCAAATATCTTAGTTTCATTTTCATTAAACAATTTATATACTATTGAATGAGATCCTCTACTCAATTGACCATTTCTATAATAGTATCTACCGTTTGTATATGGGACTTTTAAAATTGTGAATTTATTAGCCCTTTTGTTTCCATTTTGATCTGTATGGAAGTCACAATTTTCAACATTAATTAATTCAATATCATTTTCAATATCTTCTTCATAGGATCTTTTCACCATGATGACTTAGTTATTTCATTTATATATATGTGTATGTATGTATCTTATATTTCTTTGTTCAGAACTGTATTCCACTGCCTTGTGCAACTGCTATAAATGATTCTATCAATCTTCTATCCTTACGTCCACCGATTTTTTATTTATCCCTTTTCTTTTCTGTCATTTATCTGTATCTGAAGGAGTAGATATAATATGCCAACATTGGATATTGCTACTACTACTTTTTTTTCTTCTTCTTTTGTCGGTTAGAGCCATCTTGCTTACTTCCCTGTGGCTTCCTATCTTTTTACAAATGCACAAAGGAGAATACAGAAAAAAAAAAAAAAAAAAAAAAGCAAAGGAACGTTTAAACTATCCAAAACATTTCAGTAGAAAGTTAGTTATAAAGACAAAGAAAATAATGGTATTTTCAGTGGTAGTAATAATGTAGAATTAACGGTAATATGATTCAGGAGTTAATTAGTTGCAAAATTTGTCCTTGCAGCAATTAAATATATCTGGGAATTGAAACACTATTATATAAATATAGAAATTCCAAATGGGGAGGAATAAGGATATCACAACTGAAAAGAAATCAAAAAGTTTGCACAAGGATGAATTTGAAATTTTAGACGAACAAGATGAATCTAAGCATCCTTTTTATGCATCTCCATTATTTGATTTCCTTTACCCATTTCGTTCTCCTGGTAGTCAATGGATGACACAATACATTATCGTTTTATTTGTTCTCATCATCTCCACTGCGATTGGGTTGGGTCCATATTCAGGATTTAATACACCTCCAATGTTTGGTGACTTTGAAGCACAGAGACATTGGTTAGAGATTACACAACATTTGCCAATTTCAAAGTGGTATTGGTTTGATCTACAATATTGGGGGTTAGATTATCCACCATTAACGGCGTATCACTCCTATTTGTTAGGTAAGATTGGTTCCTTTTTCTGGCCTAAGTGGTTTACACTAGATGAGTCTCGTGGAATGGAAGACGAAGGCATTAAAAGTTATATGCGTTTTACGGTGTTGCTGAGTGAATTGATCTGTTATATTCCTGCCGTTCTTTATTTCACTAAGTGGGTGGGTAAGCGTAGAAACCAATCGCCTTTAAGTCAAAGCTTGGCTGCAGCTGCTATTTTGTTCCAGCCTTCTTTAATGCTAATTGATCATGGTCATTTTCAATATAATTGTGTGATGTTGGGTTTCACTGTTTTGGCAATTAATAATCTATTGGACGAATTTTATTCATTGGCTGCGGTATGTTTCGTCTGTTCTATATGTTTTAAGCAGATGTCCTTGTATTATTCTCCAATAATCTTTGCCATCCTATTAAGTAAATCTTTGTTTCATCCTAAGTGGTTAAATATTCCAAGATTATTTGCTATCTCCATTTCTACTCTGGCAACATTTGCAGTTATATATATGCCTCTATACATGTTTGGCGGTGATTCAGGTTTACAAAACGTTCTACAGTCTATTCATAGAATATTTCCATTTGAAAGAGGTATTTTTGAGGATAAAGTAGCTAATTTTTGGTGTGTCACCAATGTGATAGTTAAATATAGATCACTTTTCACCCAAGAACAATTAAAATTATATTCATTGGTAGCCACGGTTGTTGGCTTTTTACCCTCCTTTATTATTATTCTATTACACACAAAGAAGCATTTGATACCATACGCATTGATTACTTGTTCGATGTCATTTTATCTATTCAGTTTTCAAGTTCATGAAAAGACTATTTTAGTCCCCTTGTTACCTATCACTTTGATGTTTGTTTCATCAGACTGGAATGTTTTATCTATGATTTTTTGGATCAATAACGTTGCGTTATTCACATTGATGCCAATACTCAAAAAAGATGGTCTTATCTTACAATACGCCGTAATTTTTATTATGTATAATTGGTTATTTGGTAATTTCAGTTTTGTTACACCAAAGTTTCTACCAAAAAGTGTCACACCAGGTCCATCAATGAGTAATATTTCTTCCCATTATCGTCATAGAAGTTTATTGCCAGATAATCTTGTATGGAAATTCATTATTGTAGTGTCCTACATATGCATGGTGGCTATTCACATTGCCGATTATATGTTTCAACCTCCTTCAAGATACCCAGATCTATGGGTTCTATTAAACTGTGCTCTTGGATTTGGTTGTTTTGTATTGTTTTGGTTTTGGAGTTACTATAAATTATTCACTCTAAGAAATAAGACTATACGAGATGTATAAGTTTGTTTTACATATAATGTTTGTTTATGTACATAACTTAATTATACTTAAAGAGAAGAAAAAAGTAAATAGTATGGATCAACATGGATTACAGTATGGTGCTTACTTCTTGCTATTTGCTAAGACTGTTCTTCCACTGCAACTGTTATGTTTTATAAGTAAGCTTTGTTATTTTTTGTTTAGTTTGTCTTATTTTCTTAATATAAAAAAAATTTAAAATTTTTCTTGAACTGATGAGATGAGGTTATTACAAAAATAATATGATGAATAAAATGGTTTAATACAAAGAAAGATATAGAATATTAGCAGTTTCGTCCGATTATACGTTAAATTTTATGTTTCTTTATTAGTTTCAGGTTCTCTAACTAAAATATTTATAGCTAACGGCAAAATAAGAGCGAGATGCGTCAAAAGAGAGCTAAATCTTATAGAAAACAGTTATTAGTATACACACATACTTTCAAATTTAGGCAGCCATATCAAGTATTAGTAGATGACCAAATCGTGTTAAATGCAACTACGTCAAAATTTAACTTGGTAAAAAGTTTAAGTCAAACTTTACAGGCAGAAGTGAAACCAATGATTACACAATGTTGTATACAGGCATTATACGCTACTGAAAATCAAAATGCCATTAATCTAGCTAAAAGTTATGAAAGGCGTCGTTGTAACCATCCTCCAAATGATGCAAAGGCACCAGCCATCTGCATTGAAAGTGTAGTTAATGTTGATGGTGAAAATAAACATAGATATGTGGTGGCCACACAAGATATTAAATTGAGGCGTAAATTAAGAAGAGTTCCTGGTGTTCCATTGTTACATATAAATAGATCGGTTATGGTTATGGAACCATTAAGTGATGCTAGTGCAAGAATTAGTAGGAAGATGGAACAAGAGAAACTTTTTAAAGGCTTGAACGATCCTAAGTATGCCGGTCTAAAAAAGAATGATGAAGCTGATATAGAAGATTTAAAGAATCAAGAAGTAAGGAAAAGGAAATCGGGACCTAAAGAACCCAATCCATTAAGTGTAAAAAAGAAGAAGAAACAAACCGATACAGAATCTGGAAATAAGAATAAGGAAGATATTAATAAGGCTATCTCAATAGAGGAAAGCAATAAGAAGAAGAGAAAGAGAAGACACAAGAAGAAAAATAAAGAAAACCAAATAGAAGACAATAGTAAACAGGAGGCAGAGAATGTAGAGAAGAGTTCAGAAGTTGATGAAACAGAGTCATTGGAACGTCAAGAACATTCAGATTGAATAATAAACAATACTGATATTTTTAAATGCATAATAATTTAATTTCATAAATATATCATAAATAAGTAATTTCAAACTCAACGAAAAAGAATATATAATGTATAGTATCTCAATAAACATCATTTCATTTAATAACTACATTTATTATCGAATAGAACTTTTAATTTATCAATTGTTCGGGTACAGGATACAATTCTTCTGGTACTTGAATTCCTTCCTCAATAGATTTATCAATCCATTTGGCGGATACAATATAGGGAATATTTTTAATTGATTTGGGGCTTGAATTTATAATATTTGCTATATGGGAACGGATTTTCATGATATTTTCTTTGAATGACACAATAGAGGAGGTTTTTAGTGATACAGGCATTATTATTACTATTATACTACAATCATTGAGATTATATGTAAGTGAACCACCATATAATATAATTTTCCGAAGCAATAAATTATATACTAACGGATCATATTGTTGGCACCATACAGGAACATAGAACTTTTTACCAAAAAAAAAGAAAACTGGAATACATTTCAATTCATTATCCAAATCTATTTTATTTGTTGATTTTTCTTGAGAATACAAATTTGTTTCAATTATTTGCTTTAATTTTGGTTCATCTATCAGTGTTTGATAACTGTCACCATATTGATCGATTCTTGTCTTTGCTAATTCCATCAATTCTTCTGAGACATTAAAACAATAGACAGGCTCTAATGGTAATGATGTCTTGTATTGAACACAATTAAGTATCCATTTAGGACTTAAAATATCATAGCCTCTTTCAATCAAAGTTCGACATTCGATATTGTATATATCACTAATGATTCTTAATTGATATAACTTTTCTCTGCTTGTCATTATATTATAAACAATAGATCCACCATTTGCAATAACTAATTTTAATAAATCTTCTTTAGTAATGCGGTTTTTACTGAATGGATTAAAATAGTCAGATATAATATAAAAATTTAGTCCTTGAAAGATACAGGAAATGATGTCTGTATCATTCTCTAACTTTTTATTTTCCATTAAAAAATGCGGAGGTATTCTTCTCCGCTTAGAAGCAGCATCTCTAGTATTTGAAGATTGAGAATACATAACATTATTATTTGTTACATGATCTGATTTGAATAATCTATCTCTTTTAAATTGATCCATTGTATAACAACTAGTCCAATCTTTATCCTGTCGTATTGCTTTGCAATATCCTCCATATAAGGTACATCCAGTAGCATATTTGTTCATTCGAGACTCGGTATTGTCTATTGATCTAGCTTTGACCTCAAGAATTATTGAATCTTCGGGGTAGATCCATTCACGTGGTTTTCTAGATTCAAATTTTAGAAATAGACGATTATCTCCAAAGGTATGAAAAGGAGGTGGTGAATCCCTAAAATTATGCCATTTGCCTTTTGTCAATTTTTGAATCTCTTGTGATTCATTTTTGGATATCCCATTAGCAATAGAACAGAACGAAGCAAATCCAACAATTTTGTGTTTAATGGTATCGTCAATTTCAGCATCTGTTTCATTAGAATCATCATGATCTTCATTTAATGAAGTTTTATTTTTAAGTGGCGTTGTATCTATTTCAATGAATTTATTTGTAGCAATTCCACACATATAAGAATCCTTTATAGCTGAATCCCTTCCCATAACTATCAAATCTAAGTTTTCACCAAATTGGTCTAAATACTCCGGCTTTATTTTAATCCACGAATCGTTTCTTGAAGCTGGGATATATTTAGATTGTGGGTTTTTTAATATTATCCCTTCTGAATTGGCTTTAATTGCTAACGATAGATTTTTTTTGATATCGTCTTCATTTTGACATTCTATATTTGGAAGAATTTTAACTCTATCGCAAATAGTGTTATTATTACTATGTTGAAAGAGTTGATTTAGATATTGCTTTCTTTGCCAAAGCGGGAAATTTATCAAAGAGATAGTATTCAAATATAAGATATCAAATATCATATATAATGGATGAAATGAGTTTGTTTCAATAATAAACCCGTGTTGAGAAGAAGATTCTTTATTTGAGTCTAGTGTGTTTTTAGCTATAGTCTTAACCATACCAAATGGTAGAATTTTATTGTTCTCTTTATCAAAGGATATCATTTCACCATCTAAGATAAAATTTTCTACTTTAGAATTAAATTTTAAATATGGTGATATTGATCCGTTATTAAAATCTGAACCATATAAATAAGTATAGTCTGCACCTCTACGAGAAAAATATTTGATTGAATGACCCCAATTGGAATAATGAATTTGTATTCTTTCACCATCCATTTTTTCTTCTATATAAAATGTTGCACAATTATTTTTGGTGGTAATTTTATTTAAAATTTTGTTATAAGATTTCGATATTATTCTTTTAGCTAGTTGGGGATAGAATGGTGAATTTAGTTGCAGAGAGATTTCTTCATTTGGCAATCTTTTGGTAGGATCAAATAATTTTTGAGTAACAGAATATAAATCTGATGTCACACTTAGGTAATCTCTTGCATCAGGATGCCATATATATAATAATGTATTTTCTTGTGATCTCAATATTTTAGTTTTCAGTATAATCTCAAAAAAATATTTTAATTCCAAATATGATAATTTATTCATTATATCTTTCCAGAGTGGGGAGTGCACCAAGGACTCCACACTACCACCATTTTTTCTTTCCGCACGTTGTTGAGCTAACTGATCCAACCACTGGTTAGCTAAATCCAATGTTACTCTGTTGCGTCTGTTAATTTCAGGTTCTTTTCTTCTCTTTGCAATTTCTGCAACACACATTGAAGCTAATCTATTTTGATCCTTATTATTTGGATCAATATGAGATTTCCAATCTAATAATTTCTGTGCTGTAGAAGATTTTAAATCTAGGTGTAAAGTAGTACACACAGCTTTAATCAAAGTGACGTCTTTAATTTGAAATACCCTTCTATCACGTTGTGGCAAGGCCAAAATTAACACAGGATAAAAATCTGAGCCGACAGTAGTTCTCCAAAGTTTGACAAATCTAGTTATTACATCCCTATATCTCTGTCTAATATGAGATTTATCCTTTGATAATTTAATTTGATCAATCTTTAGAAACAATTCCTGGCATAACCATTTAAAATCAGGACTTGGAGCAAAATTATGCGGAATTAAGACATTTGTTTCCATAATAGCGTTCCATATGCAGTTGTAAAGTATTATCTCATCTTTTTTTGTTTATTCTTATTTCTATCTTTTGCGTAAATACCAAATTGACATATCTCTCTTGTTTGATTCTTGTTTTTTTGTTTTTTTTTTTCTTTTCTATTTAATTAAACGTTTTAGAAGATTAAATAAAAACAGTGACTCAATAAATTATTTTAAGGTTAGAGTAAAATAAAGTATTACCCAGTCAGGTTAATTTTTTAAAACTAGAAATATTAGGTTTGATACATAGTTTTTTTTGTCTACTTAATGTTCTTCTTTAGGGTTTAAAAATATCAAAAATAGTGGAGTGTTAAAGATAACGTAAAAAAGAGGATATATGTTTTGCAGATAAAATGGAACATATAGACTATAATAAAATCAATAAAATGTAATAAATAAAATTTTATTTTAAGAAAAAGTACTTCTTTGTATCACTTCATGAACAAACAATTAAAAAGCAATAAAACTGTTTGAAAACATGTCAAGAATCAACCATTTTTTTCGGATTGTTAAAACGTATATGATAAGCCTTTAAAGCTTGTAAAGATTATATTCGGCGCTTAACATATTTTACTATGCAAATATATATACATATATATATAAGTGGAAAGCAAGAAAAAGTATATACATTACAATTTTAATATGACATCCTATGTTAAAAGTATTAAAGTTTATAACTCTTACTATACATAATGAAATAATAAGAATAAGAATAAGAATAATAACTTGTTTATCTCTTCGTATTGGAGATTGTATGATTCACGGGAACGTTGTGTATTAAATTTTTAAGAATTGTGATTATTTTTAGAACAGCAGCTACTGGAGTTGTAAAAATGGTTAGAGTTCTATAAAGACGAAGACAATGAAAGTATGAGTTTTCTTTATAGTCAAAAAAGTAGGGTTTGTAATAAAAAAAAAAAAGAAAAAGAAAAACGCAGCAAAGATAACTTTTAATAAGAAATGGCGAGTAGACTGTAGACTGAAGACTGAAGAAGACTGTAGCGTACAGATAATAGATATTAGGGTTGGGGTAAAAATATAAAATTTATTTGATTATATTCCGTTTTTTTATGGACATTTTTTATACTGTTTACTCTAATTGTAACCATGGTAACAGAGGAGGTGAAAAAATAAAAAGGGGAACGGACTATTGAGGATAAAAATGAGGAAAAGAAATCAAAAAAAAAGTAACATCTTTTCTAATTCCAAAACATCCATACATCGACAGGTTATCAAAAAAAAAAAACAAGAAGAAAAGCAAGAAACCAAAAAATAGCAAATCTTTCTTTTTTTTTTTCCCCTCTTCTTTTCGCGAATGATACACGGCTGACACGAAATGTTTTATCAAAAAGAATTTTTTTTTTTCGTGAGTAACAATGCTTGGTATCAAAATCAAAAAAATGAGAAAAAAGAAAATAAGGAGGAGAAACGAAAAAAGCAAAAAGGACCCGTGGTGCTAAGCATTCGTTACCTAATAGGGAAATATCACAATACTGTTTCTCTATGTTTCGAAGTTACTATAAAGGAGATAACTAGCCGTTTTTTCTATTTTTAGATAACCTTCTTCACTATTTCATTATTGTTATTATTTATAGAAGTGTAAAAGAAAAAGATATGGACGTAGATAATTTTAAAAAGGAAGAATATTACCATTCTTTTTTTCACCTCTTCATTCATTGGAGGTTAATGTACCTTGTTGTTACAACATTCGATAGTAGAACTACGATGAAACGGTACAGTTTTTTTGTCGTTTTTTGTCGTTTTTTGTTTTGTTTTTCTTTGCTGGCAACGAAATGATGAGACCATTTTTAATCATATCTAATGCAATTATTAGATGTTTGTAGATTGGTTGTAGTTATGAATATATATACATATTTTTGAAGTAGTAGTTTGCAGGACACTCGATTAAGTGTTTCCTTTCCAGCCCTGCGAACTTTTGTCCTACTATCGACGTCTATGAATCCTAGATGCAATTCTTGCTTAGCCAGCTCTTACCTTAGTGTACACCGATCTTTTTTTAACGTTGGTTGTGAAAAAAAACAACGTGTTTTATTAAAGGAAATCGGAACTCTAGAGAGGCACACACATATCTGTACGTTCATACACAAATATAAAGGTGAAATAGATAATGTATTTGAAAGTAGTAAGAGGTTTACCATCATTGATAACTACAACGAGTACTTCTACCACTACCAGTGGTTCTAGTATAACGACTTCGACAACTACATCAGGAAGTCAGAGCCACGACGCATCTGGTTCAACAACGTCATATTCTTTTTCTTTTTCTTCTTCTTCTTCTAGTCATTTGTCTACAAGTACCATACATGCTACAGTTGTTATACCGAACCAAAAAAATGCTCCTTACAGTTATTATTATCCTGGTGATATAAATGGCACAGTGTACATTGCATTCGGTGGTGTTTTGGGTTTCCTTTTATTCTTGATCATTTTAATATGGTCTATTTTATCTTTTAAATCATGGTATGAAGCAAGAACACAAAAGCACTATAGAGACACTTTAAAACAAAATTACAATAATTTAATGTACACTCATACCAATGGAAGTGACGACTATTTCACAGATGACTTATTCAAGGATGAATCAAAGGATCCTTCGTCTGGTGCCGCCAATTCTACAAGTACTTCTCCATCTCATTCATATAATTCTCGTTCTTCTATACAATCTTCAAGCCATGTCTCTGATATATCAGAAAAATTATTAAAACAGAAACAAGCACAGCAGGGAGTAGCTAGTTCAATAACAAGAAAATCCAAGGTATTCGTTAATAGCCATAATAGCAGTTTGTCTAATCTCACTAATAATTGCAGTACTAATAATACCAATACTAATGAAGAGTATCAGGAATTGTTTGTTTCTCCAACAGAAGTATTATTCAATGGGAATAAATTCGCACATACTCGCAATAACAGTTATAGTTCAATAACATTATCTGCTTCATCTATATCATCATCTCCGATGCGTACATTTGGTCCTTTCCTAAATAATAATAATAATAATAGTAATAGAGAGAACATAAGTATTCCATCTATAACTTTAAATAGTGGCACTCCGATACATATAGGTACTTCAACTCCGATGGGTAACTCTAAAATAAATAATAACACAAATACTAATGTTAAGTCGAAGAAATTTAGACCACCAAGTGTTCATTTGGACCAATTGTTGGATCAACAGTAATAAAGGAAGTTTTAAATAATTATTTACTAATATATTCGTTATTTACAGATATATATATATATATATTTATATGTATATGTATGAATGTACGCATATGCCTGTGTATATTTAATTACACAGACTGATGAAATGTTTGCTACTGGAAATATTTTTTTTTTATTCATTATTTTTATTTTTTGAATATTTATATAGCGGTTACTGTTTAAAGAGCTAAAGTTGTATATCTACAAACATGTATTATGGTCTCTTCATTTCATTTCTTTCATATTGTATAATTCTTTTATGGAACGAGTTCAATGCTAAAGATGTCAAACTCCTTGCAAAGAGAGATGCAACATTATTATATAAAGAGGATTTGAATTGAAATTTTAAAGATAATTTAATTTGAGACGAGTTGGGACGGCCTGGATGCGAGACAATCTCCCATTGGCAAACAAATCCATTAAATAAATGATCGGAGATTGAATCTGCAACAATCATATAATGATTATCAGATTCTTTATTACATTTAACATTACATACAAATTTCTCGTCATATTGTTTAAACCCCACCCTTAAACTTGCCAAAATTGGCCAATTAGTGGATTGGTCTCTTTCATGTACTACAGATTCTTTACAATAGGGTATATAATCTTGATATTGTTGTATTTGTGATACAATACTGAAAGTACGCTGTGGAGAAACATCATTTATAGTCTTACACAAAGTATATGTCATATCTTTGGTTGAGGATCTGACACCTTTAATGGCTGAATTGCTAGTTGTCTCATCTTTATTAATTTTGAAAAGTTTACTGGACCACAATAGTCTACGTTTACTACTATTGACTAAAATACGGATATTGTTACTATAACAACCAGTAATTGGAAACATTAATCAGAATAGATGTATATTTATGCGTCTATTATATGTTGTGGTATATATACGTATCTATAAAAAAATAGATTCAATTAAGAATCAAAAAGACAGGTATAGTCATTGACAAATGCATGAATGATTTAATCTTTAATTCGACTCAACCAAAATATCTATGTATTTGGACAAAAATAGTTCTATGTCCCATAACCTCTATACCTTTAGTATTCTTTACAGAAAATATTGTATTACTTTCCTTTTTTTTTTCTTTTTTTCTTTTTTTATTTGTTAGCTTGTTTGTGAATTGTCTATTTAAATCTAAAAAAGGTACAGAGATCTAAAATGTAGAAATTCTTAAGAGCCCTTCACGTAGATCTTCAAGTTTCCATTCCTAGGTACTATTTGTATAAAATGGTGTGTTACATAAAAATTGCGAATACATTTAAACCTTTCATCATTTTACTTAGCTATTTTCATTAATTTAAATGCATTAAGTCTTGTCTTCTATAGATCTTACACTATTATTGTAGATTTTATTTTGACTGTATATATTACAGAAAACTTTGTTTTCTCAGGAAACTAAGATGCAAGTAAAGTACTAATATCATAAATTAACATGTCGTTTGAGATCAATTGGGAGCAACTTTTAGAAGATAAAACATTGAATAATACAATAACCAACAAATTAAATGATTTTGTTGAATCATTAACATTACCAAGTTATTTACAAGATTTGCAAATTGTAGAGTTCAAAATTGGTTCAACCCCACCAAATTTCATTTTGAAATCATTAGATGATCCGCATCCTCAGGTTGAAGAAAATCCGCATAAAAATGATATACAAGCTCTTTTAGAATTGGAATATAGAGGTGATATGATGATATCTTTGCAAGTATCTTTAGTGTTGAATTATCCTGGTGAAAGATTTATGATATTACCTGTCAAAGTGACAATAAGCCAGTTACAGATGCACTGTTTGTGTTTATTGACACATTTAACTTCAAGATCACAAACAGTCTTTAGTATTTTATGTGATGTTGATAGTGATAATAATATTAATGGTCATGAAAGGAATAATGCAAACAGTAAATTTGAACATATAATGAGTAATAATATAAACAATAAACCTACTTTGTCTTCTACATACCAGACTTGGGGTTCATCTGCACCATTACAAAGAATGGCAATTGTACAATCATTAAATATAGAAACAGAAATTGGTGATAATGTTTCAAATGGGCCCGAAAGATCATCCACTCTAAAAAATGTTGATAAACTAGAACAATTTCTTCTTGCTAAATTCAAAGATTTTATTAGAAATGAAATTGGTTGGCCAAATACAATTACATTCGACTATAATGATGATGAGGAGAAGGAAAGTGAAGAAGCAGAAGAAGAAATAGACACTGTGGAATGTGAAGAAGAAATGAGTTAGGGTTGATTTTTTTGTTTTTTTTCTTCTTTTCAAAATCTTTTCTTAGAAAGAAATTTTTGCGTAAATGGGGTTTTATAAAACTGATTTTTTTCTTTTGTTAGTTTTTCTTTAGGGTTTTTTGAATTTTGGAGGAATATTGACATTTTTTCCTTTTATTTATTTCAGAGCATCTAGGACTTGTGAATATAGAAATTTTATTCTAATAAAGAAAAAGATCCTTAGAGAGAATACAAGCATAAGTACAGCCACGATAAACCTATTTTTTTTCCTACCATGAAGGTGACAGATATTACTTATATTTAACAACTATCAGTTGTATTTTAAATTTTATTTGCTGGTTATTCTTCCTTGCTAAGTAGAAGTTATAGACAATTAGATGACTTTGTCATTATTTTATTAATTGTTTTTATTCATTTATGTAGTTAACAGATCAAATTAAATAGTTAAGATAAATTATGAGTTTTCTTTCAAATAATAATGCTATTGCCGAGATTGATCCATGGAGGATAGATAATCCTGAACCAATAAACCGATCCTTTACAAATTTGTATGTGGAAGAGCAAGATCGCATTGAGAATTTGACACAAAGAATCTTTGGTACTTCAAATTCAAATACAAGATCTGAGACTTCAATATCACCCTCCCCTTTAATAGTAAGTAATCAAGAAGATCCAATATTTGAAAATAATTTAAAAAAGGATATAGCTAATAATAATGAAGAAACTGCTTGGATTCAACAACAAGGCTCCTCTTCTATAATGGCTAATAACACAAACAATGGGATTGCTGATGATCCTCAAGTAAATATATGGAGTAATTCTGTTATCTTAGGTAGACAAAATATAGTGGATAACAAATTGCAGCCAAAGATAAATCCCCAAGAACAACAAATTTCTGATAATGATTTACAAGACTGGATGAAATCAATTAGAGATACATTTACTCCACTTTCTCCTAACATAATAAATATTGAGGAGATTCCAGAAAGAGAAGGTTTGTTATTTAAACATACTAATTATAATATTATTAGGTTAAAGCGATTACCAAATGAGGGCAGTGTGGTTGGTGCCTCCTCCGAATCTTCTATGAGTGTAGTTAGGAGATATTCTGACTTTGTTTGGCTACAGGAGGTTTTATTGAAAAGATATCCATTTAGATTAATTCCCGAATTGCCACCTAAAAAGATTGGTTCACAAAATTTAGATCCAATATGCCTTAATAAAAGACGGGTTGGATTGACCCGATTTATTAATTTTATTGTAAATCATCCAATTTTGAGCAAAGATGATCTGTTACTAACCTTCTTAACAGTACCAACTGATATATCTACTTGGAGACGGCAAACCAAAGAAAATTATGACACCAGTGATGAATTTATGGACAAAAAAATATCAATAAGTTTTATGAAATTATGGTCGAGTAATATATCGGAACAATGGAATGATGTAGCTAGTAATATAACAAAGATTATTGATATATGGAATAAAATTACAATAGTTATACAAAGGCATGAAACACGATTGAATCAAATAAATCACGAAAATGTATTGTTGAAAAGTTTTATAACAGACCTTGCACATATGACATCCGTCTTATATCCAATTGAAAATATTGCCAACTGTGATACTTTACCTGAAATAAATAATGATTTATCCATCATTAATCATCATATCGATGAAATTAATACATTAAATACAAGGGCAATTAATGATTATTCTACAGATATTGTTCCAAAATTGAAGAAATTTATTGATCTCTTAATATCATTAAAAAATCTATTTGACAGATATAAGATTATGGCAACTAATAATATACCTCAATTGCAAAGACATGTGCAATTAAATTTGGAAAAATTGGAATCTATGAAGGGTAAACCTGATGTTAGTGGTGCTGAATATGATAAAATAAAAGCATCTATTAATAGGGATAGAAGATCTATTTCTAAACAAATAAATAGAGCTTGGTTAATTAGGGAATGTATATTGCATGAGTTTACTATATTTCAAGAGTCTCAATTTATGATAAGTGATCTGTTTAAAAGTTGGGTTAAATTGAATTCAAGTTATTCAGAGTTAAGTATGAATCAATGGGAAAAACTGAGTAGTCAAATAGATGATATACCAATCGGAAGAGAGTAGCTGTAACGGTATTCTTGAAAGCAGTATGTAAATGTATATAAATGTATAAAGGATGATATTCGATGAATACATTGTTATGGGCTATCTTAATAATACTTTCCAATAAATGTTTATATATATTATCGAATATAAAATACCTTTGACGAATTACCAATTTAGAATGAATTCCCTTTGTATCAGATTGCATGACTTCTTAGAAAGTGCCATTTTGTATAAATAATTATGATCTATATCCTTTAGTTAAAAGTGTATATAATTATTTATATTTATAATTTATTTCCAATATTTATGCAATTTTTTTATTTGCATTGGTAAAACCTATACCTTTAATTGTGATGATATAATCGTCACTGTCTGGATCCGGGCATTCTTTTAAAAACACTTCTGTTCCAAAAATATGTTTAATATCTCTTAATAATATAATGAATTTTTCATCTATTTGGCCCTTTGCAATTCTCAATCTTCCAATATCTTCTTTCCCAATAACCATATAAACTATGGCCAACGGTAATTGATTTCTTCCAATAACTGCACTATTAGAAATTTCCTCTAGTAGATGATATGCAGCTTTACTACCGATATCTTCTGGGACATCACCAGCATCACCTATACACTCTGCAAAAATATACCAATTTTTTTTTGTCTCACTAACAAGAGTTATACCCCATCCCGGACTCTTACCGGAATTTTCACCTCTCCAAACATCTGCAGTAATATTTACTTCACATCCAATGTCCTTTAAAACTTTCTTAGCACCATCAATCATTCTGTTTACTAAAGACGGACTTACTCTAGTTGAATATGCAACACCTTTAATTGCAGTTATGACAGGCCTGTCTAACTCATGCATCGTTATTGGTTGAGCAATTAGAGAATCGACCACTAAGTGAACTTCACCACCTCCTAATGGTGGTGAACCACGTTTTAATGTATGCAATGCACATTCTCTAACACCAAATTTTTCTAATATTGGCAATAGTCCCCATTTAATGGCCTCGATCCCAGCATCGTTATGTGATGCAGTTACGCCTCTAAATAGCAAAGAGAATTTTTTTTTAGAAAATGGAGCTAAATATAACATAGGTTCTACAAAGTAACCCACTGGTTTAGAAGTAGGACAATTATGTGTGTATGAACCACCAACAATGATCCCAGGTTTGAAAATAATGGTAGTACCTGTGTATGAAATTTCGATTGAGGAACCATTAGTAACAGCTTCAATTAATCTTAAAAATGATACTTCAAAATCTTTTAAACCTGGATTCAAGTCATCGGAACGAATTTTTTCAATTTTAATAGGTTTACCAGATAAGATTGATAATATAACTCGTAGTCTAAAATTTTGAGAACCTTGGAATACTTTAAATGGAGATTTTTTTGATGACATAACTCTTAGATTTTTTACTAGTAATGTGATAGTCTTCAATATTTTATTAATCTTCCATGAAAAATGCTTACGAAAAAAGTAAAATTCACTAAGCTGCTGAACTTATGTTGCGATGAGGTAACGTGCTCAATTAAGCAACAATCTTTAAGTAATATTTTTTATTATTTTTTTTTTGTCAGTGAGAAACTTTCGACTTAAAAATTTTTTTTTGATTTTTCTTAGAAAAAATAATCGATGAGGAATAAATTATTTACGATAAACATATGAATATTATAGTTTTAGATGGATAAAATAAATGAGAGATAGACGGAATAATAATAAAAATATGTCTAAATAAAATATGATCTATAAATGTATATATATCCATGGATGTATTAATTAATAGTGTATATCCAATAATGCAAAAAATGTATATGCAGTTAAACTTCTCTCAAAAATATATGAGAAATCAATGGATGAAAAGAATAAAATGGATTGTAATAAAATGCTATTCATATAAGACTTATTAAGAACGTTAATGCACAGATTAATAAGAAAATAATTTTTAAATTGATTTTTATTTGTTTTTCTTTAACTGTCTTTGAATTTGATTTTCGTAAGTATGATATGTCACTAAGTAGTAATGTTTGTCCATTTACCAACTCACTTTCTGTAACTACCGTTGTATTATTACCATCACCATTATTTTCATAAATAAATGAGCCATGTACATCTTTCATATAATCAGGCAGTTCCTTGATATCCAATGTACCATCCCAGCAGTAGTTGATAAAGCATGCTTCACATTCTTGCGGCCAAGGCAAGCTTAGAGACTCTTGTTTCCTCCTCATAATTGCACAACCTATGCAACCTAAGAAATCAGGATCATCTGTAAAATTATTTCTGGTAGCGATTTCGAACCCATTTTGGATCATTTCTCTTCTTTGTCTTTCAGTGTAAGACAGTTTGAAGGCGCTTTGATTACTATTAAATGAGTACTCGGAATTAGGTAGATAAACGATTAAAGGCGGGATATATTTTAAAGAAGTCAAGTTTTGACCATCACAACCAAAAAAGGTAGGTCTTTTATTCAATCCAAGGTTAACAAATGTGTTTGTGTCTGGAACATATGGGAAAGCCATTTGTTTACCTTGATGTACAAATTGACGTTCGTATGTATGTACTAATGAGGAACCATCTGGCCATTGTATTTCCATATCAGCAGAAGAATCCACAGCAAATATTATATCTAGATTTCTGTCTCTTTGTACTAATGGAACAAATGGAATATTTTCATCGTCCTCACCACCATCAACTAAAAATAAGAAATCAGATTCGGTAATACTTGTAGTAAAATTTGTTTCAACAAATTTAGTATCTTTAAATGGGTTTGGATGATATACAGCAACATCATTAAAATCTTGTGAAATTCCCTTTAAAATATGTGTTCCTAAACGTCTGATAAATCTTGGCATTTTTGTTGAATTTATTCTCAATAAGAATTGATTAAACAGAGTTGCAGATGTGCCCAGGACAAATGCAGTATTATCATAATTAACTACACAACTATTGATATTATCAGGAATACCATTAGACACATTGGTACCAATATATTTGACATCAATGAATGCATTTAACGAAGGATCCCATGATCCCATTTCAAATGGATTGAATTCAAAGATGGTAGCATTTAAATTAATTACCTTAGTACCAGGGTATCTACCATCTGCTACCGATATGGGAAATGGCATTTCACCATTTCTGAAAACATTTGATTCACGTAATGAGCTCCATGTATAGTCAATACCACCTCTATTCAATTTAGGGAAAAAATGATAAGATAAGGCTCGTCCCCAAACATCAGTCAGAGAGGTCTCAAACCCCGCGTCTCTCTTGGCATCTATTGCGCCTGAGATATGGTCCCACCTCTGTGCTGTTTTAATAATATTGAGTCCACCAGGTGATATAATTGAATCATCAAGATCCCAAATGGAATCTTCTACATGCATATTGTCTAAAATAGATTGTACGGAGGTCCAATTATTCCATGCTAAAGATCCTACTAACCAGTTACCACCAGAGATACCTGCAATGTATGAAGTTGCTTGCAATAGACCACCAAGACCATGGGTAACAGAATCCTTAGTTCTTGCGTCCATGGCAGCTAAAACCCCGGCACCGGTCAACATGGATCTGTAACCACCACCAGATATTGCAACACCAATCTGTGGACTTGACAGCGTTTCTGTATCTATATGATCCTTGCTTCTGGCATTAAATAATGTTTCTAGAATCAAACTAACTTCTTCTTTATTTTTAAAAGAAGTCATTGATCTTTCTAAAAAATCATATAATGCAGGGACAGTAATTTTTTTTCTTTGCTTTAACCACCGAGATTCATTGGTTGATATGGAACTTGCTTCTCTTACTAAAGAAACATTTTCGGGAAAGTCACAGTGGATTTTACGTGGTGCATATCCAGTGGCATCATTATTATTTTGATTCTTTTCATGTTTTCCCTGGACAAAATAAAGATTAAAAATTATGATCAGGAAGAATAAATGAGTCACTGTGAACCTTTCAAACTTAAAATATGATAATGTGTGGTTATTTATAGGAACTATAATTGTATCATATAGCATATTTCTTTGAGCTAAAAATAATATAGTATAAAAACAAACACAAAAAAATATAAAGCCAATTAGTTGAAAACTAAAACGATGGAGCAATTGTTTGCCCTATATATAATATATATATATTTGTTTATTCCACCCTTTTTATTTAGTATCTGAATATTTTGTATAAATGCTGCTGCTTTGACAAATCTCTTCTCAGTTAGTGATCACCATCTTATCTGCGCTCTTGAGTTATTTGTCATTGTGCTCATCGTATTTATTCATCTTTTAAACCAGATCAAAATTAAATTATTTTTCAACGCTGTGTGCGGCCCTGAATTTCCTAAAAGAGAAAAAGCGTTACACAAAAAAATGGTTACCCGAAAACAGCCCAAAAAGGAAACTGTATCTTCAAGAAAAGAGGCACCAAAAAAAAAATAAAAGAAAAAAAGAAATGAATGAAAGAAAGGTGGAAAACAAAAGCGTAAACAAACAAATAAACAGTTAAGGACCTTAAGAAACATAAAAACTTAATGAGTCACTTCAAGGTCTCTTCTTTCACCAGGAATAACTTTGCGTTTTGATACTCTATTTACGTAACAATAGCAAGATTTGGATAATCAATAGACCAATATAAATACATATACGTCTATAACTACAAGAAAAAGAAAAAGAAAAAAGTATGTCCGGTGGTAAAATACATGGTGGTAAAGGTAAATCTAGTGGGGAAGGTGTAGCTCTAAGGGCTCAATCATCCTCTGCTAGGGCAGGTTTGCAATTCCCGGTTGGTAGAATTAAACGTTACTTAAAGAGAAGTGCTAGTGGAAAGGCACGTGTAGGTTCAAAAGCTGCTATTTATTTGACTGCCGTTTTAGAATATTTGACTGCTGAAGTGCTGGAATTAGCTGGGAATGCAGCTAAAGATTTAAAAGTTAAAAGAATTACACCAAGACATTTGCAACTAGCTATTAGAGGTGACGATGAATTAGATACTTTAATTAGAGCTACTATTGCCTCTGGTGGTGTCTTACCACATATCAATAAAGCTCTGCTATTAAAAGTTGAAAAAAGAAATTCTAAACATAAAAATTAAATTTATTTGATTATTCTTTAAAATGTTGATTAAGTGTAACATATAAAGTCAGGAAATAATTTAAAACATTTTTTTCTTTTTTTGTTGCTAATGATAATTTGTTTTTAATCTTTACCTTTTTTTTTTCCTATTACAATATGTTAGAGAAGTATTATATATTAATGAGAAGCACATCATTAGGGATATTAATATTAATGAAAAGGATTTATCAATGGTATTTCTTTTAATAACGTAAAATAAAATAAAAATATTCCATTCACATTATATCTTAAAAGTATGTTAACTATATGTATTATCAAAATATGTAACTTTACGAGAGAAACCATATATAAATAATTGTTTATATGTGTATATATGTATAACAAGTATAATATTACTATAATAGCATAAGCCTTGGATTACTAGTCTCTTGTTTCTTTGAGCTAGATTTTCCCGACTTCTAGAAAATAGCATTTAGGGGAACGTTTTTCATCTTCAATAGTTCCTTTGCTTTTTTCTGTCTCTTTTCATAAAGACTCTCTTTTAGTGTTCTAGAGGAGTACATCTCTCATAATAGGTCTTCATCACATTATCTACATGCTCTGTACCACACGATATTAGAAGTGTTGGATTGCAAAAATAGAATGGTTCCTAGCGGGATCGAACCGCTGATCCCCGCGTTATTAGCACGGTGCCTTAACCAACTGGGCCAAGGAACCATATCTTTATTGTTGTTGTAGTATGGTGTGGTGAAGTTCTTTGTGTATTCCAGGGAAGCGCAAATAATATTAATAGTAATTCAAATAATCGAGACAGTAATCAACTATAGTCGATAGTATAATTACTAAAACGGTCTTATATATTAAGCGGCTTATATCGAGCTAATGTACTTATTCGAAGTTACTTGACTTGTTACTTGCTTGTTGTTCTATTTTGTTTATACATAATATATAAATTATTTACAAGAAACGATTATGGAAGATGATCTTTTATCTCCTGAAAACGTTGTCCTTTTATATGTTTTCTGGAGCTCGATCGATTATTCAGATTACTACATTAATGACTTGACTGATTCAAACCCTAAAATTTATTATATTAATTTAGGTGCACTACTGGATTAGAACTGCATCCCAATTCTCTAATCATGGTGATTAGTAATACACGTGGGACTTAATAAAACAATAGGTAAATTCTAGATTTGCCAAGGTCTTATGTAATCCAATCTTTTTATTATGCAGCATCTAATGTTGTAGCACATGTATGGCTTATTAATACACTAATTGGTTCTAGATTCATTCAGGATCTTATGTAATCTTGATGGTTATCACTATTCTATTCCACAACAGATTATGTTATAGTTTGGACTTAGGACCAATTTTCTTAACAGTACTATTGAACGAATAGTAAGGGCAATAACAAATATATAAGAACGTTATATATATCTAGGAGAATTAAACGATTATTGCTTGTTCTTTTTTGTATTATACAATGTGCTACATATTTATAAATCAACCAAACATATAAATTTAGATACCAAGATACTGGTCCTTTATATATGAACTATGGGTTGATAGTTTCTTATTTGAGGTTCTGTAACGACTGTCACCGTAGATACATTTCTCCTTAATTAGCTATTTAATGTTTCATGAATGTTTCATTTTGTTACATAGTATTCAACAATCATGTGGGATTTATCAACAAACCCTAAGTCCTATAATTCCAAACTAGAACTTTTCTTGACAATCATCACAAAACCCTAACAATATTTTTCAATCCTAATCGTTTTTTACAATCATAATATCAAGGTTGATCTACAACACCTTCCTCTCCCAAAGGTTCTGATAAATTTCTGAAGTTTGATAGCAGTGAATTGCGACGATCAGTCGGAAGTTTGTTAAATTCATCTAAGGTGTACTCACATATCAACTCTGGATTAACATCTTGCATCTTGCAGTAGTAGGTTTGTGACTCAATGTCATAACCAGTCACAGCGATGATCTCTGAAAGTCTCATTATTCTTTCTGTGGCGGTAGCTGGTAAATCCTTAGGATAACGTCTTTTGTCATTCACAAACCTTTTGATATTTTTTACGTTAATCACCCTATTCTTTTTAAATGAAGAAGGCAAATCGACTTCGACTGTATTATTATCAAAAACCTTCACAATTCTAAACGGTCCTATGAAAATAGGTTGGACTTTTAAATACCTTCCTCCCCTAAAATAGATGTCTCTATCTAATAAGACGTATTCGCCGACCTTAAAAGTAAGAGAGCTTCTATGAGGATTTTCCTGAGTTTCCATCATTTCTTGCCGTTCTTGTAGGTAATCACGGGTACGTAAAGTAATGGCTTGAAGTTTTTTTGTTAGAGTAACTGCACTATCATTTCTGGCTGAAGAGTCATTACCAACATCCATAAGAGGTTCATTCGGAATAAAACCAATATCAATTTCAAAAGGGGCAGCACCAATAGCAGATTGAGGAGTTGAATTGTAGACGAATTCGAGGTGTGGTAAGAAAAAATCCCATACAGTGTGATCATTGTGACAAAAGGTACGTAATAATCTATTGAGTGTTTTATTAACACTTTCTGTTTGACCATCTGTTTGGGGGTGATTCGTGGTGGATTTAAGTAGCTTGATGTGTAACCGGTCAGTGAGTTCCTTATAATAACCACTTGCGAACCTAATATCTCTATCAGATACAATCGTTTTGGGAAAACCATGGTAACAGAAGACATAGCGAAAAAGAGCACGGACAACACCGGTAGAACCATAACATTTTTGCATAGCGATAAAATGTGCACGTTTGGAGAATCTATCGACAACAACCATAATCATATCATTACCTTGTTTAGATGTTGGAATACCTGTAACAAAGTCAATTGAAATATCAATCCAACGGCCTGATGGAACATCTAAAGGGCGTAACTTACCGTTAATTTTTGGACGATACCGTTTCATTAGTTGGCATTGTAAACATCCTTGAACAAAACTCTTAATTTCTTTCGACATGGAAGGCCAGTAGTAGTGTGGAGCAAGTTTATTAATAGTAGTGGTTTCACCGAAATGTCCACCTTGTAAAAAACTATCATGATATAACTGTAGCAGTGTAAATCGTTCTTTGGATGGAACACAAATTCGAGAATCATAGTATAGAATGTTACTATCAAATTTATAGCGTTCTTGAGCTTTGGCCGAAAACTTCATGCGTTTAATATATTTCTTATAAAGTGAATCATCAGAGGCTGAAATATTGACCTTATCAACAACGCCTAGGGAAACTAAAATGGCAGCAGACCATGGATCTTCGAGTAATGATTCATACCAATCTTGTGGATTAATCGAGGACAACGTGGTTAGTGGATAAACATTAATAGCAGAATCGTCTTGAGGGCGACTTAAAGCATCGGCAACAGCATTGTTTTTTCCTTTAATATGTTCAATATCAAAATCGAATTCTTCTAAGTACTGTAGCCATCTAGATAGACGCTGAGAAGGTTCCTTTTTGCTTCGGTAGGATAGTAGAGAGCTGTGATCGGTCCGCAGTAAGAATCGATGTCCATGTAAATAGTATCTGAAGTATTTTAATGACTCAACTATAGCTAATAATTCAAGTTCACCAATATGATAACGACTTTGAGTATCGGAAATAGTTTTCGAAAAATAACCAATGACACCTAATAATTTACCGTTAGCTGATAAACGTTCTAGAACTCCACCTATAGCAGCATAACTTGCGTCTGTGGTAAGCCTGTAATTATCACCTGGGACAAACGGAACGAGAACAGGAGCTGAGGTGAGACAAGCTTTCAATTTGATCGTGGTATCTTCTTGAGCTTTCGACCACGGACATTTCTTAGAAATAAAATCGAAAAGGGGTTTGGCCAGCTTACTGCAATGTGGAATAAATTTTCGATAATAATTGATCATTCCCATAAATGATTGAGCACTCTTAATAGTAGTAGGCATAGGAAGTTCTTGGATAGCCTTAACTTTGTCTTGTTGAACAGCAAAACCAGCAGTGGATAATGTATGACCTAAAAATTGTACCTCAGATTGGGAAAAATAACATTTGTTTTTCTTGCAGACTAAACCCTCTTGCCGTAATCTTGTTAAAACTTGTCTAAGATCGTGGATATGACTTTCATAATCTTTACTAGCAATTAAAATATCATCCAAGTAAACGAAAACATGTGGAATATCACCAAGTATGCGTTGCATGTATCTAGCAAATGTTGCTGGGGCGTTACATAAACCAAATGGCATAACCTTGTAATGATAATGACCGAAGGGAGTAGTAAACCCAGTTAGTTCTTCAGAGTCTGCCGCTAGTGGAATCTGATGATAGCCTGAATGTAGATCAAGTGTAGAGAATATGGAACAGTCACCTATTTTTGTCATTAAATCATCAATTCGTGGTAATGGATAGGGGTCTTTAATGGTAAGATCATTTAATTGTCTAAAATCTACAACCAGTCTATAGGAACCATCTTTTTTCTTTACTAATAATACTGGTGATGAGACTGGACTTTTACTCTCGACAATGAACCCTTTATCAAGTAATTCTTGAATTATTTTTTTGCATTCTTTTTCTAGTACCGGGGTCATGCGATAGGGTGGTAATCGAGGAGGACGACTATTAGGCTTTAATTCGATCGTATGGTTATAAGTATGAGTACCTGACTGTGGCGGTAATTCATTGGTAACAGTGTCTTTAAATTCTTGCTGAAGTTCTATAGGAAGTTCATGGTGATGGGGGTTGATTGGATTTTCATTCTTGGATAATTGTACCAAAAAATTTCTTCTACGTCTGTGTCAAAAATTTGATCTATAGCACCTATGGTAATGTCAGTTGTAGTATTGAAATTAGTGATATTATTAGTTGTAGAAAGTAGTTCTGGATAATGTTCGATGATAGGATTGCCAACAATGACTTGATTGTGTAATTCTGGAGTGACGTAAGCGTTGAATTCGTATGATGTCTTATTGTCTAAAAGTTTACATTGAACGGCCTTGGTAGTAGTAGAGGTTCGATCTGCGATAGCACCTTTCCATATGAATGGTGGGACAGTGTACGGTTTCCATCCGTTTTTGGCAACTAAATCTTCACTAACCAGTGAAGTAGGACTTCCTGTATCAAACAGTACAGGGACCTTTATTTTGTTAACGATACATGGACGTTCGTGTCGAGTACCTACTAATGGCTTGGTGGTGGTTATAATAGTAGTGACTTCTGGTATTGTAGTAGTATCGATGTATTTTGTTTTTGTATACTCGTCTGGGTGTTTTAATTGGGTGTGTGACCCAGCACTTTTCTCGAAAAAAAATTTATTTTTTCTTGATTTATTTGTGTCTTGGGAGTTTGATAAAGAGGATAAAGAAGAAGGAAAGAAATGGGAATGAGAAGTAACGGTATTTTTAGCGAGAACTCGCATGTGGGCAAGTGCTGGATTGATGTCCTGGTTTGCGACATTTGAAGCATAGTTTATATTCCAAGCACAAACGACGAAGGTCCTCTTTATCACGTTTATTGGAAGAAGTGGTATCAGCTGAGTTCTGGGATCTTCCTCTCCTGAAAGATGTAATGTTAGTAGAATGCGTAGAATAACCTCTACGGTAACGGTTGTTAGAATGAATAGCCATAATAGTATCACCGTCACTATCTAATTGGTAGGAACCAGAATTAGGTGAGACGTCACCTGAGTAATTAATCGTAATTGGATCTAGTAAGCAGTGCTCACATTTGCGAGCAAGTTCAGTGGCTTTATGAAATGTTGTCGGAGACTGTAAGACGACAGCCTTTCTAGTGTCGGGTTTTAACCCTTGAATAAAATAACTTATGAGTATCTGTTCGCTCATGGCACCCTCGGGTAACAGGTTTTTGTACTGGTAAAACTCTTTGATGTATCCGTCGATGTTATTATGTTGTTTTAATGAACAAATTTTACGACTGATGTCGTACACATCTAGTTGTGCACCAAAGGAGGCAGTGAATTGAGAGACCAGGGTGGAGTAGGAAATGGAATGTAGATCATGATCAGCAGAGAAGTTAAGGAACCATTGTGTAGCTTTACCTCCAATATTGTCAGCAAAGATGCAAATTTTACGGAAGTCATCAGTAATATGATGAAGACCAAATTTTAAATCTAAGGATAACAAAAATTCACGTAAGTTAAAGACTGAGCGAGTTGAACCTGTGAAAGGTTGAGCGACCTTTATGGCTTGGACGAGGACAGGATTGGTTGGGAATTCGGACATGATGGACAGATATTTTGGCGACGCTACCAGTTGTTATAGTTTGGACTTAGGACCAATTTTCTTAACAGTACTATTGAACGAATAGTAAGGGCAATAACAAATATATAAGAACGTTATATATATCTAGGAAAATTAAACGATTATTGCTTGTTCTTTTTTGTATTATACAATGTGCTACATATTTTTATAAATCAACCAAACATATAAATTTAGATACCAAGATACTGGTCCTTTATATATGAACTATGGGTTGATAGTTTCTTATTTGAGGTTCTGTAACGACTGTCACCGTAGATACATTTCTCCTTAATTAGCTATTTAATGTTTCATGAATGTTTCATTTTGTTACATAGTATTCAACAATCATGTGGGATTTATCAACAAACCCTAAGTCCTATAATTCCAAACTAGAACTTTTCTTGACAATCATCACAAAACCCTAACAATATTTTTCAACCCTAATCGTTTTTTACAATCATAATATCAAGGTTGATCTACAACAGATTATGACGAAGACATGGTTTCGTGGTCTAGTTGGTTATGGCATCTGCTTAACACGCAGAACGTCCCCAGTTCGATCCTGGGCGAAATCATTTTTAGAAAAATTTAATTTAAAATATCATGGGATACGAAGTCGGTACAAGGTGTAATAGATGAATATTGCTTGATTTCTTCTCTACATATGATATATAAACAAGAAAAATAAAAACGTTGACTCAAGAGTTGACAAGCTCATTTATAGAGACATTAGGATTTCGTATGTCACAAAAGGTGCATATATCAAGTGATTTGTTAAATTGTTTGTATCGTTTTACAATTTAAGAAAAATTCGCATTATGGGATAATCATTTGGTTATGAGCCTCTAATTACAACCAACTTGTAAACAATATATTATAAGAGTTCACCCAAGTAAATATGAAATATTGATTCACATTTTATTTCTGGATATAATAATATATTAGCTATATTAATATAAGTAAGTAATATAAACAATACACTTGCTTATTATTTTTTGTTTATTCGTGTGCATCTTCTTTTTGCATTCTGTTGATTATTTTTACTCTATGTATTTGTATCTTCTCTTTATAACTTCTCATATTTTCACTAACAAGGTTTGTTTGTAATATGTTCTAAAAAGCGGAGTTTATTGAATATCTGTGACCCTTATTTTTCTAATCTGACAGTCAGAACCCTAGCTGACACATTGGTATCTGAAGTATTACAGATATATTCTTTTAGAAGATAGAATATGATAGATAATTCTCGATAGTTATTCTCCGTATATTATATACAAACTACACTCTATACCAGGAACAGCCTAGAGAAATGCATGGAGAAATAGATGTAATGTTTATAAATATTAAAAGCATTAACGACCTCGTCGACTAAAGAGTCTATAAAATTATCCATAATGGTATTAGAACAATATATATTACGGTTGCTACTCGAGAGGTGATTATTTTTAATGTATTGATCTGTGAAAAAATACAGTTTGTTGCAAGCTCCTACCAGAAGAACAAGACAATATAATAAATAGTTATGCCGAAAATAGAATATATATATTATTTATATATTAACTATATAATCTAGCCATTATATTTGTTTATTATAATAGTATACTTAAATTTTTTTAATTCATTGCAGATTCTTCAGATTTTTCTAATGTACTGAAATTTACAAGCTTCCTAATGTACGTAATTAGGAGTTACAAAAAAATATCTAAAATGAATGTCTCAAAATTACCTGAAAACTTTCAGTTATAATAAATAAAGCTAATTATGTAAGGGATTATCTTAAGTAGTATACTAAAATATGGATATTAATCATATATACAAACACTTGCACATTATATAATTGGTTGATTCTAACTAATAAATAAATTAGTCTTATTATTTAGGTTATTATCACTATTCTAGCTATTCTTCTAGACAGAACCTATTAGATAGAATACGAATGTTTATGCTGATAATTATTTCTGATACTATCTCTCAATAATCAGAGGTTTTTTAAATAAGCTTCTCAATAATTTGCCACCAATGTTCATCCAACGATTGTTTGTTCGTTCGAATACACTCACAATCTTAGGTCCAGAGTTTTGACTGTTTCAAGTCTTTCTCCTCGACATTCGATGTTATTCACCGACTACCTATTTCAGGATTTTCAATTAGGGCTTTTTACAATATTATTTGTTGTTTCTAGAAGTTGTAAAAAAGAATATTGAAAAATGTTTCAAGAAGAAAACCATTCAAAAATAAAATTTATTAAAGATCGAAAAGTATTTATTTACATACATATTAAATTGATGTATGTATTATTTGTGTACATTCTTTACAAACTAAACATCCAAATACCAGTTTATAAGTTGCGAGTAATAAGCATATTAATTTTTCTACTTTCTACAGTTAACAAATAAAAAAAATTTATTTTAAGAATATTTTAATCACTATAAGTTTCGAAGGAGGGAGAAAATCTTTTTGTTACGTACAGTGTTAGAGGAGCGATTTTATATCTATTTTAGCATTGATATGTTTTATTTGTAGTGTCATAGTATTTTATCAAGTTTTAAAACTTAATTTTCTTGTTCAAGAAATATAAATTAAATGGAGTAAAATAATTAATATTAAAAATGTAGCATTTATGAAGTAAAAAAATCTTTCATCAACTAATTTAACTTAACATAATTATATAAATATATATATATATCAGAAAATATAGTATTTTTGGTTTAGTTTATCCAAAAAAACTAAGTTAATTTATATTTATTATTTAATGAACTATATACTATGATTGGTAATCAATTGAATGAATATTTAATATTGTTTTTTTATATACTGCATAGATAATAAAATATATGGAAGAGGGTTTAATATGCCAAGTTACGTATTATTTATAATACAGTAGTTTTAGATACATAAATGAGTCTTGTTAAGTACAGTTGATGTCAGGTGTTATGTAAATTTTCTGTGAAGATACTGATGTTAAAAGGAAATATTTCAAAATATGTTTTCGGTATCTCTGATGGGGAGTACTAAAATTAGAAATAATTTATGCAATATCTCATAAGAATGTGTCATATAACAGGAAATAAATAAAATATTATTTATTTGATTAAAAATATATTTATCTTTATCCCAATTGTCAATTCCATTACTAATATTTTCTAATAATGAAAAAAGGCTTTCTATTATTACTCGTATGCTTTGTTTTTAACACCATTGATTGTAAATTCTGGAACAAAAAATAAACTCAAGATAAGCAGTTATTTGTCGAGGAATATACTTGTTGAAATAGAATGTTTTATGATAAAATAGATAGAACAATAAGATTTTAGCAGACACTAAACGATAAATTGTTGAGTAATAATTGTTGAGAGGTCACCAAAAGTTGTTGAGTTTATTTATTAAATATCTTACTGTTCGTAGAGGAAAATGGCTGAATATTAACATATATAAAGCCAAGGATTTCTTCATACATTATTTTTATCTTATTTACAATCTTTCTATATTATTATTTCTATGTTGTATATAAAGAAAGAAAGTGAAGAACTTTATTATAATTTTGTATACTAAATCTGTTTAATATAATATTGAGAATGTTTACTATATATCCAATGAATAAAGGCGCTCATTCTCAACATGGTAGCTTTCTGTCTGGACACACTAGTGATCCTAGTGCTGTAAATCCCTCCACGGGCGCTGGTATTAAAGCTTTTAACATAAATACCAGTCAAGACGCTTCCACTGCATCCAACATCCCATCCAACCCTCAGTTGGAACATAATTTAAATGCTACAACAGATGTTGACCCATCTTCTAGGGAATCTGGAAACAATGCTTCTCCAGATCAGCAATCTGCTCCATACGGTTCTTCCACGCCGAACAATCCTTCTCAGGCTGGAAAGTCATCCTATCCTGATTCTGGTACTAATGGTCCATCATATGACCATCATATTCCAATAAACGGTTACCAACAACCAACTGGTTTCGCTTATATGCCATTTCCTTATTATGGTCAACTACCGGGATATTATTCTCCCATCAATCCAATCCAACCAATGTTTCCAGGTTCACCTAACCATTCATGTACATATAACAACCCATACATTCCAACTACTTTATTTTACTGCTCTAGTGTTGGTCTATTTAACTCCTGGGTTCATTCCTTAATAAAACATTTGATTGCTTCTGGTCTAAAAGATTTGGTTCCTGATTCACACGATCGTACTGTAAGAGATCCAACGCCAGAAGAATCTCAAGGTTTAATTAATTTATTTTTCACCCTTGTTCCTCAGAGCAGTTATCCCGATTGGGTTCAAGAATGCTTTCACAAGCAAATGCATCCCTATGATGTTATTCGTCAGGCCATGACATACGACATTGAACGCAGTAATGTCAATACCATTATCAACACTATTAGATCTTTAAAATATAATGGTGGCTACCCAGCATTTCAATTTACAAGTTATCTCCATAACTTAATTGATCAATTGAACCCCACGGATCTTCAAACCCACGAGTACCTGCTAAAACAAACAATTCTTGATACGTTAACAGGTACTTACGAATCCATTTCTAAACACTTTTTTAAGAGTGATACCCCATATACTATAAACGACATTTTCTCTTCTATCAAGAGAGAATATCAATACTACCATCAAGCTTCACAAATTTCCGATCCACATTTTTCCCCTAATCCTCCATCTTCTTCAAAAAAACAGTATCCAACAAATCCATCAGTGAATAAACGAGCAAACAACACATCTACTGTGTTGAACACCAAAAATACTACAGTTCCTTCAACAGTTAAGCCAAAAGCCAAATCTACCAAAGCTCGTTCTAAAAAGGTTAGCCAAGTTAAAACCCATTCAAATAGCACCTCTATTCCTCAACAAAATAACCCAGTCGATCCAACCTTACTTAGGCCTATTTCAACTTCACTAAATCCTGCATATTATATGATGCTAGATTCCGGTGCTACGGTTACCCTTGTAAAACATAAAGAGATGTTGCACAATCTTCGTGACTCTCATCCTGAATCTGTTCAAATAACCTCATGCTCCAACACGGATATCCCATACGATCAAGAGGGTGATTTAATTCTAAAAACATTAAATGGCAGCCAAATAAAAATTCATGCCTTTTACACACCCACAATTGATCACACCATTTTATCTACTAGTGATCTCCGTTCTCACCATCTGTTTTTAAACGAGCGTCTCAACACCATTGAAGATGCTAATGGTGATGTTGCAGCAAACATTGACTCCTCAAATGGTTTACATTGGTTATCCAATCATCATATTGTATTTCCATCTACTGCAACTCGTAAATCTGTAAATGCGTTAAAAACTAAATTTCCTTTAGACATGATTCATCGCATTTTAGGTCACGTCAATGTTCAGTCAATCTATACATCCATCAAAAATAAAACCTTCAATAATCTATCTATAGACGAAATTGATTGGTCTAACCTTAACAATTTTCAGTGTCAGGACTGTCTCAAAGGAAAAAGCAGGAAGAGACCACATATTGTTGGTTCACGTCTGCAATACCAGCAGGTGTTCAAACCATTTCAATATATTCATTCTGACCTGTTTGGACCAGTAACTGTGGCTACAAAACCTGAATGGTTTATATCGTTCACTGATGAGGCATCTAAGTTTAAGTGGACTTATTTACTAAAAAGGAAAGATGATGCAACGATCCTACATGTCCTCAAGTCCTTTATTGCGACTATTGAGCGACAATTCAAAACCCCCATATTAAAATTCCAGTTTGACCGGGGAACAGAGTACACCAACTCTGCAGTAAAAACGTTTCTTTCTGAAAACGGTATTCAAATTGTTTATACCGACGCAGGTGATTCCCAAGCTCACGGTGTTGCGGAACGATTAAATTTAACATTATTAAATGATTGTCGTACTATTATGAATAGTGCAAAACTCCCACACCACCTATGGTATTACGCTGTGCAATATGCAACTATAATCCGTAATTCCATATATAACAATTCTATGAGGGATTCACCTCGGTCTAAAGTCGGTTTACTAGGACTTGATACCAAGTCACTGCTACCATTCGGTCAACCGGTCATTATTAACCTCAATAAAACTGCCTCCAAATTACATGTCAGAGGTGAAAAAGGTTTTGCTCTAATACCAGATGCTGAATCTTATGGCTATTTATTTTACCTCCCAACTAAACGTAGGGTGGTATCCTCATCCAATTTTGTTCCAATTAAACATGACGTTGATATTCATGAAAATGAAGAATATGATGATTCTATATTCGACGATCTCATCACAACTTTTATATCAAAATTTGAACATACTACATCTTCAAAGGACGAAATTGAAGCCACACCTTCTGATAATCATAAAGATACAGTTTTATCTACTCTATCCTCATCACCCAAATCATCTTCCCTCGTTAACAAAGATCCACTCTTTGAAGATAAAATTTTAATTCAAAATGATGCTGATGCTGATTTGAATATCACCACCAATACTACTTCCAATTCAAATCCATCTAACAACCACACTACTCATCCCACCTCTTCTGATTTAGAGGAACTAATCACTCCCATCGACATCAATGATCCTAATCAACTACCCTTAACTCTTGTTGAACCTTCATCTCATCCTACTTCTGATGAATCATCACCACTGCCCACTGCTGTCTCTACTGATACTACATCTCACTACATCTTCATCTACACCACCATCTAGTAATCGTTCATCAAAACTCACCCCCATTCCTACTGATAATTTCTACGTTGACAATAGTACCTTGGGTGGTACAAGATCTGGTAATCGTCAAAAGAACACCAATGTAGAAACGCCTGAACCTGTCGATGCCAAAGAACGGCAGAAGCGAGACAGGGACGAAAGAACTAAGGCACGTATTGGTAAACGTAGGAAAACTACAAAAACATATGCAGTAAATTACATTGCTGCTACACGCCACACCATAAACCAGGTCAGCAGTGAAGAGAACAACCAGCATGGTCCATTACAATATTTTCAAGCAATCACACACAATAGGGATCCAATTGAAAAAGAAAAATTCCAAGAAGCATATGATAAAGAGATATCTCAGCTGACGAAAATGGGTACCTGGTCGGTAAAAACTATTGAAGCTACAGAAGTAGACAAATCCAAAATTATTAACTCTATGTTTATTTTTAGTGTCAAGCGAGATGGTCATCACAAATGCAGGTTAGTTGCTAGGGGAGACCAACAAAAAGCTTCGACTTATCAACCAGATCTGATGTCAAACACTGTTCACCATTACGCTCTAATGTCCTGTCTATCAATAGCTTTACAAAACAACTATGATATTATACAATTAGATATATCATCTGCTTACTTGTATGCTCCATTGGAAGAAGAACTGTACATTCGTTCTCCACCCCATTTAGGATTACGAAATACAGTACATAGACTAAAGAAATCACTTTACGGTTTGAAACAGTCTGGTGCAAACTGGTATAAGAAGATAACCAATTTTATTATTAATAGTTGTCATATGAATTTTGTACCAGGATGGCCTTGTGTATTTTATAAAAAAATCAATGATTCAATCGTGATATTATGTCTTTTTGTCGATGATATGGTATTATTAACTAATAATCGTCAACTAATAAATGACCTTATTTCTCAACTCCAATCACAGTTCGAAACCAAAGTTGTCAATGACGGTGCTCAAAAGATTAATCAATATGATGTTCTCGGTCTGGAAATAGAATATATTAAAGGATTATCCATGAAAATGGGTATGGCTAAATCTTTAGAAGAAAAACTACCGAATCTACGTGTAGACCTTAACAAAAGTAGAAAAGTCCCAGGAACACCTAATGAAATTATAAGAGAAAGGGAATTTTATCCGACTGAGCAGGAGTACAAGAATAAGGTGAAATGGCTACAAAAAGCAATCGGTTTAGCTTCATATGTCGGTTACAAGTACAGATATGATATATTATATTATGTCAACACGCTAGCTAGACATACTCTATATCCATCAAAACAAGTCATGAGTCTAACCAAACAACTAATTCAGTTTATTTGGTCAACAAGGAACAAACGGCTCATATGGCACAAGACGTCCAACTCCAACATTAACTATTTAACTGCTGTAACTGATGCTGCTTTTGCAAATCAACACGATATGAAATCACAATTTGGAAATATGTATTATCTAAATGGAAATTTGATTGGTGCTAGGTCATCTAAGTCAACAATTACATGCACCTCTTCTACCGAAAGTGAAATTTATTCAATTTGTGAAGCAATTCCAAGATTAAGAAATTTAAATGTTCTAATTCAGGCTATATCAGACAAGGAGGTCAGGTGTTCAATATTAACTGACAGTCAAACTAGTCTCCATCAAATCAAAGTAAGAGACATATCAAAAATCAAGAATAAATTTTATGGTACTAAGGTTTTACGCATTGCTGAAGAAATTGAAAATGATAATATATCAGTGAATTATATTAACACAAGTCAAAACGTTGCTGATATTCTTACAAAACCTTTGAGTGTTAAAATTTTTGCCAAGCTAACTGAGAATTGGATCTACTAAAATTGAATTGATCTATGGGTGGTATGTTGAAATAGAATGTTTTATGATAAAATAGATAGAACAATAAGATTTTAGCAGACACTAAACGATAAATTGTTGAGTAATAATTGTTGAGAGGTCACCAAAAGTTGTTGAGTTTATTTATTAAATATCTTACTGTTCGTAGAGGAAAATGGCTGAATATTAACATATATAAAGCCAAGGATTTCTTCATACATTATTTTTATCTTATTTACAATCTTTCTATATTATTATTTCTATGTTGTATATAAAGAAAGAAAGTGAAGAACTTTATTATAATTTTGTATACTAAATCTGTTTAATATAATATTGAGAATGTTTACTATATATCCAATGAATAAAGGCGCTCATTCCCAACAATTAAGCTATTAGATCTAACGATCAAGAAAAATTATAACTCTTAGAAGTTATCTACTGATAATATGTGTTTGCAAAAATTAAGAAATAATGTATCAGAGTGACTGTATAATTACTTGTATTATTATTACCAAGTAAGTAAATTCCCATTGTTAGTCAGTATTTTTGTTGAGGGAAAAAAGTTATCAATTAATTTTCTAAATCTTGCAAATCTTGCCTTGCTTACAATATGCAAAAAGAAAAAGACATAATTTTAAAGGCCTATGAATTATAAAATATTTAAGGTTTGTAAATTGAAATCTAGATAAATGAACTATATCAGGAATACACAGACGACTATTAGTTTGAAATAAAAATAGTAATTATTTCAAAATTTTAAATACAAGTGGTGACCTGTTTCTAGAATCTGTGATAATCAATTTGCTATACTTATACTGTGCTTCTTAATCAATAGATATTTATTACGAATTAGTACTTATAAGTATTGAATAGCGTGAGTATTTCTTTCATTATAATTTCTATATATTTAATAATAAACTCAACTGAACTGATGCTCTCCTCTTTTCTTCTTTACACACAGTATATGAATAATACTATACAGAGAAAATATATATGGAGAGAAAATATGATACAAATAAATCTTTGGGTCTATATACATGGACATATCGAGTGGCTTCTTATCTAGGGGTGATAAAAATCAACTAAATAATTAGATTAATGTTTAGTAGTATATAAACAATAAATACCTAGTTTTTCACTATCTGGTATTTGCTAAAATCAGATTAGTCTATTTGTATATTTTAAAATACCTTATTTCAGTAAATATTATTTAAGAGTCACATATACTGAAATCAAATGTTCTAGAATAGATAAATAGGTCAATTAGATTTTAGTAAACATAAATATACACTAAAATAAGGAGTATGTATCGTTTACTTATCAATTAAAGTAAACAAAATAAATTGATGAATATTTGTCACTTGTAAAAGAGGAGTAATAAATGCTAATATATATAAAGTCACTTGTTTCTTCATACCGTGTTTTGATTATTTGTAAACTTCTTGTATATTATTATTTCTACATTATACATACGGAAAATGGTTGAAGAATATTAGTATAATTTTATACACTATTAATATTGTAATAATTACAGCTGAGAATGTATACAACATACAAACAGATACAGATTTCAATTCTCAACACTTTTATTTTTGCTGAAATTGAATTTTTTTGGAATAAATAGATAGACCAATTAGATTTTAGCAAATATAAATTGATAATAGAATGTGGAGAATGTTTTATTCGCTTATCAGTAGATCTAAAAAATATCAACAATTTGGTGCTGTCTGTAGATGAAGTGTACCAGATATGAAAGTATATAAATTCAATAATTTTTTTCATATTATGTTTCTTCCCTTGTTTATCCTTTATATATAATCGCCTATATATCATATATAGAGAAGGAAATGGAAGAACTTTATTATTATTTTGTATTCTATATCTATCTAATTATAATATTGAGAATATTTACTATTTATTTAATTACTATAGGCGCTCATTTTCAACAATTTTAACTGGCAAATACATACTTTTAATATTTCAAAAATAAATTCAGGATCTTTATAAAGAAATAAATATTAATTATCGTTTTATTTAAAATTTTTAAAATAATCTCCTAAAAAAAAACATGATAATTCTACAGTATCACATAAATCCATACCTAATACTAACAATTTTTGTTTAATCAAGTCTTTCTACTTGTTTTATTAGCTAATTCTATGAACACCTGCTCAAATACGTTTTACTGTTAATACAAATTATATATATATTTATATTTAATATATACCTTTACAAACATTAAATACATTAGGAACCAGTGTATATTAAACAGAATTTATATTTTTTTATATATTAATATAGGTACTCGCATATATAGAGAATAATATTGCAAAAAGCCCTAATTGGAAATCTGCAATTGTTTGTATATGTGACGAATATCCGTATTTTAGTATATTACTTGAGATAACTCTTACATTATAGTATATGGTCTAAAAGATTGTAATGATTTTTTTTTAAAGCAACTTTTCTTTTTAAATGATACAAGGATGGTACTGTTTTTTTTCACTTTCAATTGCATGTTCTTGGACAATGTTATTCTGCAGAATATGATTAATGAATGTGTTAAGTTTGGCCCAAAAGGATAAATCAAGACTATATAGGGATGTCCGTAGTTTTCGGAAGTTTAAAAGAATTTTACCTAAGAAACTCTAATTGATGATCCTAAAGTATTTATTTTTGGGTAGTTCTTATTATCAGGATTATTGAGTTAGTATTGTTATGATTTTATGTCTGATGATCTTTGCATTCTAGTGATTGGTAAGTTAATCTTGATGACAAATTACTTCAAAACTCATTTAAGAGATCTCAGATTGTTGAGAAATCATCAGAGATAATTGTTATCTATTTCATACTTACCATATTTATTAGATTTTATCTGAGCGAAACTCTTAATAAGAGCAAAAGCTATACTATTTTTAGTAGTATAAATCAATAACGTAAAGTTTGTGATTGTTTATAGGATCACTAATATAACGTTTTAATAAATCTTTATAAATGAATCCAAGTAACGAATTTCTACAGTAAAAAGTTTAATAACATTCCTAGTTAATAAGAATGTACTATTTACGAAAACAAGTTAATATCCATCGTTCTATCTTTTAGGAGTGTTTTGTGTAATTTTTTTTTATTTTTTTATATTAGCAAAGTTTATATTAAATTACAGTCTTTAATATATATTATCAAAGGATGTAGTAATATTTAAGAAAAGCAAAGTAATAAACTACGTTCAATTAATAGAGAGAAAAATATATAAAAGCCAGAGAAATGAATGAATAAATAAAGAATATTACTGGACCATTTCATATCAATAACTGTGGAAATAACTGTAGAATATTCTTTTTGCATAGTGTGGGAATAAACTAAGATATATTTTTATTACTAAACTTTATTAAACTTGGGATATGGATACAAAGATTGACTTGCTATTAAAAGCCGCAAATGTTATTGAGACAAGAAATTGTGACAAGGTCTGTTCTGAAACATGGTTGGAAAATAAGCAGTTATACACTGTAAATCCTCAAACACGAATTAGCAAGATCAATAAATTAATGCTTAAGAGAGGTGTTGTTGCTAAGCAGTATGTGACGCAGCTGAATAAGGTTATCATGGGCTTTAATAGAGATTTACATTTTCTAAAAAATAATAGATTAGAACTGGTTTATCTGGATCAGCTAATTGAAATTGGTCATTTAATAAAACATTTAACATTTATTGGTAATTATAAATTAAATAATTATAACATAAAAGATATGAAACATTATTCAACACAAAGGCACACCAAGAGTAAAAAGAGTAATGAATTGCATTTCAATAAAAAAAGTCATTAAATCACAAGTAGACATATGTATTAATTCTGTATAAATCATTTTTCAATTGTTTTTTTCCTTTTTTTTTTCTTTTGATATTCCATTCTCTTATTTATATGATAGCAAGCATAAGCAAGATATTTACTGTATTAATGTCTGTGTTAAATGTGTTTTGTTTTTTTGTGGATGGATAGGAAGACATTTCCCTCTTTGCATAATAAAATGAGACTAAACAAAGAGATCTTGTAAGACAGTAATAACGAAAAAACCTTCTTCTGTAAGCATTAATATTTTATTAAAATATAATTAGGAAATGATAATTTAGATTAACAAAAAGCATAATCAATAATTTCAGGTTATAAATATATATTGCAGATCACATTTTTCCAAATTTCTTTTGAGTGGAACATAATAGATTAATATAGAAAACAATTTCAAAAAGTCCTAGTCGCAGGTTACACAAGTAATAGTAATATGCGTTGAACAGAAGATGGCATTATTTCAGGCATGTCTACATGTAAAATTAATATAATGTTTCTTTGCTCAAGTATGTACAAAACATCAGGTTATGCCAGTCCGACTTGCACGTATTCATAATATACTACATCGTATTTTTATTCTTTAAACCACTCTTGTTTAAAATCCTGTTCGACGTCTTTCCATATCTTTATTATTATTTTTTTTTTCTTAGTTTTAAAGTATCTTGTTTATTTTCTTGACAGAAAATTTTCTTAATTCAAAGGACTGTTTCTTTCTCATTTTTAATGTTATTAGAACACCCATACATTTGCACGTTTCACTTTATTTTTACTTTTTTGGGACATATAAACTTTTGTATAAAAGAACTGATTTTTATTTTTGTTTTTTTTTCACTTTTAATGTAATGTCGCAAAAATCAATAAGTCATTAAATTCTCTTCAAACAAAACTTATCATACCTTTACAGATAACCGTAAATAGTGGTTGACAGATTAGTTGCGATGAGCAAAGCTAGATTTAGAAAACTATTGTTAAATTCCATATAGTAGTAGAGGGTCTTGCGCTACATTTATCGTTTTAAGGTATTTGCTGTCAACATACAGAAAGCTGTGATTATTAAAATCGATTGAAAGTTACCAACATCGACTTTCCGTGTTCCATTCCGATTTAATAAGACAAATAGTCCATACACACTAATAAGCCAGAAAAATGTCTGCTCCAGAAGGTCAACAAAGAAGAGGTGGTTTCGGTGGTAGAAACAGAAGAGGTGGTAACAGAAGAGGTGGTAGATCCGAAGAAAAGGGTTGGGTCCCAGTTACCAAGTTAGGTAGATTAGTCAAGGCTGGTAAGATCACCACTATTGAAGAAATCTTCTTACACTCTTTACCAGTTAAGGAATTCCAAATCATTGACACTTTATTACCAAACTTATCTGATGAAGTTATGAACATTAAGCCAGTTCAAAAGCAAACCAGAGCTGGTCAAAGAACCAGATTTAAGGCTGTTGTTGTTATTGGTGATTCTAATGGTCACGTTGGTTTAGGTATTAAGACTGCCAAGGAAGTCGCTGGTGCTATTAGAGCCGGTATTATTATTGCCAAGTTATCTGTTATCCCAATCAGAAGAGGTTACTGGGGTTCTAACTTAGGTCAACCACATTCTTTAGTTACTAAGACTTCTGGTAAGTGTGGTTCTGTCACCATGAGATTGATTCCAGCTCCAAGAGGTTCTGGTATCGTTGCTTCTCCAGCTGTTAAGAAGTTATTACAATTAGCTGGTGTTGAAGATGTCTACACTCAATCTACTGGTAAGACCAGAACATTAGAAAACACCTTAAAGGCTGCTTTTGCTGCTATTGGTAATACTTACGGTTTCTTAACCCCAGACTTATGGGCCGAACAAGCTTTACCATTATCTCCATTAGACATCTACGCTGATGACACTGTTGTTCAAAAGAAGAGATACTAAGTGTATAAATAAATAAATAAATAAATAAATAGACATTTAACTATTTATTAATTTGTATATCTTAAAAAAAAAGAATAATTTTTACTCATTTCTACTTTTGTGTCTCTGTCAATCAGATTTTGTATGTAGGAGGCTATACTGTTACTATGGAAGAGCATTATTTATAACATAGGAATAAAGGATATATTCTCATTTCAAGATTGAAAAGAACCCTTGTGTATGTTTTAGGAATAATTGAACACGTGTTGTCTTTAAGGAAATTGATTTATAGAAGCACTTTCTAAGATAATATTCATTGTTCAATAAAATAAGAACAACTTCGAGAAGAGATTAAATATAAGAAATGTTTAAAAAAAGAGTTGATCGTATAAAAAGGTGCAAAACAGGAAAACAGAGACAAAATCAAGATAGAAATTGAATACAAGAGGCTATAGCATAAGAATAGGAGTTTGCCATGTTTACATTCAAATTACATTTAATCAATTATCTGTCCTATTTTTTTTGTTTTTATTCTTTTTCTTATAGATTTTTTTTTATTTTGTTTTGTTTTTATTTTTATTTTTATTTTGTAGATAAAATAAACACATATAATATATTATTAAAATTTAGTATAGAATAGTAAATTTAAGTGACTCTTCTAAATGAATGATAGATTAATCTTGATTTAAAATTGATACATTGAATAATGGTATATTAAATTGGGTAAAAGCAGCTTAAATCAAATCAACTCATTTCAGTATCGCCTTGGCCTTGAGAAAGAAATGGTGGCTGGTATGCTTGTTGCTGTATTTGCTGTACTTCTGGTTGCTGTGGAGGTGCTTGTTCGATATGTGCACCTTCTGGAAGTGCAAATAATCTTTCATTTGTTGGAACTTGTTGTTGTGGAATAAATGAAGTAGCAGCTGGATCAGTAGTTGGATTTTGCATTGGTTGTGTTCTTCCCTCTGGATGTCTAAATAAACATGTTGGGTTTTTGCATGAGACACCAAATCTACAATCTTCATTAATTGGATGACCAAAAATACAATCAATTCTAGTACAGTTGGCACCATCACGACACATAATTGGTGTACGGGCGTGTCTATACTTACAACGTTTGTTGGTGCAACGAGGACCATATTTGCACTGTTCTAAAGACTTTTCAATAGGTGGTTTAGGAGTAGTGGTGGAGCCGACCCCATTAACTCCAACAGGACGGCCCATTGGCGCCACTTGTCTAATCTTGGAAAGAGATGAGTGTGCCTTTCTACATTCTTTATCTTCACATTTTAAATTGTTTGGACACCAAGCCAAGTCAATAACTTTCGCATCTTCATTGGCTGGAGTTGGATGACCAAACGGACACAATGGATTGGAACACAAGATACCAAATTTGCAAATGACTAATCCTGTTTGAACGGGCTTTTGTCTAGCAGCTAATAAAGCAGCCTTCCTTTTTTGGAATTCTTCACGAGTTCTTTCTATATCTTTCATTAATTCTTCATCTTCATTTGGATGTAGGAATTCACATGTTCCAGGTGGTTTTGGACAATTTGGATACTCATTACAAACTTTTGTAGGATGTGCATGTGGGCAGGATTTACCTAACGGACAGTGAGGAAACAATTTACAACGGCCCTCCTTTTTAGTAGCAACGAAATTCAAGTTATGTTTATTATTTTTGTCAGGACCATTCCCTAATGTCATACCTAAGGCTTTAGCTAATGGATTAAATCTGCCAGTATTGTTATTATGACCGTAAGAACGGTTTCCACGAGGTGCACTACCTCGGCCACCTCTACGAGATTTACCTACGCTACCACTACCACGGCCACGTGAGGAAAAACGGGGTTGATAGTTTGTTGGAGTTATTTCATCATTACCCATAGCTACATCATTAGAGTCGTTGGCCTTTTCTGTAGAGATAACATTTGAGAAAGCTGAAACAACTTGTGGTTGTTGTTCAGTCGTTGTTTCAGGTTGGTTGATTTCTTGTTGAACAGGTTTTGGTTGATCTGATTGAATGTGTGACATAGGCTGTTGTGCTGGTTCTTGTTGTTGTTGCACTTGTTGTTGTTGAATGGCATTTAACTCTCTAATCTTGGAAACAATGCTTTCTACTGTTTCACCTTGTTGTAGAGCTTCAAGTGCAAAAAAGTCTGTTTGAACAATATCAGTTAACACCTCGACTGGGATAGCATCGAACAGCGTAGATAATTCTTTCACTATCGATTCGACATCACCACCATTGACAATCAATAGTACAATATATTCTGCAACATAATTAACATCTTCTGTAAAATTGTTTACACCTTTTAGTTGCTCAGCAACAATAACCTTCAAATTTTCTGTATACTGTTCTTGTGACATCGTTATGGTTAGCAGTTAGTGATTATTTGAACAGTTGTCTCGTGCTGATTAGATAAATAATCCTACTTTGAGTGAGAAAGGGGAGGACAACGCAGTGTTATGCTGTTATATATATATATACATGGGTGGCGTTAAGTAGGAAACCTATATCTTAGCACGCATAGAGCCTTTTCTTATTTGTTTTTTCAACCCATATTTATACAATGATCGACAAATTTTTCTTCCGCTTTTCTTTTTTGTTTTTTTTTTTCCTGTTTTTCGCCACTTTGTGAAAAGAATCTGGACAGAAAAATTTCTCTTTTTGGTCATTTGAGACACTAAATACTAGACAGATAAATATTGAGAACCTCACAATTAAATCTATAGGAGGATTAATATACTATTATCAGTAAAAAGATTTGTGTTTTAGATGTAGTGATAGTATGTGATGATGGTATTAGTATCAGAATATAAAGTTTATCATTTGTACATTGATTATTTAAGTATGCAATGTATTATATAAAGTTAAGCATATAAATTGACATAGCAAGGTATAGTAAAGGAGTTTAAAAAAAATCGAAAAATAAATAAATGGAAAAGAAAAATGTGTATTATAAGAAGGATATTTCATAATCTTAAGAACCACTTTATTTAATAGAATGTGCCTCTTCTAGGATGTAACGCCAACAGCTCATCAGTTCTGAATAGTTCTTTCTCTAATTCGTTGATGATACGATCTATATCAGATTCACTACTTTCTATGTAGTTACTTAAAGTGGACCTATAAAGTCTCTTGGCTCTCTCTCTACTCTCCATAAGGGATGCCATCAAAGGGGGTAATAATAAATTAACATCTTCTAGAACTGGTGGGTCTTTTTGTATTAATTCAATCTTACTTGTCAGATCATGTAATTCCCTTGTAGTCTCCATTACGTTGGTTTGAAACCTGCTGTATGTCAATAATAATGATATTCCATCAGTATTATTATTGAGTGACGCTCTATTATTATTGAATGTATTTGGATTGGGAAGGTTTGATGCTATAAGTTGGTTCCAAAAATTGTTTCCCATAAACTCGTCTGGGTCGGGGGCATTGTTTAGTTGTGGGTCATCCTCTTTCGTATTTACTTCCACATAGGTAATATTATTTCCAAACATGATTAGCGATTGTTAATGAAGAAGAGATAAAAAAATTAGAAATCAAAAAAAAAAAAAAAAAAAAACAGAATGAGAGAGAACAGTCAATTGGTTGTAATTATTGCAAATGATAATTATTTTTTAATTCAAGAGGGGAAGAAAAGGAAAATGCACACAAATATTACTATGGTAACTTATCTCGAAATATTACTGAAGCTCTCTTTATTCCATGTTCAGTTTCTCAATCTCCATTTCCTATATATATATATATATATATATATATATATAGTCATGAAGGAAAAATATCTGTGTTCTACATTTACTTTTTGCTCCAACTTTCCCTTCCCCCCTTTCCCCACCCCCCTTCCAGTGTTTGGATATTACACTATTTTATGGGTAGGTGTCCCCTTTTAAGTTATTCGAACAAGATGGCTTGTAAGCAAGAAAAAGATGTATTCCAAAAAAAAAAATAGTTTTTTTTTTAAAAAAAATTTTCAACCCTATTCTATTGTAAAGCGACGTACACCTAACTTTTTTCTTCTCACTTACTCATTAAACATCCAATTGCCAACTATAGACCTTTCAAGAAAAAGATATAAAGCTACAATATTATAAATGGACATTCTAAATGAATTTCACATTGTTTTTTTTTTTAGATTTACAGAATATTGAGCACCTAAAGCAGATTTACCAATGTTTTATTTTAATATAATTTATCTAGTCTTGATTATATACATTAAAGTCACCTAGATTGGAGAGTTTCCACGTTTTCTTCAACAAGCCCTAATATCATACAACTATCGGCATTGGAAAAATACAGAATCTTTTTGTCTCACCCGATCTTTTTCTTTCATGTCGGTGTTATACATTGCGTCCTTTTTTTTTAATTTGTAAATTTTTGTTTCTAGATTTCTTTCAAAGGAGGAGGGGAGATGGCTGTATTTCCAATTTTATTTCAAATAACTTGTCTTTCTTCCTCCTCCCTCAATTTATTGCTGATGCAATAAAAATTTTTTTACCAAAAAGAGAAGTACTAGTAGCAGTACACTGATTATTAGTGCTGTTCTTTTATTTATAGTTATTATACAAAATTATATATGTATTATTTAAATTATATCTATCTATATCCCTCGAAATCCTCAATGTTTTCTTTTCTTAGATTTTTTTTCACTTTTTAAATCTCTTAACCTTTCTAACTTGTGTTGAATTCTCTCTAAAGACAATTTAACATCACCTTTTTGGAAATTATCTAGATCGTAATATGCTGGTGCCAATTCTAATAACCATTCTGGTCTGACGGAGGTGACTGTCCTTATATAGTTCTTTGATGTCAACACAAATTCATTGTAGATAACCCATTCCGAATCATGACCTATCACAGTGCTTGGATGAATTAAAACATCTTGGTTATCTTTAACTGTAATGTAACCTTTCCCACCAGACCTCTTCTTTGCAACTTGCATGAAAAACCCAGAAGCTAGTGCCTTTCTAATATTGTCAAAATATTTGGGCGATTCGTAATCAGTGGTATTTAATCCTAAATTATAACGTATCATTAATCTTTCTAATTGATTACGAATGTTGTCTGCTGCTGCTAAAGATCGATAGTTCAAGAAGTGGTCACGACACCATTTATGAATACCATATTCATAAGCCTCATCTGACTTAAAACCGTGATACACATTCAATAAAGTGACGTGATCACCATCTGGGTGTGCAAAGATGTTTTTGGCATCATCGGCACGTTTTTTATCCTTTGAAGGGCGAATGAAAACATTTGGTACAGATAACATAGCCACAATAGTCAGGATTTCTTGCGAACAATTAAACTCAGATGATCCGATTAACATAACTGCAAGCATTGGATCTAATGGGAACATAGACGCCAACCTACCTAGTGCAGTTAAATTACCATCGTCGTCTAAACATGCTAAATAATTCAATTCTTCTAATGCTCTCATCATGGTTTCCGGTGCTGGTGGATCCATAAAATCAAAATGAACTAAATCATCAATACCTAGTTTTTTCAATTCTAGTACTGTAGATGATAGATTGGAACGTAAGATTTCTGGGTAACTTTGTTCGATCAATTCCTTTTGGAACGCTTCTTCGGTATACAATCTGAAACATTTACCTGGTCTAGTACGACCTGCACGACCTGCTCTTTGTTGTGCAGATGCTTTGGAGATTGGAGATACTAAAAGAGACTCAATCCTAATCCTTGGATTGTAAACTTTCTGTTTAGAGAACCCTGGGTCGACCACATAGACAATCCCGTCAATAGTTAAAGACGTTTCTGCTATATTTGTTGATACAACAACCTTTCTACCAGGTCTGTTATTATGTGATTTAGGTGCAGGTTCAAAGATCCTTTGTTGCTGGTGTGGTGGTAAAGAACCATATAATGGATAGACCGCTAATGGACCACAACCTTCTTCTCGAACTAATTTATCTCCTTCTAAGGATAATTTTCTCACGGTATCTTCAATTTCATCTTCACCTGTTAAAAACAATAAAATATCACCTTCATCTTCTGTAGCATGAATTTGTAAAACGGTACGGATAGCAGAATCTAGATAATCTCGTTGAAATTCTGGTGTATAATAAATATCAACAGGATACGTTCTACCTGGAACAGCTAAAAGTGGTGCATTATTGAAATATTGCTGAAATTTTTCAGCATCTAAAGTGGCAGACATAATGATAATTTTTAAATCTGGTCTTCTTTGAATGACTTGTTTTAAAAGACCCATTAAGATATCAGTAGCTAAAGTACGTTCATGCGCTTCATCCAGAATAATACAAGAATAACGTTTCAAATCATGGTCTTCCATTGCCTCTCTTAATAACATACCATCTGTCATATATTTTAATATTGTCTTATTAGAAGTCTTGTTTTCGAATCTGATAGAGTAACCAACTTCTTCGCCCAGCTTGACATCCATTTCTTCAGCAACTCTTTGGGCTACACTCATTGCAGCCACACGACGAGGTTGGGTACAAGCAACTTGTGTATTTAAAAGATGAGGCATTTCATCAAATAAAACAAACTGAGGAATTTGAGTGGTCTTACCAGAACCAGTTTCACCCACAAAGACCATGATTTGATTTTCTTGATATATCTTTAAAAATTCATCTCTTTGAGCATGAACAGGTAAATCACGTCTGACCTTTAAGATCTCTATATATTTAGAGGAGTATTCATTGCCGGTAAATGGGTTAATCTTACCATCTTCTAATTTTCTTGCCTGTTCAGCAGTGGTTCTATGACGAGTCAAACCAGAGAATTCACCAGCATCATGATGAACCATTGGTTCCTCTGGACTGATAGGGTGTTTCTTGGTTAATTCTTCAGCAACTTCTGCAGCATGTTCTGGGACAGAGGTCTTGATTGGATCAGGATGAGTATGCATGTCGTTTGAATGTCTTCTTTTAGAACCCATTTGATTACGTGTATATGTTTTCTCTTTTGTTGAGATAATAAAGAAAAAAGAGTAGAAACACTGGTTTAGTGCTTATGTTTATATTTATACTGCTTAGTAGTATATTACAGAAGAGACATTAAGAAGATAGGAGAAGAGCAAGTGGTTGTTTCAAACATATATATTTAAGTAAGCTCAGCTCATCGCATCTCAATCCAACTGATAATTGAAATTTGATTATATTTTTCTAGATTTTTTTCTCTTTCAATTAAAAAAAAAAAAAACATAAGAAAAAAATTTTCCTAGAGGATATTTTAATCTGGATTATATAAAAAAATGAAAAAACACTGTTTTGTCACTAAGTTACAAAGAACTATTATAGATACTTAGTTGATTAAATAGATTTGAGCAATAGCCATTGTGTAATTTTTATTGATCGAACATACTATATAATATTCATAATAATACTATTTTTTAATATTGTTACTTTTATCTGATTTCACCAATTCTATAATGGAAGCGTATTAGATTTCAAACAGCAGTATAATGTTTATTAAAAAGATATAACTGTTGATTATTAAATTTTCTCAGTTTTCTTTCAGGTATTTATGACTTAAGAATTGTTGACTGGTATTCTTATACTTTGACACAAATATGGACAATATAGATAATCCATTAGCGTGTGTGTGTGTTCATGTATATTGTAGTAAACTCTATTAACCAAGGGGAGGGTACTACAAAAAGTGGTTTGAACTTCACCAAGATTTCAATTAATAGTCGTTTATGATAAACTTGATAAGAATAAATTAAAATGAAACCTTCTTGACTCTGTTCCCTATATTCCACGAAATTTATTTATCAATAAGAGTGGTGAAAATAAAATACAAGACAATTAATATATGTTAAACATAGGATGGTCTTATTTGAGCAGCGTTTAGTAAATTTTTCTCTTTTATTAACTGATTAATTCTATACATGTTTAAATTGTTATAATAATTTGAAGATGTTTCGAATCATCCATATTAGTAATCCATATTAGTAATAGTTATGGCACTCATAACTTTTTCTTGCATCCCCGAGTTTTTTTGTACAAAAAAATTTGATTTGACTTCTTTTTTTTTCATTTTCCCGTAATCTTTACAAATGCAGCTCAAAAGCTTTTTGGGGGGGCAGAGTTTGCTATTTGGGCCATTGAGAGTTTAAAGTGATTTTTATACAGAGCATGAGTGATTATAGTTCAGTATATTGTACTAATTGTCGGGATACTAGACTGATTAGCAAATCATCACTGGATAAAAGGAATTGAGGAAGTTATAGAAGTTTATTATAATCGTGTTTATCTGTGGTTTGTTTGTTTTTTAAAACTTTCCTCCTTCTATTTTCCAAGAATGACAAAATATAGAGCTGCATATTATCTTTGGGAAATATCAGTAGCATCTAAAAATGTCCTTTACAAATCTTCTTCACATGCAAGAAATTCCTTTAAAATATGGTTTGATTCGTCTCCAATTTTAAAATCTTTATTATCAGATTATCAATGGTACGAAGATCCTGAATGGAATAAGGCAAGAGGTATCTCCGATAAAATAAGATCTAGTTTATCCCTATCAAATTCTAAACAGAAGAAATTAAATCGAATTAATACTACAAGACATTACTCCACAACAAGAGTAAGAAGAGATGATCCTTCTAAAATATCTGAAATTGGGAAATTAAATAATAATAATAATAATAATAATAATAATAATAATAATAATGGCATGAAAGAAGATGAGAAAGAAAGTGACTCCAAACGAAATCTACAGAGTTCCAAGGTTCCATCGTCCAGGCTTTCAAGATTATTTCACTATGGAAGTTTGGCCGCAGGTGTAAGTATGAATGTTGCCGCACAAGGTTTAACTGAAGTGGCTAAGGGAAACTCACCAACATGGAAATCTTTAATTTTATCAGACTCAAATATTGAAAGAATAACTAAGAAATTTTCTCAGATGAGAGGTGCTGCATTGAAAATTGGTCAGTTGATGTCATTTCAAGATGAAAAGGTTTTACCAGCAGAACTGTATAGTATTTTATCTAAAGTTCAAAATAGTGCTCATTATATGCCTCAGAGACAGTTATTAAGGGTTTTAAAAACAGAATTGGGTGAAGACTGGGAAAATAGGTTTCAATCATTTGACAGAATACCTATTGCTGCAGCAAGTATAGGTCAAGTACATACAGCAACACTTAAATCTGGAGAAAAGGTTGTAGTAAAGATTCAATACCCAGGTGTCAAGAAATCTATCGATTCTGATTTAAGTAATTTACTTATGTTACTGACGGCATCAAGGTTATTGCCTAAGGGGCTATTTTTAGATAAAATTGTCGCAAACGCTAGAAAAGAATTGAAGTGGGAGTGTGACTATATCCGTGAAGCTAAAGCCTTACAAAAATTCGAAGAATTACTAAAGGGCGATGAGGTATTTTCTGTACCTCATGTCTTTGAAGATTTAACCACATCAAATATTTTAACAATGACAAAAATGGAGGGTTATGAGATTATGAAGTTACCACCAAGATTAAATACGCAGAAAATCAAAAATTTTATTGCTGAGAATATAATGAGATTGTGTTTGACAGAGATTGCACAATTCAAATACATGCAAACAGATCCAAATTGGGCTAATTTCTTATATAATGAAAAGACCCAGAAAATTGAATTGTTAGATTTTGGTGCTTCGAGACCATTTCCTGATGAATTCATTATTAAATATAGAAAATTATTGACCTATACTACAAAAAATGATAGAAATGCTGTGAAGAAAATGTCAGAGGAATTGGGTTACCTGACAGGTTTAGAGTCTTCTGCTATGATAGAAGCGCACGTTGATAGTGTTATGACATTAGGAGAACCCTTTACTGGAGGCAATGTTGGTACATTGTTTGATTTTCAGAATCAAACTGTTTCAGATAGAATCAGAGAAAATATAGGGTTAATGGTTAACGAGAGGCTGTGTCCACCACCAGAAGAAACTTATTCGTTACACAGAAAGTTCAGTGGGATTTTTTTACTGTGTGCTAAATTTGGGGCTTCTGTTCACTGTGCTAGGTTGTTTGATCAAATATTTGCTTATAAAGAATAAAGAATAATTACAATCATAATAAATAAAAAGTTTCGATATCTGAATATTATAGTTTCAAGTTGTAATCAAATAAATGATGCTTTGTTATTTTTCCTTTTTTTGTTTTGAAAAAAATAATATTTGCATAGATTACCTGTCAGAAAATAGAAGGAAATTATTGGGAAAATTACACAAATAAGCGATATTGTTGAATATTATTTGTCTAATCTTATTCTTCTGTTGATTTCCTCAATGGAATCTTTGGTATATAGTGACATATAATATATTTGACATGTATATAGAAATAGTATTAAATAAATAGATACAAATGTTACTACTGTAATATATATGTAGTTAACCTGGTACCATTAAGTTAGTAAATATATTTGTGATATTATATGAAATATGAGTATATATGTCTAATGAAAAATTTTTAAATGTCTAAAAAAATTTTTCTTTTAAATTAGTGGTGGGAAAGTAATTTTTTCTTAAAACTATTAGAATGGAGTAACAATAAATAGTAATGGTGTTTATTAAGTTTGATTAGCTTTTATAATTGTGTTTGATCTTCATGAATATGGGAAATAAGAATAATAACATCAACACACATAGTACTAAATCGTCAATAGTGATATAATTATGATGTATGACAAAAAAGAAAATGAAACGGACAGGAATTGAACCTGCAACCCTTCAATTGCAATTTTCCAGGTATCCCAGAATTTAACTGGAGTCGAAAGCTCTACCATTGAGCCACCGCTTCATCTCTTACGTCATACAATTGTGGAATAGGATAGTTATAATCATCAAGATTGCATAAGATTCTGAATGAATCTAGAACTAATTATTGTATTAATAAGCCATACATGTGCTACAACATTAGATGCTGTATAATAAAAAGATTAGATTACATGAGATTTTAACAAATCTAGAATTTACCTATTGTTTCAATAAGTCCCACGTGTATTACTAATCACCATGATTAGAGAATTGGGGTGCAGTTCTAATCCACTAGTGCACCTAGATTAATGTAATAAATCTTAGGGTTTAGATCAGTAAATTCATTAACGTATCAATCTGAATAATTGATCGAGCTCCAGAAAACATATAAAAGGACAACGTTTTCTGAAGATAAAGAATTATCTTCTATAGCTCTTTCCTTGTAAATAATTTATATATTATATATAAACATAAATAGAACAACAAGTAAGTAACAAGTCAAGTAACTTCGAATAAATATATTAGCTCGTTAAAGCCGCTCAATATATAAGACCGTTTCAGTAATTATATTATCGATTATAGTTGATTACTGTCTCGATTACTTGAATAATTATTAATATTATTTGCGCTTTCCTGAAATACACAAAGAATTTCACCACTTCACAATACAACATGTACACCTGCAGTATATTCTTTTTATATGTTATATTATGGAATTATTTTGAAAAAATATTAACGATATGTTAACAACAGTATTTAATAAAGAAACCTAATAAACATATTACTCAGTTTATAACATGATCTATAAGCAATTAATTCATATATCAATGTAATTAAGCTGATCACCTCAATTGTGAACAACACTATAGGCGATCGCTCTTATTATTTAAGAAGCAGCTTTGTTAAAAGAGGTACCTAAGATGTTGCTACAAAAAAGTGGTTATGGTTAAGTAATAAGGTTATTAATATATTTGCTTTAATTAGAAATTTTTGGTCTTTTTTTCCTTTGGATGAATAATATTAGTATACATGTTCTTAGCGTCGGTGATCATACAATATGTTATTATTGTGTATTATTATTATATTGATATGTAGAGTAATTTTCCCTCGATCTTTTGATTCGGAATTAATAATTATATAAATATAAAAGAAACATATGACAAAGTGTATATAACTTATTCATCCAGATTGAAAAATTAATAAGTAAAGTCGTCTACTTATATATGTTTACCTTTTGGCAATTTTTCATAATATATTAATTTATTTTGATTCTGTTTGATCTTATCTCCATAACGTTGAACGTGCAAAACAAACATTTTTCCTCTTTGATATATTTACATGTTACTCAAACCGGTAATATATCAATCCAGCATTTTTATATAAAGTATAAAAATAAATATATATAACTATACGGTGTAATTATATGAAATGGTTAGATAAAAATTGTGACATTTGTTTTTTTGTATTCATTATTCTGTCATTATATCAGTATCAACGTTTAAACAAGTAGTTTATTCTTAAATTTTTTCTTAGTAATTTATCTTTTTGGTTTTAATAAGGCTGCGAGTAATGACGCCTATTGGTTCATGTACAAGTATTAGATGAGTGTATATGAATAATTTGTCTGTTATTTTAATATACACATATTTGTTTGTGTAACACTTTTTACCATTGTAACATATAAAATAGTGAATGTTAAAATTTTTTTTAAGCAAAGTTGTCTCTATAAAAAAATATTTTTTTTGTTTATTCTCTTAACTATGTTCATCAATGAAGAGATATTTTCCACCTTTAAAAATTTTTGAGAATAAGAAAATCTGAAAAATACAGTTCCAATCATAAAACTTAAAAAAAGAAGGGATAACCAAATACAAAAATAGTTATTATGTTTGATACAATAAACCAATACTCAATTATACTTAAGAGAAAAGAGGTGAAATTTCTATTCAATATATTATATTTTACGTTAATAGCAAAGGAATCAGTTTAACTCCATTGATGTTGAAATAGAATGTTCTATAATGAAATAGGTAGAACAATAAGATTTTAGCAGACACTAAATGATAAATTGTTGAGTAATAATCGTTGAGAGGTCACCAAAGGTTGTTGAGTTTGTTTAATAAATATCTTACTGTTCGTAGAGGAAAATGGCTGAATGTTAACATATATAAAGCCAAGGATTTCATCATACATTATTTTTATTCTATTTACAATCTTTGTATATTATTATTTCTATGTTGTATATAGAGAAAGAAAGTGAAGAACTTTATTATAATTTTGTATACAAAATCTGTTTAATATAATATTGGGAATGTTTACTCTTTATCCAATGACTACAGGCGCTCATTCTCAACAATTGTAATTAGTATGTATATTAATTTATATGAAACGTTTTCAATTCCTTTTGTTGAAAATTAACGCCTGTAGTCATTGGATATATAATAAACATTCTCAATATCATATTAGATAGATTTAATATACAAATTTATGATTAAATTCTTTGGCTTTTTTATTTATATATAATATATAAGGATGATTATAAAAGATGAACAAGGAAAGAAACATGATATGAAAAAAGTGTTGGTTTTATATATTTTCATACCTGGCACATCTCATCTACATACAACACTAAATTGTTTATAAGGTTTGTTTACATCTACTGATAAGCAAACAATACATTATCCACATTTGGTTATCAATTAATATTTATTAAAATCTAATTGGTCTATCTATTCATTCTAGAACGTTCGATTTCAGCACCTCTATATATGATTTACATATTACTTGAAAACTAAATAAAATTTTTTTTCACTAATAAAAAATGAATTTGTCGTCAATGAACAGTTTTAACAATGTTAATGAAATAGTTTTATTTTTCCATTGGACAGTAATACCCACTTTAATCAACCTAATTTACAAAATTGAATTAGTCAACAATATTTACTCACAACAAATACACTCAGTAAAAAAAGTGAAGGACAAATTTAGTGACTAAAAAAAAAACTTAGGTCTTGTTTAAGGCTTTATTTTATTATAACTACTGAAATCTAGTGTTTTAGAATAAATATATAAACCAATTAGATTTTAGCAAATATCAATTGATATCAAAATGTAGAGAATATATTGCTTGCTTATCAATAAATGTAAACAAAACATATCAATAAATTGATGCCGTCTATAATAGACATATACCAAATACGAAAATATATAAAGTCAATCATTTTTTCATATCATTTCTGCTTCCTTGTATATCTTTTATATATTATTATCTTTGCATTTTACATACAGAAAAAGATTTAAGAATTTTAACACAATTCTGTATTCAATAAATATATAATATAATATTAAGAATATTTACTATGTATTCAATTACTACAGACGCTAAATCTCAACAATAGCAATAAAGAATTAAATTATTAGGCACTTATTATAATATCTTAGCACTGTTATCATTATTAAGGTATCTTGGATGGAAATATTTTATTCTTTTATTATATAAATGATTTTTTTCACTATGAATGAAGAAAATTTGTTTATATCTTATTTATTATATTTTTGACTCATAATATTATAGCTATATGGGGTATTTTCAATTATATTTATTTTAAAATGGGTGTTCTAAAATGTATTGAATAAAGGACTCTTCTATTACTTTTTTTAGAGATTATATAAGTATGAAGATATATATAAAAAAAATCAAGTAATATGTTACAACTTTTTTAACTATACTGAAAATATATAATTAAATTTACTTACTTATATTTTTTTATACTCAATAAATGTTTTAATGTAAAAAACTTCTTTATTATGGATTATACATTATATATATTTCTGATCAAGAAAAAAATTCAATTTCTAAAATATCATTAGATCATTTTTAGAGAATATATACATATAGTAAATTATTATTTTAGAAAAATCAACAAACACTTTAATCTTTATTTAAAATTATGCTTGGAAACAGAAATATTAGAATAATAAAAACTTAAAACTTCGAAGCATAACTATTTTTAAGAAAAACTAAATTTCTAGAGTGCCACCTTGTTTAAAGTAACTCTATAGTAGTAAAGTTGTAAAGACAATGTGATACAGATATAATAAGATTTGAGTTGAAACAAGACAAATACTTACTCTTTTTTTTCTAACTGGACACCCCTTCGACCTATTCCAAAAAGTTTGATGAATTGCTATTTTGATTTAAAACTCTGAATGCCTTAGGAGTTGCTTAGTTCAATGTTTCATTGAATTGCAATCTAATGAATATATATTTATTGCATATCATACAGAGGTTGAACAATTCAAAAAATTACTATTTTCTAAATTACCTTCATGCAAGACTGTATACAGAACAACTAAAAGAACGTTAAAATTTTTTTTAGTTTATTTGAATAATATTAAAGAAATTACAAATCTTCCATAAAAGGAAAAAGTAAATGGCATTATATAAATCTTTTATAATATCATTATTCCATGAAATACTACTTTAACTCCCCCACTCTTATCTTTTAAAGGAAAAAAAAACAATCCATGATATCTGAAATACTATTAGTATGTTTTATATGGAGGTAACTTTTGTTCTTATTTTGTGTTCTAGTACTACTAAGCCGGATATATTAGTTGACATATCACTACCCTTCAAAACACTATTAAGCAGTTTTCTATAAAAATATATAAAATCTTACTCTACATAGATCACTTATTCCATTAAAAATCATATACATGCCTTTTAAAAACTCTTTAAGGTGACACATTTATTACCTTTCAAATGACTCATCTTTATAGTTTATTATATTGCGAAATGAAACTTCTTTTTTTTTCTTTTTTTTTTTTTTCTATTTCTCAAAGTCTTGCCTGTATTATTATTTTTTTTCTGTCATTTCTTTTATATTTAAAGAAATAATCATTCAAGATACTAGACAGAGAGCGAGTTGACTATATGATTCATTATAATACCATGCCCTTATAGTTACTACATGACTTTATCCCAATAACAGTAGACTATATTTTTTTAACAAATATTCTAAGAAGCTAGAAAAAAAATGATTCATTCAGAAAGTGATTATATATTAGAACAATTACCAATATTGTACGATAAAACAAAACTTATACAAAAGATTGATGGAAGAGGACAAATAGCTATTGATCAACTATTTAGAATTTATGTTGATCTCTTACTTATCCCTTTTTTAGAATTCACTGATAATTTAATGGAGAGTATCATGTATCCTGAGGGATTCCTTACTTCTCCCGCCAAACTTATTAGAGATCACCTAAGATTAGATGTCAAACATATGAAGATATCTACACCTACTACCACCCTTTCATTAGGCCATCCAATTATTTTACAGGTGATTTCACTGAAGAATGAATTAAAGACAGTGTCAAATGCTAATTTTAAAGGAGATAAATCCAAGATTATTCATCTATTTATTAGATCTAAGGAAATCCTAAAACAAATTTTTCAACTATTAGCAAGAGATAAGATTGTTCCTTCTAGAGAAGTAATAGACACCCAAATTTTAGATAGATTCACACCATATATGACTGAGTTGAGCAAATTGTTCGAACTAATATATCCTGTTTTTAAATCACTTATTGATACACAAAAAAAATCTAAATTAGAGGAAGCCAGCTCTGAGATCTTCGTAAACATGGATAAAATAGTATCTATTAGTAAAGACTTATATATTAATATTATCAAAGAATCGTCTACACTAAAAGATTTTCTAGTGTGGAGGCAAGACTTATCCTGTAAAATCGACAACAAGAAAAATTTGGATGACAATACTGAATTTTCAACGTTTGTACATCATAGAAAGACATTGTTAAACTTAAATAATAGAAGAATATTTTAGGACCCTTACTCTTTAATGGTATATAATATATTATGGATATTTCATTATCATGCAATTGTAAACTTTCAAGTATATCTGTGTTCTAGATACATGCATATACACATATACACACACACATACATACATAAATATATATATGTATATACACATATGCACTATTTACAATACGTACACATTAAACTCTCTTCTACACCCTCTTTTATTTTAGTTTTTTATGCTTTTCCTAAAACAGTAATATGTCAATACAGGCAAATATGGCACAGATCAAAAAAAAATTTCTTGAAAAAATCAATGTAATAACTACAATATTACAAAGGATAATATTACAAAAAAGTGGTACAAGAACGATTAGCAAGTAAACCACTGTCCAACAGCTAAAGATTTCCTCCATCAACTCAACCAATTGCTAATAATTACAGTAGAGATCTATATTGATGATGTTCGAGCTTAATGAGAGGACAACGTTAAGTAAAATTAATCTCAAAAAGATCGAGTCCAAAAACTTAAATAGTAGTAGCAGTAGTAACGACAATAATGCACAAAGATCAGTTCTCTCTATAACATCCCCTACAAAACTAAATATATTAGCTAGCTTAAATCATGATATGAATAAAAATCATAATATTGATTGGAAAAAGACAAACAAATCTAGAGTTAGTAAACAGTCCATATCACTACCAAGGTCAAAGTCTTTAAATTTGACACAAAAGAATTTACTTGGAAAGTTATATAACTCAAGTATTTCACCTTCAAATTCGAATAGTTCCTCCCCAAAGAAATCCATATTTGAAAGACCTAAATTGAACTTAAATGGAGGTAGTGTTCCGCAATTATTGAAAAGAAATTCTTCTTTTTTTAAAGATGATTCAAAAGTATCCATACCATCATTAACCTTAAATAGAACTTCAAGTTTTTCTTATTCTAACAATACTAATAGTTGCACAGCTAGCACAACAAATCATAATCACGACATTGAAGATATTTCTCCTATTAGAACAGACAGATTTATTCCACTTTATCAAACCAATTCTCAAATCAAAATAGATCCTCAATCATTACATGAAGAATTACCCCCGCCAACTGCATCCCCGACTGAACATCTTAGGGCACAAACTAAAGTAGTCTTCAAGGAAAATGTTGCCCAAGCTTGTGGATTAAAGGTAAAACAAAGAATTTTAGAATATTTACCCCCACCACCTGTTGCATCATTTGATAGACAGAGTTATTTAATGAAAAAAAGAACAGCATATAATTTTTCCCAACCAGAAAATGCACCTTGTGAATTAATCAAACTGAGAAAGATTGATACGAGTCCAGAGAGAATTTTAGATGCTCCTGGGTTTCGTGACGATTTTTATTTAAACCTAATGTCATGGTCAAGCAGCAATGTACTGGCATTAGCGCTAGATACAGCTGTTTATATATGGGATGCAAATACAAGTAAAGTCGATTTACTAGTAGATTATAAGACAATCAAAGTAGCAAGTGTTATATGGTCAGATGATGCTATTCATATATCGGTTGGGAAGGATGATGGTAATACAGAGATTTGGGATACTGATAGCATGAAACTAATTAGGACAATGAGATCTAATTTAGGTGTTCGAATCGGTTCACAATCATGGTTAGACGCACTAATTGCTACTGGATCTCGTACTGGTGAAATTCAAATAAATGATGTTAGAATTAAAAATCATATTGTTGCCACATGGGATGACCATGAGGGAGAGGTCTGTGGTTTGTCGTATAAGAGTGATGGACTACAATTAGCATCTGGTGGCAATGACAACACAGTAAGAATTTGGGATACCAGGACATCTCAAGAGTTATGGGTAAAAAGATCCCATATGGCAGCAGTAAAAGCTATAAGCTGGTGTCCATATATGCCTAATGTATTAGCTACTGGTGGTGGTCAAAATGATCAACATATACACTTTTGGAATACTATGGTAGGTTCCAAACTAGGATCAATTAATACAGGCTCACAAGTAAGTTCGTTGCACTGGGGGCAAAGTTATCACAGTAATCATGGAACAATGAATCGTGAAATTGTGGCCACCGGAGGATCCCCGGATAACGCAATTATAGTATATAATTATGATACTAAGTTTAAAATTGGTGAGATTGTGAAAGCACATGATACAAGAATATCATGTGCACAATTGTCTCCGGATGGAACTACATTAGCAACTATTGGTGGTGATGAGAATTTGAAATTTTTTAAAATCTTTGAGCCAAGAAAAAGAGTTGGCAGAAATAATAAGGGTAGTTTGGCTGTTGATGATATTAATTTACTCAGACCATCTGTTACAGGTACAAATGCAACAAGGGTACCTGATTCAGGAGCAGACGGTGGATTAGATAGAAACAGTGACTCTTCTGGTAGATCTAATGCCCATTCTTATTTGATTAGGTAAACGCATCAATTCATATATCAACAGAAAAAAATTAAAAAAAAAATAAACAACAAATAATAGCATTTATATATACTGGCAGTACTGTATATATTTCTTTTATTATCGATTTAACATGGCATAATCATCCATTCAATGTTAATGCATCTCCAAATATCAAATTTCTACTCTCGAAATTATCAGTAATTTCAAGATTTATAATTACCCTCATATTGGTCAAAAATGGAAAAACTTCCAATATGAAAAAAAAAAACAGCCAGTTCTTTTCGGAAAAGAAAGAATATACAAAGGCATTTCTCTAGTATACATTCTTATTGAGTGGTGACTTTAAAATGTTAACATCTTGGTCATTGCGTTCAATTAGCGACTGTCTTTGCTACAAAGCAGTAGGTTTATTTTGTTGTACCTCATTTTCCTTACTCCTATTTCTGTGTTGTTTACTAAGAAACTTAGAGAAAAAATTTGTACACCATTGATAAATCTATAGAGGGATTACTTTATTACAATGAATTCAAACCAGGATTCTGTTGAGAAGATACAAATCGAACAAAAATTGGCTGTTGAATCCATCCGATCGTTTTTAAGTTCGAAGACTTCTTATGATGTCCTTCCTGTGTCATTTCGTCTGATTGTTTTAGATACTGCATTATTGGTTAAGAAATCCTTGAATGTTTTACTACAAAACAACATTGTATCCGCACCCCTATGGGATTCTGAAACTTCAAAATTTGCAGGGCTGCTAACATCTAGTGATTTCATTAACGTTATTCAGTATTATTTCTCTAATCCAGATAAATATGAATTGGTAGATAAATTACAACTGAATGGATTAAAGGATATTGAAAGAGCTATTGGTGTCGAGCCATTAGATACAGCCTCAATACATCCTTCTAGACCACTTTTTGAAGCATGTCTAAAGATGATGGGTTCAAGAACAAGAAGAATTCCATTGATTGATCAGGATGAAGAAACACATAGAGAGATTGTGGTGAGTGTTTTAACACAATACAGAATATTAAAATTTGTTGCTTTGAATTGTAGAGAGACTAATTTTTTGAAAAAAAGCATTGGTGAATTGAATATTATAACTGAGGAAAATGTCAAGAGTTGCTTTATGACCACTCCTGTCATTGATGCAATTCAACTGTTATCACAAAATGGCATAGCATCTATTCCTATTGTAGATGAAAATGGTGTTTTAATCAATGTTTATGAAGCAGTGGATGTTCTTGGATTGATTAAAGGTGGAATTTACAACGACTTATCATTAAGTGTTGGTGAAGCATTAATGAGAAGAAGTGACGATTTTGAGGGTGTTTATACATGTACTAAACACGATAAATTATCCACTATTATGGATACTATCAGAAAGGCAAGAGTACATAGATTCTTTGTTGTAGACAACGACGGCAGGCTAGTTGGTGTCTTATCGTTAGATGATATTCTTAGATACATCCTATTAGGTGAAAAATAAATAAAAAAAGAGATAAAAACTAGAACATTTAATATACAACATAATTTGTTAACTATTATTCTAAAACTGTTCCTTATCATTTGTTATATTTAATGTTTGTACCATGTCCATTTTCCTTCTTCCGCCCTTGCATAATGACGTTTAATGACATGATTTTGTATATATACATGTACATATATATGCATATATATACATATTATGTAAAATAAAAGTGTATTTATTGATTTTATATATGACTTATCTTTATTCCCCCCAGATCAAGAATATTAACAAAAATTTTATGTTTTAATGTTCAATACAAAGGCAAATGTTAATCTCTTATTTCCCAAGAATTCACAAATTTAACCTAGCAAACACGTTTTCCGAACTTTAAACCTCCTTTCCTTCTTCTTTGAAAGATTCATTCTTCCAACTTTGTTTGTATTGGATCAAGCTTAATTCTAAATTGAAGCTATGTCAAAATTGTACGGCAATTAAAAAAAAAGGTTTAATAAGGAGATGAGTCAGAAATATTTCATATTTAAAATATTAGTAATCATAAATAAGAGAACAATTAACCAAACATTTTACTAATGAATACATATATACTAACGTATATATCTATGTTTCAGAAGTAATTGAGCATTCCCAAACATTTGCAAAGTACACAAGTATTGTCCACATATTCAAATTAATATTAATAGCTAATATTCAAATAGGTGTTATTTTAATAGAAAAGCATTAGTGTTGTTTCCTCGTTTACTATTGGTCTATTATATTCTGTTCTTATGGACAAATCAGAAGTGAACAAAACATTGATGTCTCATTATATAAGGCCAAGCACGACAGATGATGACACATATTCATATCCAGTTAATTGGAATGATAAACCAAGCATTAATCAAGTCACTTTTAGAGCCACTATTATAGGAATCTTAATTGGTTCTGCCGTCCTAGTGTCTAATTTCCAATTTGGACTACAAACGGGCTGGGTATCCATGATGTCGTTACCATCTGCTTTACTAGCTGTAGCCTTTTTTAAACAAGTATGGCCATTAATAAGATCAAATGATCAAATATTTACTGATGTCGAAACTGTATATGTACAAAGTATGGCTGTAGCCATTGGCACAGGCCCTTTAACTTTTGGATTTGTTGGTGTGATCCCTGCAATAGAGAAATTCATTACTCCTCAAGAAAGTGGATATACAAGAGACACAAATGAATCATTTTCATTCACACAATTAATTATATGGTGTACTTCATTAGCATTTTTTGGTATATTTTTTGCTGTACCATTAAGGAAACAAATGATTGTTAGAGAAAAATTACCATTCCCAAGTGGTTCAGCTACAGCTGTCTTAATATCTGTTCTTACAGGATCTGAAATTGTTCAAGAAGTGTCTAAGAACGAATTAATTGAAATGAGAAATAGACGTCTACAAGCCGAATGTGCTGAAGTACTTAGGATAAATAATGAAGAATTGAAAAAAAGATGTCGATGTAAAGATTATGGAACGACAGATTTGTTCAAGATGAGATCTATCTGCAACGAATTACTTAGTCAAAATAACAAATCCTCTTCACCTTCTATAACGCCTCCAACAATATTGTTAAGAGAACCGGAAGATTCAACAATTGTTAACAATTTGGAAGAAGAGGAGGATTTGACATACACAGAAAACATCACAATTTTGACGAAGACTTTTTTAATTGCATCTTTTTATACAATAGTATCATATTTTATTCCCTTAATAAGCTCATTACCAATCTTTGGCAATTATTTGTCTAAAACGTACCTTTGGAATTTCCAACCATCTCCAGCATATATTGGACAAGGTATAATTATGGGTCTCCCTACAGTTTCATACATGCTATTTGGTGCAATACTTGGTTGGGGAATACTAGCACCATTAGCGCGTTTTATGGGATGGATCCCAGCAGACGCTGATGTACATGATTGGGATAAAGGTGTTCAAGGATGGATACTGTGGTGTTCTTTATCCATTATGGTAGTTGACAGTGTTGTAGGATTTATTGTAATTACAGTGAAATCTGTGATAAAGTTTTGGTTTATAAACAATAAATCTGAATTATTCAGTAATTTATTGGATGATTCAATGGAATCTATGCTTTTAGAGGAGGAAAGAGCAATAAATATTAAGAGAAGAAGAACTAGTTCAAGACGTCTAGAGACCATCAGGTTGGCTAATGCAGAATTAGAACACGAGGTAGATTCTAAATATCTAGTTCATTGTACTACTGTAATAAGTGGGTTAATAATATCTGCCAGTTCATGTATTGTATTTGTCATATATCTATTTGGAATAGATATAATCCCTGTATACACAATGGTTACAGCATCGATCTTAGCTTTATTCTTATCGATTTTAGGTATTCGTGCACTTGGTGAGACTGATTTAAATCCTGTCAGTGGAATAGGTAAGTTATCCCAATTAATATTTGCATTTATTGTGCCCAAGAACCATCCCGGTTCAGTTCTATTAAACATTGTAGCTGGTGGGATAGCAGAAGCAGGTGCACAACAAGCAGGTGATTTAATGCAAGATTTGAAGACTGGCCATTTATTAAATGCGTCACCTAGAGCACAGTTCATTGCACAACTGATTGGTGGGGTATGGTCAATATTTCTTTCAAGCATAGTATACATCATCTATAATAAAGTTTATAATTTACCAAACGAGGTCATTCGTATCCCAACTGCTGCAGTATGGGTAGATTGTGCAAGACTTGTGACTGGGAATTCCTTACCTGATAAAGCACTAGAATGTTCAATTGTGTTTGGAACAATATTTGCATTTTTATCATTAATTAAGAATTGTTACAAAGATAATGATAAACTAGCACCATGGCTAATGTATATACCCTCTGGTGTTGCAGTGGGCGTTGGGATATATAATGCACCAAGCTTCACCATAGCAAGATTTGTAGGTGGATTAATTTCACATTTCTGGTTAACAAGATACAAAGGTGATTTAGATGCAAAGACTAGATTGATAGTGTTCAGTTCAGGGTTAGTATTAGGTGAAGGTATAATGAGTATTGTTACAATGATTTTTACTAGTTTAGACGTCCCTCGTTGGATGTGAAAAAGAGAAAAAAAAGACATAAAAGTAGTTAATGGAAAGAAAGAGAATACTTGCATATATCTCTACATATATAGATGGATAGACGGAATGTATAGTCTATTTATATAAGATTTCGATAATATTATTATAAGTTTTATTTTGAAAGAAAAAAAACTATAAAATTTGAAAAGAATCCTTTCTTTATCATTAACTGATACGTTTTTATCACACACATACACACACACACGAACGTATTCTATGTAGATTCTCCTCCTTCCCCTTTTTCCTTCCCCTATGTGTGTGTATTTATATACGTTTTCTATCTCTGGGTAGATATCTTAAATGGAATTGTTACCACCCTATCATCTTCCAAGAGCTTCAAAGTGTAAAGACATTTAGAGTTTGCTCCAAGCATGTCCCCCTCCCAAGCCAGAGTTGCAATTGCAGTTGCAGTTGTGGTTGTGGTTGTAGTTGCGGTTGCAAGTTTTGGTTGTTGTCTTCGTTTCTGTTTGAGGAGGAAATAGAGAAGGGAAACACAGAATTGCCAAGATTAAAAGAAAAAAAAAAATAACAAAAAGGAAAAGTCTGCGAGTCCTGTCCTCAAAGGGGAAAAATAGCCAGGGAAACCAGAGAGAAGAAAAAAAAAATTGTTTGCAATTTGCCAAAACGGCTTAGAGTAAATATTATTTGCCATGTTGTTAATATTATGAGGTTCCTTTGACTTCAAAACTTTCTTTCTTTCTTAAGTTAAAAAGAGAAACCTTCCTTCTCGAACACTTCTTTTTGTTATAACTTAACAGGGTTATACATTACCGTACATACTTATTAGAAGCTAAAGTAAAACTGTGCCTTCTTATATTTGCTTCCTTTAATAATTAGTTTGGATCGTGACAATGACAGAAGAAAACAACATTGACAGTCAACCTCAAAATGGCCAAACACAACAATCTTTAAATGGTGGGCTGAAAAGAAAGAATGAGAATGGGGCTGAGGAACAGAAGATCGAGGCTGGTATTAAAAGAGTCGCTTTAAATGATGACAATTCTTCCCCAGTGTCTACTACATCAATATCTAGGCAACAATTTGATACCGAATCTCAAGAAACTGATACAACTAACTTAAATGGTAAGAACAATTTAAATGTTCCAATTGATAATAAAGAGGATAACAATACTACCACTAATAATACTAATGTTACCTATAATAATGATTATGTCTATTTAAGAATGTTATGTCTAGTGAAGGACGCCTCCGTAATTGTTGGTCCTAAAGGTGAAACTATTAACAACATTAAAAGAGACACTCTTACAAAGATTAATGTCTCTACTAATCTTAGAGATGTTCCAGAGAGAGTCTTATTCGTAAGAGGTTCTTGTGAGAACGTTTCAAAGGCTTATTATCTTATCTGTAAATATTTAATTGATCATAAAACAAAAAAAAATTATTCTCCTGAGTCTACTCCAGTGAATGAGCAAGAAGGTCATACTGGTAGTGCTCCAGAAAATAAGGATAATCAAAAACAACAAAATATTGAAAGTTTTGATCATGATCAATTACCCAGTCCTGCTGCTTCAAAACAATCCTCTCAAGAAAATTTGTCCACCACTGTGGAAGGAAGTGATAACCAAAACTCTACTATTACTGTAAATTTATTGATTCCACATTATTTAATGGGTTATGTCATCGGAAAGAACGGTTCTGTATTGAAAGAGATCGAAGGAGAAAGTTCAGTAAAACTACAAGCATCTCCACATCGTTTGTTACCATCTACAGACAGAATATTACGTGTAACAGGCTCACCAACCTCCATCAGTATTGCAACACTTACTGTAGCACGTATAATTAATGCACATAAAGATAAATTAAAAAATAAAAAGACCATCCCCTATCAACCTGGTCTGATGCACTGTGTACTAGGGAAATTCCCATTCATATTTCATCCAAGAATGAGCAACATGACAAATTCAAACAACAATAGCAACAACAATAACAATAATAACACTGTACTAATGACAGCTTCCTCATCTTCCTCTTTGCCGTATCAAATGCCCCAACCTATTATGGGTCCTGTCAGATATCATAATAGTAATAGCATGGAATCAAATTATGAACACCACAACAGTAAAGGTGTCCCAAATATACCAATGGTAATGCTGATACCGTCAATAGACCCACAAGGCGCAGCTGCTACCATGATACCACCTCAAGGGTATATGAACTTACCAACTACAATGGAGTCCAATATTGTATATACAGTTGAGGCCGCTGCTAATGCAACCACTTTTGTTCCAAACATGACTTTACCCAATGTTAGACTTGTAGATAAAACTATTCCAACACAACCAATGGCTATCACAAAACAAAGTCTATATATTGATGAAAATTTTGTTGGTAATGTTATCGGTAAAGAAGGTAAGCATATTAATTCTATCAAAGATACTACTGGTTGTTCGGTGATAATTGCTGATCCTGTGGAAAATTCTGAGGAACGTAAATTAACTATTGAAGGTACATATATGGGTGTGCAAGCAGCTATCATGTTAATTAGTAACAAGATTGAAATGGATAAATTTAACCAAAATAAAACAAAATGAAACATAAAGCTCAAATAAAGATCTAAAATATCCGAAAATAACAATAAACAATAATAAAGAAATTTTTTTTTAAAGAAAAAAAAAATATTTTTATAAAATATTTACTTGTTAATAAACTTAAATAAAATATAAAGAACTATCCAGTTAACCTTTTGTATTGACATATTCCAAAAATAAATTATGAAACCAAGAAGATGCACCATGGCTAAGTATATATTATCTTATATTAGCTACATTGTATTGAATAAATATTTGAATGTAAAAAATTAAAATAAACATAACATATGAAATATATAAATGACATAGAAATTACGTACTTTATGTATTATACTAATATTATATATGTGAATAGAAAAAAAAAGCAAAATAAAAACTATTCTGGCTTAATATTTTTATTTCAACATTTCACTGAAACATGAGATCAATATTAATTGAGCAACAAACCATAAAATAAGTAAATCTATTATATGCATATTTTCTTTTTTATATTATTACCTTGACAGTTTCAATAAATTGTCATAATAAAATGTAATCGTAAGTTATTGAAATTTCACAAAGAATTCTTCTTTCTCCAAAAAAAAAAAAAAAGAATAAACTTTTACAAATTTTCTTTACAAACCCTAAAACTATTTTAGTAAAAAATATATATATACATAAGGATTCACCTAAAAAATAACTGCTAAAAGTAGGGCTTTTCTCTTTTTCTTTCTCTCTTCTGTTGCCCAATGCTTAAATATATGATCAACATTATAGATTATATGAGATGAGATCTACAATAAACAATAATTAGACAGGCCTGACATAAAAAATATGAATCCAATCTTTAAATAAGATATATCATACTTCACCAAAATAAATTAAAGCATTTTAGAACCCTTTAACATTACTATTCGTTTTCACATTCATATATTCATATATCCATATTTTTTTTGTTGTTATTTTGATATTAATAATTATTATAGAGAATTATGGAAAAATGGAACCTTTTAGGTGTTTTAAATGTATTGCCACAATCACTATTGTCAGATTTAGAAATGCCCAAAGTAACACATAGGAATAAAATACCCAAGTATATCATTGATAATATAAGTCGTCTAGATTTTGCTAATAAATACGTAATTAAAGATGATAGTATTGGTACTTATTTTATTTTAGAAAACTACGGCAAGGATAACTACCTTACTTATTATTTTCCAAAATCATATATATCATCATTAACATATTCTAAGCTAGAGGAGAATGTACCAAGTGACAATAAAAATAGTTATGCAAATTACTACAACATTGATGTTAAAGAATTATTTAAATATTGGAAACAAGAACCCGATTATTCTTCTTCACTTCATAGTGATGATGATACTTTAAATATGGTGCCTCCTGATAAACGTACTAATGATTCAAAAGTGGTAAAGAATAAGTTAGATGATCTCTCTGAGACGATAGACACTAATCCAAAGGATTATTTAGAAAGAAAATATTATGAATCCCTTTATTCTTTAAAGAATCCATTGGCATATTTTGTTAAATCTAATCTAGTACGATTTAGAAATATATGCAAAGAAAAATATGGAGATAATTTCATTTTAAATTTCCAAACAATAATACTCAATCTAATACTCCGCATTGATATTTTTGATAAAAGGTATAACAATAATTCTACTTTACTCGAGGATTCTAACTTAAATAGCAGGTATGAAAAATTTGCTAGAGATAAATTACTTGAAGAATATTCACTTTTACCAACTCACTCTATGAAAAAAAGAATAAATGAGGTAGCCACAATTTTAAAAGCAAGAGAGATCAAACTACAGATAATTTTATTACTAGAAATGATCCATCAAAATAGTTTGGATGGGAATTTTAAAGAATTTGAGAAGAATTATAAACCCAAGTTAATGAAACGTTCACTCAATTTGACAAAAAAATCATATATAAGAAAAAATAGATATACATTAAAAGACAAAGATTCAAATATTAATGAATCACAAAAAACTGAACAACTTACAATATCAATTGATTTTTGTGAACAAATCGACGTTTATTTAGATAAATTGGCAATATTGGAGATTTTGCTAGAAACACATTTAGAAACAACTATAAAGACAGATGAAGAAGAAAGTATAGGAAACAAACTCTATCAATATCAAAAAAATATGTTAAATAAAGGACAAGAAAGTTCTTCTCTAGGATTTGTTATTTATGTCGTAATTCCATATTTCAATAAAGTCATTCCTTATACCACCAAATTTATTATAAAAAAGTTGAAAGGTCCAAGTTTAAGAGCTAAAAAACCATCAGGAAAAAGAAATACACAATCAGAATTAGATATGATTAATGAACCTATCTTTAGAGAAATGGGATCTCAATCATCACCATCTGAAAGGGTTTTCTCAGCAACTTCCTTGGTGCATAAAAATAACATGAATAATAAAAGTGCATCTAAACCCAGACTATCTCGTCATTCTTCACTAGTTTCAAGTAGTTTGCTACAAATGTCAAAAACAAATTCTAATTTAAGCGACTTCTTGGAGGCTGAATCTAATATCTCTAAACAAACATCATTCTTAATAAGGACCCAATCTGATTTAGTAATGAATAACTTACAAAAGAGGCAACTTCCAATGTCAAACTTTGAATCTACTACTAAAAGGCAAAAACCTACGATCAATATAAAACAGGAGATTGATAGCAGTTCTACATTATTGTCAACATTAAAACAAGACTCACAGAATATTCAAACGTCTTTCCAGAGAGTAGGAAAACGTAAACCACAAGCATTTAATAATTTTGAACGTCAAGTATCATTCTATGAAAGCTCTTTATGTAATGTTATTGAAGATAATTCAAAAGAAAAAAATAAAAAGAACACTGTAGAAGTTATGGCAACGCCATTAAAGACTTCATTATCTTATAGAAAGTCCCATACCACTATGTTAGGGATAATTGAATCACCAGCAATGAATGAACTTGCCGAACACAAACCAGATATGACACATACCGCATCTAGGGTTAAAGATAATAATAATTCTATAAAGAAAGATAATACTGCCGAGTTTGGTGCAACTCCACATTATCAATTTAATAGCAGTTACAAAAAAAGTCCATTATCCCTTGTTATTGAGTCCCCTAGCGTGTTTGAAACACCAGTTCAAACAAAAGAGAGTGATAGTAAAAAGAACAGCAGTAGGAATGTTAGAAGAAGACTATTTGCCCCTTGATTTATTGCTGAAAATCTATTTGTCAATATGTCCTTCATCAAAAATTCTAATTTGAAAGCTCATAATCGTCAGCTACAGCTTGCACTTATAATTACGTTGATAACACAAAATAATATACCTATATAGCAAATTAAAATATCATTATATAATAATTTACCAAAACTTAAATTTATAGAATAATTAAATGATAATTCTTCCTAGCTGTGGTTAACAATGTAATTCTATTTAATTCATCAATATTTGATTAATAATATAAACGAGTATGTATATATTTTATGGTAATTAAAACAGAGTAGATAATAGAGGTAATCTAACATAGAAACAACAGTAAGCACTTCATATCATTCTCCAAAAAAGATAGCAGTGATAAGTTCTTTAGCATCATCTCTTTTCAATAGATAATAAGAAGTAGTAACACCACAACGTTTGACTAATTTTTCTTTCTCTTCATTGGTTACGATACCGGTTTTTCCTTCATAGATTTCTGGCAAATCATCCTTTAATATACTCAAAGCATTTATTATTGCATTAATCAATATTTCTGCTTCTAATTTGTTAAATTTAACAATATTTGGATTACCAGAATGTTTTTCAAGGTCTTCTAATGTTAAATTTTGTTCATTAAAAACTAATCTGGACCAGCTATAAAGATTACCTAAGAAGAATCTAACACCCTCCGATTCTAAGACAGAAACACCCTTTAAACAACCATAATAAGTACCAAATACACGATTTGTATCAAGAAATGTCTTTAATAAAGTTCTTGTAACTCTTGGTTTTAAAATCTTGTAAATTTGCGGAAATTTTTTCAAAACATAATCCAATAAAGATGCCGCAAAATCACGTAGTGCATTAGTACTTTCTAAATGTTGTTTATATTCATCGGAAATAAAATCAACTTCAGTCTTTTGAATGTGTTCTGCTTCTGGTCTAGTATCCTCTTTGATTTCTTCAGTATTAGTTGCAGGAGTATCCTTGACTTCAGGTACTGAAGATGATTCTTGTGAATCGTTGATAGTTTTGTTAGAATTATCTTCATTTTTATTTTCTACTTGGCTTGAGAAATCCTCAGTCTTAATTTGCTCATTAGACTCTTCAGTAGATGGAACATTCATATTTATTTGTGTTGTTGTATTAGTTTTGGTATCTTTGTTGGATTGTGATTTAAAATTACTAGTATTATTCCTATTCTTTGATATGTCCGGAGATCCACCTAATTTTTTTGCTAATAGTAACGTTAATATAGATGGCATTAACGAATGGATATATGGTTCTAGAAAAATAGACTGATTACTCAATAACGAATAAATCATTTCCAAAATTGTAGTCAATAAATTTAAATCAGATAAATTGTGAGTAATTTGCTCTGCAATAAACTGAATAAAATAAGGGACCAATTGATGTAAACCACTATCTGTTTTTAATGAAGTAAGAGCTGCAGCCTTCATGTGTTGTAATTTATCATTAGCTTCTGAATTTTCTGGTTGCTCTTTAGTCGTTAAAACATTGATAATTTTATCAAAATAAATTTGAAGTTCTTTTGAAAGAACATGTTTAACTAGTGGTTTGACTTCAATATTTTGACCTGGTTTCACGTAGGTTAAAGATTGATTATTAGCATTGTGGGTGGCATTCTTAGCATTAGAAGTAGTGTTATTAGATACTGTCTGTATACTGTTGTCATTTAGGGCAGTCACAATGGCACCTCTAGTAGTTGGCGGTATAGTAGTTCTAATTTCATTTAGATTTGGATTTTGAATGATATTTGGTTGGACACCCTCAATTGCTAACCAATGTGTAGTAAAAGTAGGTAATCTTGGAACTGCAGGTAATGGTTCATTTATCAATTTATCAAAATCAATCTCTTCTTCGTTTAAGTAATAAATTTGTTGACCTCCTGAAACATTAACTCTTGTGAACTCCACATGTCTCTTATCTTCTACAATTGAGTTACCATTTAATGCATTATCATCAGCAGAAATATTACTATTAACTCCTTTATTAGCAACGGTCGTAGTGGTACTGGAAGTCACAGTGGTGGTGACAGTTGTAGATGTGGTGGTTTGGTTATTATTGTTAATGTTGCTGTTAGAAGAGATATTCGACATATTGTTGGAACGTGAAGCAAATACTGTATCATGATATCCATATAGTGGTTCCACATTCAATACTTTTAAAGCTTTAGCAATATCATCTGTTGTTAAGATGTTAGATTTCGAGTGTCTTTTAAACTTGATAGCTTGTTCAATAATTTCTAAAATACGATATTCCACATCCATAGCCAGTGCTTTTAATACATCTTCACTGACATTTTCAAGTCCTAAAGATTCTGCCACATCTTTAACGGTATCTTGAGGAGACCAAATTGTATAGGATTGTGGGTTGGACATCTTCAAATCTAAGCAGAATAAGAAAAAAAGATCCAGGAAAAAAGATAAATGAAACAACGTATGGTATATTGCTCCACAAATAGTATCTAGATAGTTTTGGGGCCTTCTTAAATGAGAGTATACCTATATAAATATGTCAATTATTATATTTCTCTGCACTTTTTTATTGAGAATTATGTATGTTTGTTTATACTTACACCAAAAAAGTTAGAGTATTTATTATTTTTTTTTTCTCTTTTACAAAATTTAATGTAATTTAATTAGAACCAACTTTTAATAGCTAGTTCGTCTAAAGATAAAGTTATTAATGCCAGTTAACTGTTTAAACAGAAAAGTTCTGTGGAAATGGGCAAGCAAACAGCTATTATATACAGTTAGTAATTGTCACACTGTTAGTCTGAATATAGTCGAATAGGAAAGATAAAAGGAGTAAGAACAGTGAAGATAAAAATGTCAGAAAATTCACAAAATATGTCTAAGTTACAACAGGAAGTATTGTCCAAGTATTCGCAATTAGCAGAATCTCTTCATAGATTAGATGTAACAGTGAAACAGTTAAATCAATCAGCGAGGGAAACAAAAGAAAATTCTAATAATGTGTCTGCAGAAGAGATATTGGAGGAGATGAGACAGATCGAGACTAAGATCGGACTTATTGGAACATTATTTAAGGGTAGTGTATATTCTTTTATCTTACAAAGAAAGAATGAATTCAATCTAATGAATAATAGTTCTTCAATACATACAAGCAATAATAATAATAATCAAAATAATATTATTAATAAAGGTGATAATGGTGACAGGTAATTAGGAAAATGATTAGATCTCCTACAAATCATCCAAGTTGAACTTTTAAAAATGACAATAATATTATAATTATTGCGGTAAATAGTTTCATGAAACGTGGTAGTAAATATTATTAGTGCTCCATGAAGTATATATAATATTATGTGTTTATCTAATTATAAATACTAATGGACCTCGTGTACATATATATAAATATTAGATATGATTTATATATTTAAAGTAAAAAGAAAAAGAAAGAAAGAAAGAAAGGATATATAGAATACCAAAGATTAAAACGTCCTGCCAATTCAAATATTGTAGATCACAACTTTCCCATCTAAACCACATGAAGAGACTTGTGTGATTTGACCATTAGATTCAACAAATGGAATTAATCCCACAATAGTATTTTCATGAGCACCTTCTTTTTGTTCCAAAGAAACTTTACCCTTTAAATCTAATTCTTTAAATTTCTTTAAAGCTGAGATACCAAAAGTAGGATTCTCATCATCATTGGCATTGTCATTATTTAGAGAGTTATTAAATTGCTGATTAGATGGATTAGTATTCAAATTGTTGGAAGAATCCTTGAGTATATTAGACACAGCAACTTTGTCATAATCTCTAGAAAACTTCCAGCCTTGTGACGATTCTGAGAACATGGTAGGATGGCAATTATAACCAGCACATAAGATTTCATGGTCATTAACCCATAGTAAAGATTTGTATGGTAAACCATCTGGAGAATTAACAGATTGTAAGGTACCTTGGTAATCCAAAATGTTTAAAGTACCATCATGTGTAACAAATGCTACTTTTTCAACATTGCTACGCCATTGCACATCGTGAATATAAGCACCACCACAATATTGTTCTCGAACCAATGTACCAAATGGAAATTTAGAACCCCATGGAGAATTAGCCATGATTTCCTTTGAATCTAGTCCCTTAATGAAACCTGAAAAGATTCTCATAAAACCATCTGTACCACCGGATGCTAATAAAACACCATTATAGTGCCATGATAAGCTGTTGATAGTGGATTTGATAGGTTTTTTGATGTGTTTAGAGACCCACCAATTATTTTCTTGTTCATAATAACAGACTGCAATGATACGAGCACTGGAACCAACAGCAAACTTATAACCGTTTGGTGCCCATGAGACACATGTAGCAGCTCTATTAATACGTAATAACACTAAAGTTGGTCTATAAGTACCATCACTTAATGGTTCCCAAACATAGGCATTTCTATCTTGAGAACAGGTCACAATTCTACCATGAATAGAGATATCAACTGCTGTAACAGTCTTATCGTGGTTATCCAGAGTTGCTACTAATTGTGGGGTTTTTGAAGCTGGATTAATTTTATAGATAAGACATTTATTTTCACAAGTGATAGCCAATAATGACTTATCTTGGGATAAACAATGTGAATAGATTGGAGCCTTGATCAATTTAAAGATAGAAACGACAGCCTTATCCATTTTTTTTTCTTATTTTGTAATTTTATCCCAATAATAAGGAAATTAATAAGTATATCAGTGGAAAAGAAGCTTTTATGGGTGTTTGAAGATATGTATCAATGTGTATATGTATTATTACCAGGAGACTCTCAACTAGGCAACAATATTGAGTGATAAAATGACTTCACTTTAACAGTGTTGATTGTTATTAGATAATTCTAAATAACGATACAAGATTAAATAACTCAAGTCGTTTTAGATAATCAAGCGACCAAATTCAAGCATAACACTACACTGACCTTATAGCTCCTTAATTTTCCTTCTATGTCTTCTATTCCTTTCTCTATGCTTCAACCTCTCTTTCTCTCTGTTTTTCTTTTTTTTGGTTTTGAATTTTTCTCTTGTGTGATTTTCAAAAATTTTGTATAGAACAAGAGAAATAATATGAGCAGTGAAAACTGGATGATAAATATAAGGAAGGTAAAAGGATGATTATTCCTACAATGATACCTTCCAAAACAGGTTGTGTGATGTTCACAAGAAATCTATATTATATATATATATACACTTGTGTGTGTATGTATATGTTGATGTGACATTTAAACTGTTGTAATGAAGTCTATTTATTATTCCCTAACATCTCATTTAATTTGTGCTATATATACGGAATCATCTCATGCTTTTTTATTGTTAGTAGATTTGTTCTTAGTAGATTTATTTTTGTGCTTTTTATCATCTTCATCATTTTTGTTAGAATTTCCTTTGACGATGTCTCTATTCTTATTTGTAACTTTAGATGTGTCTGTCTTTTTTGGTCCTCTTTGATATTTTTTTTTGTTTAATTTTGGATTATTGCTGGGTTTTGATCCATATGATTCATTATATTTATTAGATATTGATGAATTCTTATTAGTATCTTTATTTTCATCTCTATTCTTGACATAAGATGTTTTCCCAGTCCTGATATTCCCATGGAACATATATCTCTCTTCAAGTATTCTGGCTCTCTGTGGAGACCTTTCTAGCATTCTTGCCCAACCTTCGATTTGTTCATCAGACCAATTAGTTTGATTCTTTATTTTTTTTCTAATGTTAGAACCTCTTTTACTCCTTTCAAATAAGGTTTTATCTTGTTTTAATAGGTCCCATAAGTATGCTTCGTTTTTATCAAAACTGTCTTCTAATGTGCTATTATCATTGCTAGTGTTATCTGGATTGTTCTCATCTTCAAATATAAAAGTACTATCATCTTTTCCAATACCTATTCGTTGAGTAGATCCATTTATTCTATTAGTCTCTACTTCTACTTCGTCGTAGGTGTCATCTCTTTCATCTTCATCATCTTGATACAATAGCTTCAATGTTCTAGTTAATATCTTGTTATTAATTTCATCTGGTACATGTTTAATTATATTTTTACTTTCATCTTTTCTTTTCATGAGAACTAATGGTTTTTCAATCTGTTTGTCATCATCAATGTTATCAATCTTAGATAGGAATTTGCTAGTTCTCGTTTCTTGTGCTTCCAATGTTTTTATCAAAGTAGGATTCTCAAATAACTCATTTGTTATTAATTTAAGGTTATTATCATAATTTGTTAGTAAAAGTATGGCTTGTTTTCTGGTCAAATCAGGAAACAATTCTTGTAAATATGATATATCTTCATTATTGGGCTCATTTATAGATGCTAAATTAGTTTGATCAGATAACGTATTTTGTGAATCATTGAAATCAACTTCAATAGAAGACAATGTCAAAAATGGTAAGTAATTGATTATATCTTTTCTTTTATTCAAAAAATTATCATTCGTTAGGATTGATCCTAACAATGGATAATATAATAGTGTATCAGAATTGGTTATTTCTAAGTCTTCCGTTAAAAATTTAACCAGTTGAGGAACTCTTACTGATAATAGAAGTGTTACACATAATTGTCTTGATAATTCGTTGAAACGACCTTTTCCCTTCGACCACCATAATTCCAGATTTTCTATCCAATTAGGAGTTAAATATTTTTCGGAAAACCATTCTTCCTTTGTATTTGTAGTTTTAGTTTTATTATTACTGCCATTGCTATTGTTATTATTAAAAGTTGTGGTAGTAGTGTTTTCATGATACGATAATAATGCCTGTAACGCCTTTAAATCTGTTCTGTCAAATTTATTTGATTCAATGAGTAGTTTCAAAGATTGTTGTAATTGTGGAATTCTATTGATTTGTGCTCTTTGAACATTAACTGTTGGAACTAATTCACCAAGTATCAAATCTTGAACGGTTTTGGGATTATTAATCACATATAATTTAACTAGATCCCATAGAGTTTCACCAAAGATTTGTAAATATATTAAACCACATGATTTAATGATATAGAATATCCAACTTCTCAACAATTGTAATTGCTCTTTAACGTCTTGATTATATCCTAAACTGACTAATTTCCCAGCTTCTAACGACATTTCATGAAGATAACTTCTTAAAAAGATTCTAAGATGATCTAAAGTGGTCTCATCTAGTTGATCAATCATAGAAATGTTAGATCCGTGACCTAAATTGTTGTCACCTGCCATCAACCATTGGCAATAGTGTACGTATGTTTCTAATATATGCAACCAAACAACAGGATCTTTTTCGATTAATTGAGCTCTTAATGTGTATGGTGGAAATTTCACAATGGGAAGATTAAGAGGCTCATTGTTGTTGTTGATTTCGAGTATTCTTTTTGGTTGTTCAGCCATCATTCTTATTTAAGTTATAATAAGTTGTTGACTCTTATCTAATTTAATTCAATGTTAGATAACAAGTTTTGAGTTACAAAAATGCTAACTTATGATATGAGTATATTTCTATACCACTTGGTAATGAAATTCGACATAACTATAAAGTTTTAAAGAGTTCCTATATTTCCTTAATAATACTTGATTATCTTTTTTTTTTTTTTCTATTTTTCATTTCAAGTCATTATATAAATTACATATACCTAGCTGTATATATAAAACTATACTACACAACTTATATAAATATATATGGTTACACCTGTTATTGAGCCCTCAAACCACGTTGCTCCGCCAGTTTCTTACCCAACTTACCCTTTGTCAATTCTTTGGTAGACTCTTCAAGTCTTTTCTCAGCTGCCAATCTAGCAGCTTCCCTTGGTGACAATTTCTTGGTATCTACCACTCCTGTACTATTTATGTTAGAAGTACTCTGATTGAGAGTATTATTCGTACCAACGATGTTTCCCTTGGAACTTATGGTGTTTCTAGGTTGTTGTGTTTTCTTGTCTGGTTTTTGCTTTGGTTTTGTAGACACAGCTTGAGTTAATTGTTTTTGGTTTCTCACAGTTTGAGCTCTTGACATTGTTATCTCTTTATTATTGAGGTTGTTATTGCTGTTGTGATCAACAGTTTTCTGTTTGCTACCACAGATGCCCATTACTTTTTTTGCTTGAGTATGTATCTAGTTGAATCCTTTGGTTTTGTTTGGTGTGGAGAGATTATTAAATAAAACAAAATTTTGTTCTTTCCTCTTATTGTTTATATTTATTTAAATATATAGATGCAAGTGGGTATCACTTCAGATGTAATGACAATTCTTGTAATATATGAAGAGGGATAATAATGTTTTGAATCAAAATCGTTACAAAATCATATTCACAGGTAATATTATATTCATATATAGACATATATATATATATAGGTGGGTGTATGTGTTTGTGCGTCTATATATGCGTTGAGACGGGGTTAGTGAACATTCTATGATGTAATATAGATACATAAATTGAAGATCACCAGTAAAATCTAATGATATTGTTTTTGTTGTTATGGTTGTGGTTGTAAACTATTTAATTGGGGTATTTCTAGTCCAGTATGATCAATATTCTGGAACTGACCTTGTTCCCAGTATGGTTTCAGGATATGGTAATTAGAGACTGTGTTTCTTGAGATTTGGTCTCTTTGTTGTGGATCTCTACAATATGGGGCAAATAAGTTAACAATTTTGACATACAGTTCAGCTCTCTTTTTGTCTTCTTCTCTTTGAGTTGCTGTAGAATCATTTTTTTTGACCTTTGTCAACGTTGCATCTCTGATAGCTGCCCAATCTGCATTTGCGATATATTTTTGTCCCATAGAATCCAATTTCAAAATTAGTTCAATCCATTGGTTCCAAATATCGTTAATACTCACCGCATCGTTATTCAAGGAACCCAAGGTCTTTAAAAGGATTCTTTTAGTGATGATGGTCTCAGGGATATTGTACAATTGATAAAGGTGTCTAATATGGTCGTATATGTTTTTATCATTCCAGGATAAGGTGCCTTTAGTCAAAATGATATTCAGCAGTGGTTCATCGATTGGTCTTCTTGATTGGTAGAGATTGAGGATATGATTCAATTTTTTGAATCCGGCTATTTTATCGTCAACAAATTTATAATTGAAGAAAATGTTCATGAAAGTATTATTTAATGACGAAAATATGCCCAAGTTTAGGTTAAGTTGGTTGTAGTGGTCTACCATAGTCAGCCATACATCAACGACTTTATCGAAGTCCTGGGTTTGTTGCCAAATGTTGTTTAAAAAAGAATTAATGTAGGAGACTTGTAGATTGATCTTGTATGGCATTTCGTTGTTGCGTGCTTTGATCCAAAAGGTCTCTGCAACGTTGATATCAGAACAGTTACCGATAAAGGAGAGATGAGCATCGGTTAGATAGTTTAGTAAAGTTTTCTTGTTGGGCACATTTGTGTTGTCAGCCAACTGAGACAATTGATCGAATAATTCCAATGCGTATTGCGATTCATTGGCCATAAGAGAGGTTTGGATCATACCACATATTAGATTGGGATGTGTATATGGCAATTTTGTTAGACTTTGTTCGTATAAAGATTTTAAATCTGAGAAGGAATAACCTATTGTGTTATTTTCATTTTCATTTTTATTTATGTTACCATATTGATAAAATATTGGCAAAAGAACACCAAGACATTTAGGTTGTAAAAACAGATCTTTTAAGACAGGATCCCTTGAAGCGAGCTCCCATAATTGAATAATCTCCAAATGTAGATTTAGTTCTTTCATGGAGCTTAGAAGATGCATTAGTCCGTATTCGTTGATTGAGACTTTATGGTTAAGGATATCCTCCATAATGGAATGTAGAGTGATGGTCAAATGTCTGATCATTTCATGATGAAAGGATTTAGAGTCGTAATCAGGTTTCTTGTTCAGTTTGATGAGTTGGAACCTGTTTATTCTTAAACCGTTGTGAATCAGGTTGACTAGAGCGGAGACTCTATATTGATTCATGTCTGGACAGACACCTGCCAAATCCTGATAGATATGGATAGCTCTAGTTATGGAGTCCCAGAATAGAGCTACATTTTGAGAATTAGAAATAGAACTATAATTATTGGAGGAGTCTTTAGTGTTAAATCCGGGTCTTCTAAAATTTTTATCCATAAGGATCTGATTGACATTATCATCAAAAGCACATAGCTGATTGTAATAAGGGTTTGTTTCAGCAGTAGCAGCAGCAGCAGAAGAAGAAGAAGAAGAAGAAGAATTGGAATCAGTATGAAGATAAGATAACCCAGTTAATTTTTTAGATGCATTTGTAGAATAATTTTTGTTCCATGAAATGTTAGTGCTGTTATTATTATTATTATTGTTGTTGTTGTTGTTGTTGTTGTTGTTAAATCTTATACCAGTTTTAATAATAGTATCATTTAAATTCAATATATTAAGAGTACTGTAGAATCCATAAGTATGAGTATTTCTAATATTAAGATTTAAATGTTTAGGACGGTTAGCAGATAGTGCCAATTTCCAACTAGTCGTTGAATCCTTTGGTAGTCTTCTAAATAGCATAGGTAAGTGTAGAACTAAAAAAAAAAAAAACACCAAAAAAAAGCAAGAGAATGGATTTGTATGTAAGGGCAGGAGAGATGTAGGGAGTTATGGTATGTTGTAGGGCGTCTTGTCACACACACACATGTATATATATGTTTGTTCATGTGTTTGTTTAAAGCAAAGATCTTTTTTATTGGGTTTTGCCGCCTTTCTTCTTTTTTTCTTTTTTTTCCTTTTTCCCTTGTCCTTTTCCCTTTTTTCTCCCCACTATGTCACTTGCAACGACGCCACACTGGGTTTTTTTTTTCATCACTAACCACAGAAAGAAAAAAAAACGAGACAGGTGAAACAGAAAATGGAAAATGGAAAATGCATACAGAGAGAGATTTGATTGATAGATAGATAGATATATAGAAAGAGATATAGAGAGCATGAACAATCCTTCTATAGGTATACACATCTCGGTATTATATCACCGTTCTTATTATCATTATAACCACAACCACAATTACCATTGTTTGTTTTTTCCTGCATATATCATGTCCACTAACAATAAAGATATCTTCACTCTATTTGATAAGAAAGCACAGGGGTCCATTGACAGTTCTATGGTAGGTGACTATCTTAGAGCCATAGGTTACAATCCAACTAATAAACAGGTCCAGGATTTGATAGACTCACAAGATAACAGCGCCAGTAACGGCACTTTCACATTGGATCAATTGGAACAGTTGATCTCTGACAATCAACAACTATTGGATTCTACCACACAAAGCAAAGTCGAGGACTTCATAAAGGCGTTCCAGGTCTTCGATAAAGATAACACCGGAAAAGTTACTGTCGGTGACTTGAAATATATGTTGACTGGTCTTGGTGAAAAACTAAGCGATGATGAAGTGGAGGAATTATTAAAAGGTATTGATGTGGATTCTGATGGTGGAATTGATTATAGAAAGTTTATTGAAGATATATTAAGACAATAAATAAATAAATAAAAACATATAGTATCTTTATATTTGTAATATTGCTTACTAATAATTATTTGGGTTTTTCAATTCATGATTACGTTATCGAAATAATTCTATTTTTTTTCTTTTTTGTCTTTTTTCTTTTCTTTGTTTTTTTTTTTTTTTTTATTTTTTTCTCTCTATTCAAAATTTGTATTCTATTCCTTTTTATATATGAATATGATTATGAATACAAATAAGAATATGGCTATATGTATGGGCATGTTATCTTCTTTCTCTATGTTCATAACTATATATTTCTTCGTATCTAAGAGGCGGAGGAGGGTGTAACAGAGACCAAAAAATCAAAGAAAAGAAAAAATATAGAAAAAAATTCATTTCTTTCTTACAAAATTAATATTAAGATGTCCACTACAAATTGGGATCCAAAAGAGCATGTCTCAAAGAATATAATAGCACTTCTATCTAATATAGTTACCACAACTAAAAACTCATCAAGTGTCGATATTGATACCCGCAGCAATAATCACAACAGTAGTAGTATTAGTAGTATTAGTAGTATTGGTGGTAGTGGTAGTAGTAGTGGTTATAATAATTACAACTATCCATTAGCGTTCTTTCATATCGTACAAAATTTGAAATTACAAAAAAGAACGGGATGGCTAAATAATGGAATTTCGCCAACCTTGGCCGAGTCCATCTCTGACCACATGTATAGAATGGCAATGATGGCATTTCTCTTAAGAGACAAAACCATAGATAGGCATAAATGCATGCTTATCTCTTTTGTTCACGATATCGCAGAATCCCTGGTAGGCGATATAACTCCATTCGATACAAAAGTAGATAAAAACGAAAAACATCTACGAGAATCTAAGGCTATTCAGTATTTGTGTGATCAGATAGTTGCTAAATACAACAAACAGGCAGGTGAGGAAATAAAAGAACGTTGGCTGGATTATGAGGAACAAAGATGCATTGAAGCAGTCTATGCAAAGGATCTGGATAAATTCGAGATGTTGGTACAATGTTTTGAATACGAAAAGTCGGTTGTGTCAGATTGCACAAGTAAGAATGATAAAACAGATCAATTGAGTCGATTGGAACAATTCTATGATTGTATTGACCAAATTACTACTGAAGAAGTTAAAGGTTGGTTGAAGGCGCTATTAAAAGAAAGAGAGGATTTTTTTATTCAGTTGAAATCATCAGAATAAATAAGTAAATACACATGCTTACCTATACACACATATACATATATATATATTCTACACGTAAACTTATCGATTGATATGTTGTAATATTGTCTTTGATTTACTTCAATATGGTTTTTCTTTCTTATTTTTTTGTTTTTTAAAGTTATTTATGAGTATATTTAAAAAACAAAAAAAAAATGAAAAATAAAGATAAAAAAAAAAAAAAAAGTGAGGTTGAATATAAGAAATATATATATTATATATATATATGTATGTATATGTTTATATATGTAATTTAAGTAGCTGACACTAAATATTATTACATCAGGAAGAAAAACGTTTCACAATCATTGTATTCTTCTAAATACAAGATTACAAATAAATAAAATAAAACAAATAGATAAATACATCCTTATCTATATCTATATTTTCCTGTTTAACAAATAATGAAACCTTTTGATAGTGGGCATGAAGATCTCGTACACGATGTTGTATATGACTTTTATGGTAGATATGTAGCCACATGTTCTTCAGATCAACACATTAAAGTTTTTAAAGCTGATAAACAAACAAATAAATGGGAGTTAAGTGATTCTTGGAAGGCACATGATTCATCAATTGTAGCCATCGATTGGGCATTGCCTGAGTTCGGTAGAATTATTGCATCTGTCTCATATGATAAAACTTTAAAACTGTGGGAAGAAAATCCAGATCAAGAAGAATGCTCCGGTAAACGTTGGAATCTACTCTGTGTTTTAAACGACTCACAAGGCGCTTTGTATGACGTTAAATTCGCTCCACCACATCTAGGTTTAAAATTGGCTACCATTGGTAATGATGGAACTTTGCGGATTTACGAAGCTTTAGAGCCATCGGATTTAAGGTCATGGACTTTGACTTCAGAGATTAATATTTTGAAAATACCTCCTGCTAATCATTTACAATCTGATTTTGGATTATCTTGGTGTCCTTCCAGGTTTTCTCCAGAAAGGTTAGCTGTACGTGTTCTGGATCAGGCTATGATATACGAAAAGGTATCTAAGAATAATGAAGACGTTAGTGAGCTTCCATTTAAAAACTATAATAACAATTTAAGTTATAAACAGGATTTATTTGGTAAACTTGGTAACCTGCAATCAAGTAAGAGTAATACTCTAAATTCAACTGATAACATTACTGGTTCTGTACCTTCTAATAATAAAAACGAATTTAGATCTCAAAGCATGAATGATCAAGAAAGTATTATTAATAGTGATGTTGATATGGATAATAGTAATGATAATATAGAGTTCAGTAATAAATCTAATATCGAAAATACAGGAGCCAATAGCAATAGCAACAATAACAATAACAACAGCAACAACAATAATAATAATAATATAAATAAATATCAAGTTATAGCAAAATTGGATGGTCATAGAGGACTAATTAGAAGTATTAGTTGGGCGCCATCTATTGGAAGATGGTATCAATTAATTGCAACTGGTTCCAAAGATGGTAATGTTCGTATCTTTAAATTAACGGAGAATTTATCTAATGACACTGATTATTATAATCAAAATAATTCAACTGTTAATTACAACAATAACAAATCAGTCGAGAAAAAATTTTCCACATTTAATAACGATTCACTGAGGTTAGGCTCAAAGAAACCACCATCATCTTTAAATGTAGAATTATTAAGTGAACACGATGATCATAATGGTGAGGTATGGTCTGTGTCATGGAATTTGACTGGTACTATATTATCAAGTGCAGGTGATGATGGTAAAGTACGTCTATGGAAGGCAACATATTCAAATGAATTCAAATGTATGTCAGTTATAACAGCTCAACAACAATGATATAAGGAAGTAGAGGGGAGAAGAGATTGGAAGAAGAGAAAAACTTTTACAGAAAAAAGACAATATCTCATGTCATACTGTATATTTAAATATTTATACATCTAATAATTAAGATATAAACTGTCACAAGATATGCTTGTATATTTATATACCTCAACTAAAGGAAATTTTCTATCTTGCTCATAGTTTTTGATAAAAAATAAGTACATCTGGTCATAGAGCATATAATATGAACTATTTCTTCTATAAAAATACTAGATTGTAATTAAGGGACTATGTTAAGTACTTATATGTATTTAAACAACTATTTTCTGAATTAATCCCTACTATATACTATTGTGTTACGATTGACTCAAATTAAATGCATATATATATATGTATATGAAAGTCGATTTAAGAATATTCTGAATCATAGGCATTGAAACTTTGAAAATCTCTGAAAACAAAGGTACCATCATGAATATCTCATTATTTATATTCCTAAAAAGATTTAGTTGTTCTTGATTAAATTTTCAGCACTTGCCATTCATTCAACTATTATTATAAGTTTATCAATCTTATTTTTCACATTTGCTACTACCTTATAAGTAATATTTTTATATATCGTTCCTATCTTGAGTGAGAATAATTCACAATAAAAATAAACTAAAAAAGAATTGACATCTTTACCATAATTTGTTATCTCTGTTTAAAAAAAGCAGTATATATTATATTTTTTATTCCGCAATAAATATAGTAATATCCCAAATGTCACTGCGTTAAGGAGCTGACTGCTAGTTTAGGCGAAATAGGACTATATATACTCTTTTAAACACCTTTTTTTAAAAAATTCTATAATCAAAATTTAATCTTTGAAATATGGAGAAGTTATAAAGGATAGATATGGATACTTAGAGCAGAAGTAACCAACAAAAAAGAGCAAGAAGAGTAACTGACAAGAAGTATCAAAATAGTTAGATATAAAATATATGTTATTTGGTTGATTTTAATTATATTAGTTTAGTTATTCTTTAATAATATGTCTAAAGTTATAAAGAGAGGCTATATTTATAACTCTTTAGGTGATTATTAATAATATTATGTGATATTTACTATCTTGAACGACACGATAAACAATTTTGTAAACTTTCTAATAGATGATAACATTCTTGTTTTCTTATATTTGTAAATTTTATAAATCATATGTAGAACACAACAACCAAGAATTAGTAAACATTTTTTATTATTCTACAAGAATGTATTTGCAGTACTACATTCCAATCCATAGCGTGTTACCTCTTATTCAACTGTTATCTGTGATATATGAGATCCTGATATCACTATAAACGATCTTGTGAACTTTTTAGTCGACGACGACGTTCTTGTTTTTCTTGTTTTTTATGTTCATCTTGTTTATATAACTATGTTTATCTGTATATCTGTATATATTAGTTTATTATTTATGTAGAGTATAGTTTATATGTCATATATAGACAACAAATCAAGCTATATCTATCTATTTTAGCGTCTAGAAGAGTATATTTCTTGTTAATAGGATTTCCATATATTACATAACTAAAAAATTAAAAAAGGAAAGCCCTGTAGGGGGCTCGAACCCCTAACCTTATGATTAAGAGTCATACGCGCTACCGATTGCGCCAACAAGGCTTTTCTTGCTTGGCCCCTCTTGCTTGGCTTTTTTAGAGAAAGTACTAAATGATCATGTAATTAATTTATTTTATTATTTTTAATTAATATGTAATACACTTTAGTATTAAATAATAAAATTAGTTAGTTATACAAAATAACAATAAAACATTAGTAAATTAATTTATACACATGAGCACAGCACGTATTATAAATTCAAGTTTTTTATGACCCAAATAAAATTAAAAAAATATTGGTAATCTTAAATTGAATATGTTTATGGTCACTATATACATACCAGTCAATATCGAACTAATTTAGGTTGGTATTTTTCTTTTGAACCATTTGATTTTAAATAACAATATTAATATTTCTTACAAGAAGGTGTGCCTAGTATATTACTGAAGCTAGTAGACATATTTAATAAATGTAGTTCTTTGTATATATATTACATGTAAAATGCTTCAATTATTCTATATAATATATAAAAAAGAGATTCTTCTAAATATAAAATATAGGTATTTAGAATATTAAAAAAAGGAGCTGTACAAGAAATATTTTTAACTTCTTTTCCCAATTTTAAGGTATATTCTTAACTTTAAAATAAAAAATTTCCACCTATTTATTTTTTAATTAGTACGCTTTATATTAAAGTTAACAAATTTGTCTATGATATTACCTGTTAGTATATTTTCAATAATTGTTTGAAGTTGTCGTATTTGTTAATTCTATATTTCTAGTATCTTATTATTCTAAAAATGTTTAATATATAACTTTTCGTTTGTACATTTTCTTTTTGATGCTAAATTCTATTAGGAAGAGTTTTCTAGAAACACAGAAAAATATAACTGGCAAGGCAATAAAAAGTTGCGTAAATTTAGAAAATTAGCTCATAGAATAGAATCAATTTTCAATATTGTTGATTATTGTGTAAAATTATTGTAGTATGGAATCTCCATTGACGGAAAGTTATTCTGCTTTTGTGGCTCTTAAGTATTATTATAACTTACAAAAACTAAGGTATATATAAACTTTTAAGATATGTAACTTATTGATACATATTTTTTTATAATTTAAGAGTGGATTTAATTAATCAAGGTTTTGGTTTTTCAGCTTATTTGCTCGTTTGTTTGTTTATATTTAATATTTTAAGATTTCGTACAAAAGGTATACTTTCCAAAATTTTAGTCTTTATAAAAAAAACCTTTTGACGGAAAACTGTCTAGATGTTGCAAGGTCAACATAGAAAATAAACAAAAACACAATATATATAAAAAATTTTTCAAATAGAAATGAAATTTATTAATATTTGTTGACTCAAGGCTTCGGAACCAAAAATTCTAGTAGAGTTCATTTTAAATTAATATAATAAGATAATGTAACTTACAATAGGATATTGGTGGTATTATAAGTTTTATTGTTATTTATAGTAGGAAATTAGTGGTATTATAAATTGTTATTGTATTGCTTGGTCTTTTTCTTTCTATATAGGTAATACGATATTATATAGTATACTCATTTTATCTTCAAATCTTCTTTAATATAAATTTTCATAACTTTTAATCACTTAGTACGATGAATTTAGATTATCAATCATAACTCTAATCATATTTCAACATAAATAAAGTCAAAATATTAAATAATTTACACACTAATATTACCTATGGTTGATTTGTTTTCGCACATTTTTAGGAAAATAATTTATAATAGAATTTCAACTAGAATTGAAAAAAAATTCATTTATGGAATAATATATTAGTAACTTTTGTATACTTTTTTTTTTATGTTAATAAATATTTTTGGAAGACAGTGTACAATAATATATCCCAAACTCAATAAGTATTAAGGACACCAGAACGTTTATCTAACAATCCCATTACTTTTTCTGAATTTTGCTGCAATATCCAACCTAATACTTCAAAGCTTTCCTCTTTATACCAATATTAATTCATATGATATCAACAGTATTTAATATCCATACCTTGTCAATACCATACTCTCTAATTTGTATACTCCCTTTTAAAATAACTTATAGGTTTTTCATAGCATTATTCGTATATCTTTAAAGAAATAAATAAGCTAAAAGCAAATTTTTACAACTAATTTAAAAGGTCTTTCAACCCTATGAAATAATACATGCAGTAATGGAAGCTGATAGGACATTACTCATTATTATTTAGACGATGCACGACCTTATTAACTTCCTCCTAATAATATTGCAAATCCAAGATTCTTAACGTTACCCACACAAATATTCAATCCGGGTCAAATAATATACTCTCCATTAGCTTAGATCTCAAGTACTGTCTACCATAATGAAAATCAAGCGCCCATATATTTTTATTAACTCATTTTATTTTCATGTGATATATATACAATCTTATGCCACATATAAATACCAGTTCGGTATACATAATTCTATTCTATTCTCATTTTCTTTTCTTGATGACCTTCATAATTTGGCACAGCATCATTTTCTGGAATAATCACAGTATCAACATCATCTTTAACATTCACTTCATCAAGTTTTTCAGAAGATCTTTTATCTGAACGTTCAATTTCGTCATCTCTATCATTTTCAACCTTTGCTGTAATACTTAGAGTATCAGGGGAAGCACCAGGCGATTTTTTATCTTTACAGTTACTGTTAGCATCAGTATTTATCATTTTCTTTTTTGGTTTTTCCTCTACTCTTATTATCTTTCCATCTTTTAGTTGAAATTCCCTTTCTAAACACTGAATTAGTGTATATACCCTCCTCCCAATCTCAAGCAGTGTTCTGCTTTGGAAAAAGAAGTCTAATTCAAACAATGGACAATCTCTAATTTCATCTCGTATTAATTCATTAATATCTTCTCTATCCAGACCATATTTATTTAATGTAAGTAATATGAATCGATCCTCTTCTTTCGAAAAAATTCTTTTGTTATTAGTGGATGGTGGATGTTTTAATCTTAATTCAAAAAATGGATTTTTATAATCACTGATTTTAAGCTTCAGAATATCCTTTTGATATTGTACTTTTCTCAGCTTTTCTTCATCTGCTTCAATCATTTTTATTATTTTTTCATGATCGTCAACCCGTTCATAATTTGCCCAGAAAGCTTTAGCATATGCTTTAACTTCCTCTAATGTTTTACCTGGGGCCAACTCTGATGCAATTGCCTGAATGGAATTTCTACCATATTTACCTGATAATGAAATAAATTTTCTAAATTCTATTTTATTCCATTTACTAAAACCCTCACTTTCCCATTGGATTTTTAATTTCTCTTCCTCTGGGGTTAAAGGTTCAGCTTTACTAATTGCTAATTTCATTTCTTTTAATTTTTCATTGATTTCACTCTCTGATAATTGGTTACCATATGTAACTTTTATATCTTCAACTGTTGGTGTGTATGCTGTCTTTTTAGCAATCCAGTAACGCTCTTTCTCATACAAATCCTTCAAACCTACATTCATCAATTGATGACTATTGAACTGACGAGGTTTAGGCATTCTTGGTTGTAATGGTGCTGGTGTCTTTTTGGGGTTTAAAACACCCTTATAATAGTTATCCACATCATATGAATAGTTTTGAGTACGTTCACGCTTTGAAATCGTAGAGTGTAACCAGTTTGGATCTATAATATCCTTTTGAATTTGTTGTTTCTTAAAATCCGTACCATTCCATTCATATGCAGAATCTTGATTGAATTTTTGTAAATCATCTAAGCCTAACTTTTCATACTTAGCGTTCAGTATCTTAGTTTTATCTTCTGATGCACTTAATAGTTGATCTAAATCAACTTCAAGATCAGGATCAGTATTCATTTCATCAATTGTATTATTATTAACACTATTATTTTTATGCGTATTTTCCGTATTGTTATTTGACTGATTAGTAGTAGTATTAGTAGTGGAAGAAGAGGTGTTCTCTTTATTTTTACCATCATTTTTAAAAACATCTGCAGCACCATGTTGAATCATAGATAATAAAGAATCTTTACTTTCACCTTTATTTTCTTTCTTTTTACCAAATCCATTATTTTTTTGTATAACCAATTGATCCAATTTTAACTTTTGGGTAGCCCTCTCTACAATTTTGTCTTCTACCGAATTTTCTGTAACCAATCTAAATACTTTCACTTGTTTCTTTTGACCAATTCTATGTGCTCTATCCATTGCTTGTAAATCAGCTTGTGGATTCCAATCTGAATCATACAATATAACGACATCTGCTGAGGTAAGATTGATACCTAAGCCACCAGCACGTGTAGTTAACAAAAATATGAATTTATCAGAACCTGGAGCATTATATTCATCAATAAATCGAATACGATCTTCATGATCTGTAGATCCGTCAATCCTGCAATATTTGTAGCCTCTGAAGTAGCAATAATCTTCTAGAATGTCTAATAATCTTGACATTTGGCTAAAAATTAATACACGAGACCCTTCTTCTTTCAATTTTTTCAATAATCTATCTAGGACTTTTAATTTTGCTGAATTAAAGATTAAATGTTCATCTGTAGTGTAAGGAGGGCCTGGTTCTGCACCATCAAATAGATATGGATGATTGCAACATTTTCTAAGTTGCATGACAATATTTAATAGTCGTGTCTTAGATTCCTTATTCCCATTAGCACCATTAACAGCATCAATATCTCTTTCTAAGATTTGTTTGTACCATTTCTTTTGCATGGAGGACATTCCTACGTATAGATTTATTTCTTTCTTTGGCAACAATGAGGTCTCCACATCACTTTTAATACGGCGTAATAAAAATGGTTGTAAAATTGTACGTAATTGTTTAACAATTTTATGTTTATCTTCTTCTGATGTATCTGATGAAAACCAATCATCAAAAGCCTGTGAACTGGAAAAGATATCAGGTAACAAGAAATTTAATAGGGACCATAATTCATGCAAATTATTTTGTAGTGGAGTCCCTGTAATCAATAATCTGTTTCTGGATGTAAAGTCTCTCAGTACCTGAGACAACATTGATTCCTCATTCTTAATTCTATGGGCTTCATCGATAACAATATATTCCCAATCAAATTTTTTGAAAGATGATTTTTCTTTAATCACAATTTCATATGAAGCAATGACTATATCGAAGTCACATGCCAATAATTTATCTTTAATCATCATGGCTCTTTCATCTTTATCACCTTGTAAGACAAAAACATTAACTTCAGGTGTCCATTTGTTAATCTCTCTTTTCCAATTGTTTAAAGTTGATTTTGGTGCAATGACTAAAAATGGACCACATTTTTTCTCAATGTACCTTAAATAACCTAAAAATGAAATAGTCTGTAAAGTTTTACCCAATCCCATTTCATCAGCAAGAATCCCTGCTAATTTATTAGAATGTAATTGAATTAACCAATTTAGACCCTGAATTTGATATGGTCTTAATTTACCATTGATATATAATGGGGAATCTCTAAATTGAAATTCCATTTGATTTGTATCACCATCGTCACCATTATATTCATCTGGCAAAAACTCATTATTTTCCTCTTCTCTCAACAATTCAGCATCTTCCTCCTTTTCACTTTTTCTTCTATTCACCTTTTTCTTATTCTTGTTATCCCTATTATTAATATCTGAATCTAAGTCATCTAAAATTTTTTTAAAGTTGGGATCCTTGTTTGCTTTAACACCAATAAAATGTCTAAACAAATCCGATAGAGATAATAGCTGCCTAAACCTTTGTTTAGTATTATCTAGATCTTGTAATTTTCTAAATGATTCAACACTATTGGTGTTGTTATCACCAGTATTATTATCTTTATTATAATGAACTAAATATTTTTGTTTACGTGATTCTTGATTTGATATCGATGAGCCTTCTTGAAATGGTTTCAAGTTTTGCCAATATGTTTCGTCAGCAGTCATAATTATTTTAAAATATTATATGCATATATATCTAGCGAACAAAATCTCTGGCAGAAAAGGAATATATCTATTGCACACACACACAGAGAGCCTCTCTCTCTTTCTCTTTATTTACCTTTTTTTAAATGCTTGTTTGAACAATTATATAGTATGAGTCCACCCTTCAAAATTGTCTATGGATCCACTTAGAAAGGTAACTTAAAAAGGAAGGCAAGAATAAATTTCAAGTTGGGTTGAATTCTTATCTCTTTTATACTGTCATTTTATGATAATGCTGAAAAGTTTTCTTTCGGTTAAAAATGATCTTTACAAAAAAAAAAAATTAGACATTATAGTCAAAGTGGAGTAAAGCACTACATGATGAATTGATCAAACAAGATGATCGTTTATAGAAATCTGGGAAATTATATAATAATGTTATATTACAAGCATAACATATGTAAATACATAAGGAACGACCAAATAGATAATACAAGAAGATCTAAAGATAGCTTAGTTTCCTAATATTTATCCATCTATCATAGATTAAACAAAATTATACAATTTTTACAGTACATACCTATTGGAGTTAGAAGGCAACACAAACTTGATAAAACATATTTGACTTGATTTTTCTATCATCACAATATACACACTCTTTCTTTTTCCAGCTTACCAAACTTGGAATCGTAATTACAACATACTTAATGTGTTAAAGAATAAAATAAACAAAAAAACAAGTAGCAAAAGATGCAGATTGGACCATATTGCTAGTATTTGTACCGCTATTACGAATCACATAACACAACACAAGATCAGGTTATTATATAGACCTGCCCAGTCAGTCTGCTAGTCTCTAATAGTTTTCTTTCATTCCTTTGGCTCTGTCTTGTCTTTGTCACTGTCTGTTATATAAATGTTCTTGGTTTTTTATGCAATTTCTTCACATTTTCTTTAATTTTTGGTCTCTAAAGAGAAAGGAAAAAAATTCGTTCCGATAATACTAATTGTAATATCCCCACATGGCTCTGCAACTAAACGCATAAACATACAAATACACATATGTATCTATATCCGTATTCATATATATATATGTATGTGGCTAGATAGGGAGGTGAATGGTATATGTATACTGTGTATACTCTTTTTTTGATACTACCTGATAGACAGAAAATAAACGGGAAAGACACATTCTATATTATATATCTTTTAATCCGATAGTAATGTCAGCCATTGCCACCACCACTACGATTGCCAACTTAGAACAACTGAAAAAACAGTTTGAAGAAATTGAACAACAAAAAAACACTACTTCTACATCAAAAAATAATAATAATACTTATAGTCTCTTTCTACTAAATATACTAAACAACAAATTCACAAATAATTTAAATATATGTAAGAAAGAGTCAATTAAATATAGTCTTGACTCATTAAATGGATCAGTATTGAATGAATACCAGGATCAGTTGGGTTCATTAGAGATTAAAAGCTCAAATATAAATTTCAAGACCCTGCAATTAATTCGGTCACAATATGAAAATTATGAAAATAGTTTAAAGACTAGAAAATATAGTGTTGATTTTGACAATCCATTAAATGAGTTAGATAACACTAGTAATTTCACCACGAATGACAATGATAATATGAATGAAATATACAAAGAGAGAAAAGATGAGGAAGAATATGAAATTCAACAATTAAGAAAAAGATTACTGGGGGGAAAGAAAAGAAGCAAGAGTCTAGTTGAAAATAATAATATGGATTCAAACAATTCTGTGTCTGTTGAAAAACAATTACAAAACCATGAAAATATACAAGAAGATTTGATTCAAGATATGTCAAAGTTAGTATCTAGTTTAAAAGATGGGGCTATAGCATTCCAAACTGCGTTGGATGAAGATCAGAAGATATTAGGTGCTGCTGAAATTGGTATACAAGTGGCATCGAAGGGGATCTCTGATGTTAGTGGGAAATTGAAACATTATAATAAAACTAAATTGGGCTGGATCTTTTATCTCACAACGACTCTATTTATGATCATTGGTTTAGTAGTTACTTTTATAATAATTAAATTATTCCCTGCATTGTAACACACACACATACATACCTATATACCTATACCTATACATATATATATATGTATATATTCTTAAATACACATATCTACCCATATAGAGAATACTCATCACATCACATCATGTCACATTTTCTTCTTAGTTTTTTTGTTTTTTACTTTTATTTCGGCATCTTATTACTTCACAGTGACAGCCACAAAATTAAAAAAAAAGTTAGTACAAAAGAACATCTAATCTAAGAAGCTTTAGTACGATTGCTGTAAATGCAGTATAACCTATCTAGATAAAGACAGAGATATTTTTGTAAACTGGTATTAGTACCATTTCATCTATAGACTCAATTAATTTATATTCAGTAAAAAAAGGGTTCGCATAGGACAAACCTATTGTACCAATCAAATATTACCTTAATATTTGTTCTTCCATTTGATTTATAACTTTATCTATTGTACCATTAAACACACACACACACGCATATACATATTTATCTTACAATATAGTTATTGCAGATTGTCACGCTGAGGTTTGCTAGTAAATATGTCAACAAAAGAGAAATCAGACCCTCAATTCAATGATGAGATATCGTTTGCAAGATATATTATTAGAAATGCGAACAATTTTGTGCTTCTACCATTAGATAGTAATACAGTGGCACAATTAAATGATAACATGCGATCATATTGTATTAGTGCATCAACTTTTATCAACTCTATAAAACATATATTAGCTGAACATAATTCTCCTAAATCTTTTGGACCCATATCTGGTGAAGAATTTAAAAATATTTTACAATTAGATAACACTGCTGCCACCACAACCACAACGAAAACTACTACTATGACTACTAATAGTAATAATATTAAATTCATGAAACCTGAGATAGAAACAAAAAAGAGATCTGATTTTAAAAATGATAATTCCTCAAAAAATAATTTGGTTGTTAAGAAGATAACGAAAAGTACGAAAATAGCAACTGTGATTAAACCAGATAATTTAAATCCAGATAACAATTCTGATAATATTCCAAACAAAACTACTGAAAAACCATCTAGTATAAATAAAACTGCTATTCAATTAGAACCTATTTCAACTTATACTTTATCCCAAGTAACAGAAAACAATACAGATTCTCAACGTATAGATGATACCACTTCTTTCACTTTCGGCAATCCAACTTCTATCACTACTTCTATTCATGAAACTATACAAGAAACTAAAAAAAATAAAAATACTTTTACAGAAATTGATAATGATAATGGATTAAAAAAAATAAATGACATCATGCAAAATGAAAGCATCAGAGAAAATGAATCAAAAAGTGACCTACTTGCTTGGGCTAACCTTCGAGAATCTATGATAAAATCAAACCATATTACAGATTTTTCAACGTTAAATACTGATGCTGTGCTAAAGGAATGGCTAAGGGAAACTCTACTAGAATTAAAACAATTAAAAAAGGAACTTAATGAATATCCCTTAGAAACATGGAACATAAATTTTTTGGAATTTTTACAAAAGCACCATTTCACTATTCTGACACATAAACATAATAAAGTAACTGGTTCAACTCCATTCCATGATTTAGAAAATAAATTTATATGTAACTATGTACTAGCATTACTTTTCCCAAAATATCTAGACGCTAAAGACCCTGATTCTTCAGTATATTATAAGAATATTAAGAAAAAAATATTGGGCGCCGATTCATATGCTAAATTACATCAATTAAGGACGCCTCCATTAGAAGACTTAACTTCAGAGAAAAAAATCAAACTTTGGTTGGAAAAATTAAGACCTGCCTTTAGTTTACTCACAAACATCTTGCATTTTGATCCTGTTCGTGCTGTCAGTTATTGCATTTCACATTATAGTAATGGTGAATATAGTAAAACCCTAACAATGTGGAAAACTCGTCCTAGCTTGAATACAGCATTATCTATTGGGGCTGCAATTTTTTCAAAACTATTAAAAGTCCAAAGATCGAAGCAAAATAATGAAAAAGATTTCTCTCTTGCGTGCAATAATGCAATGGTTAGCGATGCCAGAAGACGTGGTTCATTAGAAGAAAATAGAAATAAAAAGAGGCCGTTTGAGTCAACTGATATCGAGTTGAGGAATATGAAAAGACCTACTTTAGAAAAACAATTAGACTCAGAGTTTACTAAAAAGAAGCGTTCTACTTCAACAATCAAGAAATTAATCGACCCAATATTAGATAAAAATAGGGTAAAACAATTCTGGTTTAATATGCATGCAAATCAAGAAGTCTTAGTTAGAACATTAAACTTCAGTACTTTCAATAAAAAGGAAGTTGAAAAACATTGGATCAAGACATTAATACCTAGGATTTTACCTCTAATCAATAAGTTAGTTGACGTAAAAAATGGAGAATCATTTTTAAAATGGGCCTATCAATTTATAAAGTTACTAGAATCTGAACATTTTTCTACATTATTGAAATATGATATTAACAAAATGTCACATCATGATATTACACCCCTCCATGAAGCAGAAGATTCATTTTTATTTAAACATGTTCTTAAAATAGCATACCCTGATTATAATTTACCAGAATCTGCATCTGCCTACAATTATTGGGAAGCTATTAAATCAAAAATGTGTCCATATTATGCAAAATTACCCCAATTCTTTAAGAAAAAATTTCAAAGTATCACCGTTGATATTTTAAAATCAAAAGTCCAACTAAAAAAATGGATTGAATCTTTAGATGAGTACCATTGTGCAGTTTATAATTCAACCATTCATAGGAAACAACAAATTTTAACAAATGAATTTATAAAGTATTGTCCACCCCAGTATTATAATGAAATAAACTCGTGGAAATCCAAACCATATGTATATGTTATTAATAAGATTGTAGATATAATGAATAGAAATAATATTCTTGTAGATGCATCAAAAACAGCACAATTGCCAACTTCAACCAACTCCATTATGGCAAATAAAAAAAGCCCAATAGACAAAACCATAAAAGCCATATCAATAAACGCTTCTAAAACAACAATAAATGAAAATACAAAAAATGAAATTTCAACAAATGATACTAAAAAATTAGTAACAGAAAAAACATTAGTTGTCACCACAAATAATTTTAATGTTGATAAAATCTCTTCGAAAGAATTTAATAGGAAACAAAATCCAAATATGAGTAATAATAATCAAAATGTTCCAGGATCCAACACAAATACAACAACAACTACTGAAACAAATCCACGTATAGATTTTTTCACAAAATTAAATAATAAAATCACAAATGATTCCATCAATGCCAACAGAAAAATACAGATAAAGGGCGATATGAAGAATCCATCATTGGCTAGTAATACATTAACCATTAATAAAAATGACTCTTCATCGAATATTAACACATCTATATTGAAAATCCAGGTGCCAACGACAACCAAACCTGTTATTGTACAAACAAGCGGAGAAACTTCTAAAGACAGCACTATGTGTGATATATCATCAGAAAAAAAAATTAATAAGAAAGAGCCAACAGCTATCTCATCTACTAAATCTCCTCAACTGTCACAAAGTTCTATTGAAAATGTTAAAAAAACAAATGAATCTCCTTCGATAAAAACACAAATACCTGAACAACAAGGGATTAGTGTCACCACATCTACAAATAAAACGACAGACACAACCAAATACACAAAACAACAAACTAATAATAGTATATCTACAAATCATATGAATTCATTTGCAAGTAAGAATACAGCTTATGACACATCTACCTCTAATAAAGCCAATACCACTGCAAATATTGAGAGCAGCACTATAAGTAGTCAGGTAAATGTATCAATCTCGACTAACAAGACAACAACAATAAAAGCACAGATCAATGTTGATCATCTTAAATCTTTAGAAAAGAGTAATACCATCTCTACAACTAATATGGTTACGAAGACACCTATTTCGAATACTACATCCTTACTAAGTATCGATAATGAACAAAAACCGATGTCAAACAAACAGAATGCAATTACTGCACTACCCTTATCACCACAACCCAAATCGGAAATGAATGCTAAAAGGGAAGCAATAAAAACACCATTAGAAATTATTAAAAACAATTCTAAGATAGGAGTCAGTACAACCACTGCAAGTTCCCCCCAAATAAATTCAACGCAGGCTGTGAGTAATGGACCAGGTTTTTTGCCTCAAAAATGTGTATCTGCCAATAAAAAATCATTTACTACATCAAATATAGCTTCAGTAACTGACCATAAAGCTCAACGCACTTATAATTTACCACTGGCACCAAGAACACCAAATAACAATAACTTACCTCCGACCTCATCAGCATCAACATCGCTGGTATCTTCTTCTAGACTAACAGTTGTTAATTCTAGTCCCTCTACCTCGGGTAATCAGAATATCCCTCCTAAAGAGAGACTCACAATCAAAAATAAGTCAAAATGTTTCTAAGCCACATACATCTCCTAAGCCCTTCACCTCTCAGTTAATTACAGAAGCATCCTCTAAGTCAAATTATCTTGTTATTAATGGATCAGACTCTTCTCGAGAGACAAATAAAATAGTTATTTCTACAAGACCCAAAGTTTTTAGTACTACTTCAACGACACATAGAGACTCAATACCCACAACAGGAAAACCCATTCATGCAACCAATTCTTCCTCCATCAATAAAACCTACAATTCTATGAACAAGTAAGATCCACCCAAGGGACTCAAATCCTCCTAGTAAAAATAAATTGGTAGTCGATGCTCAACAATACACCATAAAGTAATAGTGTATTGGGAAATTTCCACAAGTTGTTCATTCGTAATGGTGACATAGCTTTAAGCATGAACTTACCCACCCTCTGACAGACAGATCCAATGTTAATTTATCATCATTCAATTTCTCATGAGATGGGACTGTTTGAGGAAAGTCGCTATCAACGACAGGAAATCTAGAGTCGAGCTAGAAAAAGAAAAAAGAGAACAAAAACGGAAAAATAAGATCGTTGTCTATGATGTATGTAAAAGAAAAATATAAAAAATAGTAACCAGAGATAACTAACACTGTAGTAATAAATAAATCATCACTGCAAGGTTCTTAATCTGATACTAGAAAAGTTCTTTTCAACGAGTCACTGTACTATAACCTTGTAAAGAACCACATAAAACAAGAAATATATTTACAATAATGTCTAAAAGATCGGCTACTGAGGACGACTCTGTTATGGCTAACAATGAACTTGACCATAAAAAAAAGGCTGTCAAACATTCTTCCAAAACACATGCAGCCCACATCATTAACACTATTGATGACTACAAACATCTCTATATTTCTGTTCAACCATTAGATATTTTCTGTTTTGGTACTGGTTCAATGTGTGAATTGGGTTTAGGTCCATTAGCCAAAAATAAAGAAGTGAAAAGACCAAGATTGAATCCATTTTTACCAGTCGATGAAGCAAAGATTATCTCATTTGCTGTGGGTGGTATGCACACTATTGCTCTAGATTCAAATCAGGATATCTGGTCGTGGGGTTGCAACGATGTCGGTGCATTAGGTAGAGATACAAGTGGTGCCAAAGAAGTTTTAAAGGATATGGATGCTAATAACAGCGACAGTGATGATGAAGATGGTGACTTAAATGAGCTAGAATCCACCCCACACAAATTGGATAGATCTTTATTCCCACCATTGGCAGAAGGTCATAAAGTTGTGCAATTAACTGCAACTGATAATCTAAGTTGTGCTCTTTTCAGCAACGGTGATATTTATGCGTGGGGTACATTCCGTTGTAACGAGGGTATTCTTGGATTTTATCAAGATAAGATTAAGATTCAAAGAACTCCTTGGAAAGTTCCAAATTTTTCCAAATATCAAATTGTTCAAATGGCGGGGGGTAAAGATCATATATTATTTTTAGATGAGGAAGGTATTGTTTTTGCTTGGGGTAATGGTCAACAATACCAACTAGGGAGAAAAGTAATGGAAAGATATCGTCTGAATACTTTGGACCCAAGACCATTCGGTCTAAGACATATCAAATACATTGCCAGCGGTGAAAACCACTGTTTTGCTGTCAAGAAAGATGGGACCGTCGTTAGTTGGGGACTAAATCAATTCGGTCAATGTGGTATATCTAAGAACGTTGAAGATGGTGCCCTTGTCATAAAACCAACTAAAGTCAAAATTGATCCAACTTTAAATATTAAAATGATCCAGGCAGGTGAGCATCACTCATTAATTCTCACTCAAGATGGAGAAATATATGCATTTGGTAGATTAGATATGTGTGAAGTTGGTATTTCCAAGGATAAGTTACCTGAAGAAAATACATATAAGGATGAACATGGAAAAGCTCGTTCGGTTCCTATTCCAACAAAATTAGTTGATTTACCTAAATTTAAGACAGTAGCAGCAGGTTCCCATCATTCCTTAGCAGTTGCCACAAACGGTATTTGCTATTCATGGGGGTTTGGTGAAACATATGCAGTAGGTTTAGGCCCTGCCGGTGAAGATGTTGAAGTTCCAACAAGAATCAAAAATACCGCCACTCAAGATAGGAATATTATACTGGCTGGTTGTGGTGGTCAGTTTTCTGTCATAGGTGGTGTCAAGTTATCTGAAGAAGATGCAGAAAAGAGAGCAAGCGAAATGGGTGATTGAGCAATTTGATTTTTTGATATCCCCTTTCCTATTCTTTTTTTCCACGTTTAACCCAAAGATATTAATTATATATAAGTTTATACATGTATTATTATGTATTATTATGACCATGATCATTGTCATTAGAAAACATGACTACCACTGACCGAAAATCCTCTTAACTTTGAACGCATAAAGATTGAAATTAATAACAATAATACAAAAAAAGAACCAAATCCAGTAGGTCGGTTAACCATACTATTAATTAGACAATTCGGTAACTAAATGATCTACACTCGCTTTTTTTTTTTTTATCTTATGATACAAATCAAAGTTGTTATATTCGATATATCTTTATTGTAAATAATTCTTCTCACATATACAGAACACAATTTAATGCAAAAAAATCCAGTAAGATCATGTCATAAAAGTGACATTAATAATATGGCTTTAAAGAAGCTAACATATATTATACTGTTTCTTATTAAAAGATACTTACCACAATTTTGTATTATTGACAAATAAAATGCCCAAGTTTTTTTTTGCTTACTATACATAATAAAGACATTATTAATATGAGCATTGATGATAAAAAGATCAAAAATAAAATATGAACTTTGTAAAGTTAATTTTAAAAATGAATAAACCAGTCAGGAATAGCGTGCCTTATCTTTGAACAATATTACAAACTAATTTCCTATCAACAATAAAGCGGGAAATGTCATAATTTTAATCAAATATTCTTCTTTTGTTTCTCTTCTTTTTTTAGATATTCTATTTTATAGTTTTCAGTATGCTAAAGATAAGAGTGTTCGTAATTACAAATACGTAATTTGGTTAAATAATTCTTGGCAATGGCTAATAATAGTGAATTCCAAGAATATAAATTTTATAGTTCCATCTCCATTGTTTGATCTAATGTGTCTAACTAAAAAAAATAGAACACATTTTAGATTCAGTTGAGATTACATAATACTCATCCAAATAACACTAAATATTCACACAAAGTTCAGCAACTATCAAAAGACAAACAATTTACTAAAGCAAGGAAGTATGAAAATATGAGATATGCAAAACCGTTCATTTATTATTTGCACTTAGCATCAAGTGAACAATTCAGGTTAACTTGATGTAAGAAAAAAATCAACCCAGTGAGTGTAGTGGATCCTTCCATTTGTCCTCAGATATTAGTAATATACGGAAAGATGACAAGATGACAACACTCTACAAACAATTCAAAACGATAAAGCACAGTTTTAGATGTCCAATATTCCAAGAATATCTATATGTCTTTAGACAAAAGAAAAAAAAATCTACACTAATTTCATAAATCGACTCTCGTAATTAAGACTATTGTCTCATCTTAAAACTTCCAAGATTGTTAACAAATTCTGAAAAAAAAAAAAAACTAAAAAAGAAAAAACAAACAAGTTGGCATTAATGAATAAATAGCACCTTGTTTGCACGTCAAAAAATATGTATTGTTTAAAATTAATAGATTACACATTTCTAGAAACAATTGTGTCATTGTTTCGTATAGTCGAAAATTCAAGAATGATGTTGTCACACATTCTCAAGATTAAACAATATAATTTGTAATAGTGATGTAAACAGCATTTTTCAAACTTAATAAATCTTTTTTTTTTCTTCAATAGCCGACATTATATTTTCTTCCGATAAAAGCTTTTCAAATTGTGTGATTTTTTTTCCCCCATGCGATCTTGCGTTTGACGTTTTAATAATTTTACCAGATTTCCGTGATGATATAATCTAAATGTCTAGACTCTGACAGTCCGCAAACGGAAATGCCCACGTGTAATTTTGTCTAATTTTCAATTTTATTTTTATTTTAACACATCTGGTATCTTCTCCTTGAAAAAAAAAGTAAAATACATTTTGCTGTCCATATGAATAAAACAAATCTTTCGTGTATCATAGCTTCATTTCGAAGTTACACCTTCTCTCCTTCTTCTACAATGAATGAAACCCTTATTTTGGAAATAATATAATATTATAATTTAGTGTACAAAACTGGTATGCAATTAAATCATACCTTTTACACTGTGTTACATAACTATTTTACATCATCACGAATGTAAGGGGTGCTCATTTTAGCACCACGGTTTAATAGCAGTAGATTTTAACTATTAAAAACATTTCAATTATCTTAATATTATAAAAAATAGATTATAGTAAAATAAATAAAATCTTTTTTTCTAGAAATTTGTCAAATACAACAAAATTCTCGAACTCATATTGTTTATGTTAGTATAGCATATTAAAGATCATAATATCTCCTTAAAAATATCTATAAAGTCATTTAACACGGCAATTGCTTATCTTCAAGGAGTTTTTTTTAACCAGAAAAACTTTGTTAAGTTAGGGTATAATGCAACAGTACTGTTTGTACTATATATTTATATTTAGGGCTAACTTATACTATATAGATATATATAAGGATATCTAACGATAAATGTCTCTAATACTGCATCAATAAACGATGGTAATTAAATATTAAACCTAAAAGACTAAAAAAACCATTTAAGAAAGAGAGTGATAAAGAGACACTAATATACTCATCGTTGAGAGATTTTGTTGAATAGCAAAAAAAAAGTAATCTCTTCTTTAATGTTCTCTGTAAAACTAAAAAAAAACCTCAACCTTTAATGAAATTGAATAAATAATAAACAAGATTAGAAACCATTTGTATTATAACTTTTTTTTTCAGATAAATTTCTAATATAGTTTTTGTATACTTTATATAGATTTTAAGTAAGAATATACTGTTGTGAAATTCTCTATAATATAATTTTATAGAAAGTTCGAAACTTTCAACAGTAATAAATTAAGTAGGGTTAACTCTGTGCTGAGAGTTGTTTTACTTTAGTTTCCCCACTTCTTCCCAATATTAATATAGGTCTATTTAACAAAAAAAATCAGAGTAAAAATAAAAGGGACTTAATTGGCATATTCCCCCCTCCCCAAAAAAAAAAAAAACAAAATATAATTTTTAGGAGAGATTACAATCTCAACTCCACATAGACAAAACAAATACACTTTAATACCTCTATTATTTTGTTTATTTTTTCTTTTATTTTTTTTTTTCTCTAACAAAAATACTGCAACTACCAAATTTGATTTTATTTTTTGTTGTATTGTTTAGTTCATTAAGCACAGAAAATTATTATTTTTATGAAGAACTTTCTCAATGACAAAAAATTTTTTATCATAACTTTATTTTTAATCCGATATTTTCTAAGATCTGGAAAAAATAAAGTTTTAAGATTTTTTCTTTTGTTCAAATATTTTTAAATTTCAATTTTTTTTTCTATTATATTATTTTTGTCCAATCGACAAACAAAACACACTGTCAAAAAAAAGGAAAAAAAAATAAGATTATTTTTCTGGTTTCTATTGTTTTGTAAAAAAAAAAGCAATTTCGGTAAGATCTTTTTTTGGAAAAGGTTGGTCACTACTTTTTCCTATTACTATCTCGTTAAATATCATAAACAGATGCAAACCCCTAGCTTCACTGTAAAAAAAAGTACCTACAAAATTTTCATCTTAAATCTCCAACAACTTCCGGCAAAATCCAAAATAATCTGTACAAAGAGACACCTTCATTTTGAAGAAATGTGTTGTTTTTCATAATGATAAAAAATACCTGATAAATTAATAGTTTACCAATATGCTAACATCATTGAACATTTTGTGATCTCGAATCAAAATAAAAAAAAAGAAAAAACCGACAAAACAATAGGAAAAAAGAAAAACAATGGAAGAATAGCCAGCCTATAGTATTTTTCATCTTAATGAATTCCCCCATTTTTTTGAAAAAAAGAGACAAACAAGTGATTTATTAACCCCTCATTGGTCCAACAATCTTGGGAAAGGTATGTTTAAGGAAAAACAAGTATGTCATGTTACATTCTTCTATTATTTGCCTACGGCTTTTGAATTGGTTTCATTATTCATATTTGTCCGATTCCTTCTATTTTTTTCGATTTTTTCCATTGTTGTTCTAAACAATACTAGTGCAGAAAATGTTGTCTTAAACTAAATAATTGGTCGAAAGAAACGTGCATGAACACGGAGATAATCTATGATTTTCCTTGTCCTTCTTCACTATTATGTAGTCATCTCCGATTATTTGGCTGTCTTTCTAACTCAATACAATAGCTAAAGTATGCGATATAGCATCAATCTGAGTAATGCTTTTCTCTTTATGTCATTTAACTCCATTTCCCTTCTGTTTTCCAGCCTCCATTCTTTAACGGGTTGACACCTCAACAATGCATACCAATAATATGATCTATCCTTATTATCTACCTACAACTATATATATATATGTGTGCGTGTAAAAAAAAATGACAATTTCGAGAGTCTTCCCGAAAATCAAATATCTATTGACTTCAGTTCTCTTCTGTTTCCAAGCGATTTCACGATCGTCTCTTCAACCAACACTCGAGCGTGTTTGAAACACAAATATAACAACAAACAAGATATATATACAAAAGACTTTTCTGCAAGATACAACTAAAAGGTTCTCAGGTCCACTTTCCATTTTATACCTTTGTACAAATACCTATTCGCTAAAATTCATTTGTTGTTTAATTCCATATCACCATATTCTCTAATTCAACACTACTGCATATCTAGTAGCAAATTAAGTGTCTTTCTATATTATATAATAGCGTTTGATATATTACAATAACATGAACTATCAAAATCAAAGAGTCGAATTACCATCAATCCAAAACATATTCAATATTATAAATAATGATTTATCAAACAACAGAAATAGTTCTAATAATGCTCTAGATGAGTTATCTGCTGCATCTAGGTTTGTTACTCCACAACCATCATACCGCTATCCAAAAAGAGATGTGCTTCTACCACCGTCTCCTGCTTCAAGCAACCATCTTTATCAATCTGTCCCCAATACTATGCCACCATTTCCTTCTCCAGTTCCTTCCACAAGAAATTTTAATAATGTGTTTACTACAAAACCCAATGCATCTATCAATGAAATATCGCATTTAATACATAATAATAAAAACTATACAACATCCATCAAATATTATAATAATATGTACAGTAACCCACAACAACGGTTTTCTGCAAACATAGTCACTTCAAATAATAATTCTAATAGATTAAAAACATCCCCTCCAACATCTCCGCTATCATATCCTGTGTCAAGTCCATCTATCATGGATAACAAACAAGTTGCAGGTCAACTTGGTTTTCAAAGTATACCTAACTCTCCTTCCATGGGTGGATCTTTGATACACGTGAAAATCAATAAAGATAACAAGTCGAGCGCTGATATGTTCAACAGAAAGACTGCTAAAAGTAATAATAGAAATAGTAACAACAATAACGAGAACATTGATACAAACAAAACATCTAAGCAAATGATTGGTACTAATAAAGTCACAAAGAAAACCTCAACAAAGAGATCTAATCTACCTAAAAAGACAGTTGAAATACTAAATAGTTGGTTATTGAGCCATTTGCATGATCCATATCCTTCACCAGAGGAAAAATTAGAATTACTAGAACAAACTGGCTTAACTAAAGTACAATTATCAAATTGGTTTATCAATGTCAGAAGACGTAAAGTCTTTGTAGATCAAGCAAACCATAATCATGGTAATACTAAGTCAATTCACCGCCATCCTCACAATAACGCTAATACAAAAATTACATCATGATATAGATATCTTTTAAATACATAAGCATATTTTTTCCTACTCATCGTATCACATATATACTTGCACATATATTTTTATATATGTATATGGTAACTACTTATTATACATACATAGGAATAGAACATTTATATTATACATTCATAAAAGTTTTTATGTGCCTTCTATCTTTAAGCTTGTTTATGATATATTTTTATTTTAAGCAGTAAAAGAAACCAAAATAACATCATATTTATAACAAAGAATTACTATCTAATTGTACTCCCTTTAGATCCAAGTTTTTCTTTTATTGAATTTCTTATTGATATAACCAAGCTGAAAAAGTAAAACAACTGTATAAACTATTATTTAATCTGTTGTTTATATGCACCCATATATATATATATATATTACATCACTACTCAACTTTACTCTTTTTCATTGTGGAATATAGTTATCTTCTTCTTGCTCCTGTGTGGTTGTTATAGTGTTTTGTGTATCAATATTATTATTGCTAACATATTGATTCATATTATTATTATAATCAGCATTATTTGATATATGCCTATTCTTAAATCTACTACCTACAGGACGACGAATTGGACGATGACGGTTATTGAAATGATGATTTTGTGGACGGGAAAACCTTTGTTGTGGATATTGTCCCCAACTAATTCTTTCTTCTAATGGAATACCAAATCCACCTCTAGCTGCATCAAATTCAAATCTCATTTCATCACTCACTTGACCACCACTTTTACCTCTACCAAATTGTCTACCGTCTTCAAAACCAGGATCCATATCAATAGTTAAAACTTTTTCATCTAATTTTGTACCACTTAGATATTTCAATGCATTACGTGCTTCTTGAACCGTTTCATAGATGACAAAACAAAATCCACATGGTGTAAACTTAAATCTATCTAAACCCATAATAATTCTTTTGATTGTACCACATTTGCTAAATAATTCATAGATTTGTTCCTCTGAAGTATAAAATGATAAATTACCAACGTATATGGTAGCACTATCGATAGATTTTCTTAATTCTTCTAACCCACGAGGTGTTTTTCTTGCTTTCCTTAACAGATAATGCGATGGGGTATCCAATCTCTTCACGGAATGGTCCCATTTCAATTCATCAAATTCAGCAAGAGACATTATATAATTATATTTTTCTATCTTTGCTTTGTGTGACTAATGTGAGATATATCCAAACAAAAAAACTACTATGACAGAAAATAATACAACCCTCAGTTTCTGGTAAGCCCAATAATTTCTATCCCATTCATATTTAAGTTACATAAGTTTCAAACATTTATTCAACTAATAATATCCATCATTTATCTAAAATATTTATTCCTTATCTTTTCACATTATATCTTCCTCTAATTCTACCAAAAATAGAGGCAAACAAAAAAAAAAAACTTCGTTGTAGGTTGTGAACAAAATTAAAAATCGACGGCTTTGGAGCGGAATATCACCATCCCGCATAATAAATAAAGAGATGGCATTCTGATAGGGTCTTTATTCAAAACAACAATAATTTTCGTTGTTAAGATTGTTGAAGGTAATTGATATTTTCATATTAAAGCAGCCTCGTATTAATGAAAATATTAGCAGAGATAGTTATGTAGTAAATGGGGCATCTTTTGCTCAGCATATATCGAGACCTCATAAAGTAACATATCAACTAATAGTGCTAATTGTCTATTTTGCGAAACAAAAAATTCTTTCAAATATCTCTACTCGTTTATACATCTATTTATCCTTTTTTGTTAAATATAGATATTTTAATTCTTTAACTTCTTATTCATTACTAATAATAAAACTCTATAATACTTAATTATTATTATACGAATCTATATACGACTGCATACTTATTGTTGTAATGGTGTATTTAATCATCACAGTTTCTATTACTTATTGTAATTTATTTATATTTATCAATATGTTATGATTAAAGACTATCATATCTAATTCTTTGTCTGTGAAGATACAGGTTCTGGAACTTTATAATTTGAGGCTCTTCCTTCCTCATACAATGTCTCAATAACTTTTGGTAAATTACCAGTCTCTTTGATATCTAAATATTTCTTGTAAAGAATCAATGCTGTGTATGCATCTTCAATAGAATCATGATTATCTTGTTGAACATTTTTGCCTAATAATGTGAATGCTAAGTATTTAAGTGATAAATATCTCTTTCCTTGCAAAAAATATACTGCTGTATCTCTGATTTGCTCTTTAGGGACATTAATATTTATCAATTTAAAATCATTACTTAATCCATGACCCACAAAAATACAACCAATTTGCATTAATAACCAAATCTTTCTATATGCTACTTCCCTCGAGACTAATGGTTTATGACTTTTCTCTATATCTAAATCACCTGGCATAATACCACTATATTTGGTTAAATAATCCTCCACATGGTCTTTATTGACAATATAATCATCAATAAATGGAATACCATATAAGGGTCCTTCTTCCCCTCTGATTACTGAAATTCTTGCTAAAGAAGATTTTTTAGGTCTTACAATTGTTTTTGTACCTTGACAATCAATATCACATAATTCCTCCTTCAATAAAACAAATTCCGCGTCTATCGCAATCAAAGTACCTTCTTTAGGAGCTTCAGTCCTCGTTAATAATTTATATTGTTTCTTATAACCTTCTCTAATTCCATTAGAAAAATGATCTTTGTAAAGAATATCATAATTTAAAGAATATGTGTTTATAGAAAAAAAAGGTTTTCTTATTTCTTCACTATCACAGTAAAGAATAACTTCTATACTCTTCCACCAGTACGAAACGTTAAATGCTTCCTCCTCACTGATTTCCACAACTAGATAGTTGTTAAACATATACCATTTAAAATTTTGTTGTTCATGATCCCAAACACGTGCATATGTCACTAATCGAGATGAATTTGTAGATGGGTCTGTCACTCTAGCAACATATCCATTTAATTCATATTTGAATACTTCGCCTGGCATTTTTAAATCTTGATATGAAGGTTTAATTATAATTTTATTTTTATAAATGGCTGCAAAGAATTCTTTTGACAGCCACTTTTTAACAGTTCTAACAGTTTTCCATTCTGATATAGACAACATAACTTGAAGAGACATTAGTGGTGGCAAATTATTGACCGTTTTTTCAACCTCTACCATGTCATGTTTACCGCACGTTTCACAGACTCTCTTTTGCATTTTAATATTTCTCATAGATGATTCAATGTATGGTAGAATAGTTTGATTATTTATTTTTTTAGGGTGTTGTTTAACACCATTTCTAATTGGGGATTGGAGAGTTAAACATGCCTCCACATTGGTCACCTTATTGTAATGATTACATTTGGGTTTGATTTCAGTAGATACTGTAAGCCCAAAACATTGTTCCAATGTTATATTATGGCCAGTACTTTCAAATTCTTCCTTTAACAATCGATTTAGTAAAAACTCATTGAATTTTTGTATGACACTTTTAGACAAGAAATCGTTTTGTGATGAACTATCATTACTATTATTACCACTATCACTATTATTATTAGTACTTAAAGTTTCTAAAATAGAGTTATAGTTCATTTCAGATAATTCATTTATATTATTATCCAATAATCCTAATTTAGAAGCTTGAGGAATTGAATTTAATACACTTTGAAAATTTGCAGATCTGCAGACTACCCCATTGGATCTACTCATCATATCATATAGGTATCCCAACTCAGATAATAGTGATGGTTTCTCAAAATTTTCATCTTTTAAACAACACACTGAAAAGTTAAAAACTTCCGGAACAAACCGATACAATTGAATGATTGAATTTGTGTAAGAATTATCAACATCTGTGTCAAGTCCTGAATACTTTGTCTTGTTGTAAGATTGAAAATCAAAATTATTCGAACCATACTTACCATACGTAAAGGGCAATTGGCTATATGCTGATGGTATATTCTTACCAGACCCTTTATAATTCAGAATCTCTTCTTTATCAACATTACCAGTCAAGATGTTTTTCCTCAAATCTCTCATACAAACATATCTTGTAGCTACATTTCTTCTTCCATACTTATTTTTATCATACCTATAGAATGGGAACTTTTTCGAGGAATGATTTAAAGATGTACTATTTAAAGACAGTAGCTTGTTATTTTTTGGTATATGTGCCAATGATAAATTTGTATTGATTATCTTTGGAATAGACCCATCACTATTGAAAAGAGTGTATGGCCAAGCAGATAATAATCGTTCATTATAATAAGGTAAACCGACGCTACTCAAGGGAAAATCCATGTTATCAACAGACACAAAATTAGGTGGACCATCATCAACGAAATCTGGGTACTGTAAAATTTCAGGTGTATTAGTGAAATTACCGCCGTGAGGTGATCTTGACCATGTACTTAGAATATTATCGTTTTCCAATACAGCTATGTGGTCCCCACTCGGAGATAAAACCATGGACTTAATGTCTTTACCTGGGTGAATATATTGGGTTCTTATTATTGGATTTGACAAATCAACAAAATCGAAATCACCAGATTTAGAACCAACAAACATAACAGTGGGTAACACAGGATGTAGCTGTACAAATGATGCACCTTCCACGCCCGTATTACTGTCCTTTGAGAACGAAACCGGTGCCAACTGTTTCATAGATCTTAAATCAAACACATTAACGAATGGATCAGCAAAGGAATTATAGGAGGATCTTGACTTCCCTGTTGTTACTAAAGTAAAATCTGCAATGTCCATTGATGTGATTGTGTCTGAATGACAAATAAAAGATTTAATTAGTTGATTTGATCTAGAGTCCAAAAGATCTATTGCACCTGAAGGTTTCCCGATAAGCAATAAGTTTCTTGCAGACTTCAATAATTTAACTTTTGCATTATAGTTTATGATACTTGTCAATTTAACCTTGTTTAAATCAAGACAGGTGATCCCTACCGATGTATTATTACCTGCACAATAAATATAATCATGGTTATCAATAGACATAGGACACATGGTTTGTAATTCACTAAATTCAGCGATATTTATACTGGTTACGTTAAATATAGTAACGCCTCTTCTATTAGATAGATGTAAAGCATCTTCACTTAATGATAGGATACCCTCTCTTAGAGGCACAATACTTTTCACGGAGGAACCACCAATGTGACCTCTATACCTCGTATATAATTGTAAATTTGGATCATAAGAAGAGACACAACCATAAGTGTCCCCAGCCCAAAGTAAATTGGCAAATTGATCAAATACTATGCTGGATACATTTTTTTCACGGTTATCGTACCTTAAATATGGTTTGTTAATATGGCTTACTATGCTATCTGTATTGTTAAACAAGTGTTGCCAATTATTCATGTCTTTTATTTTAATGCCAACACTGTGATTGCTAAGTATATTGGAAATAAGAACCACAAAAAAAAAATCAAAGATAATAAAGAAACGGATGCAAATCAGTATACTCAACTCTACCCTTAACTCTATTTCTTATACCTGTATTAAATAGATAAACAAATGATTAAAAAAATTAAAAAAAAAGATAAACGCAACGAAACGCAACAAATAAAATTCGAAGTGGAATATAATCTATGTATAATAAAATATATTCAACTGTTAAACAAACAAACAAATGAGTATATAATATATACTCTCATTTAACCTGTATTTTTTTAATCTAATTTGATTTGACCCTTTCACGTAAAGCAATAAAAAAGAATGTCAGGTAGTAAAACAATGTTAAAAAAAGAAAAATAAAAGGTAAAATAAAGGGAGATAACAGATATATATTAACTCTTATATTTTTCTATCAAGGAATCTTTCCATGTGTAACAAACGTATCTATATGTACAGATACATGTACACACATACATATACACATACACAAGTTGACAGAATATTCCCTCAGTATCAAAAAACAGACATTTATTGTTACAATAAAAACCTCCATATTGAAAGACATAACAGTAATAACAACCCTTGGATTAGGCAATCGCTTACTTTTTCTCGAACCAAAAAAAATAAGCAGAAAAACGGTAGAATTGAGAGAAAAATATTTGGCACACCTCGGGGTTCGAACGCCTTTCAAATTTCCCTTTACTTAATTTTTTGATTTTTTTTTTTTTGGGATTAACCAACCCTAGGGTTTTGGATTTGAAAGAGGACAAACAGACAATCCTAAAATCTGGAAATGACATCAATAAGCTTGTTTTAGCAATATATGAGACACTCAGATAAACATAAACTACACACACCTTATTCATATCCTCAAACATGCTGGAACAATGTCCTCCCTCCCCTTCCCTCCCTTTCTCTCTTTTTTTATTCTATTTTTTTTCTTTTTCCAGTATTAAATACATACAACTGATTGGAATATAATAATAAGATATACGAAAAATAAAGGAAATTACCATTACAAATTACCATATGAGTAGTAATAACAGTCAATGGGACAATATAAAAAAAGAGTCCACATCAACACAACAATCTTCAATTTCTAATCTACCAAAAAAAAGCATCTTAAAAAATACTATAACCAATGATCCAGATGTCTTATCAAACACTTCACAGTCAAGGACAAATCAACGATCTGCTGTTCCTGATCAGTTTGATCAAAATGATAACCATGATTTGACCTCTATTACTCAGACATTATTAGATAAATCCAATAGAACAGTTTCCTTTGCTCCAGATGTTACATTGCATAGTTTTGATTTTGTTATTAATAAAAATACGAACAATACTAATATCACTACGTCTACTACAACTAAGAATGATACGGCTTTAATGATACCTGTTAAGATTAAACCAGTTCTTGATATATCATCTCAAGAAAAAGATGAAGATTCTCTGAGTATGGAATTGACGGGTCCAATCAATTTACCGAATAAAAACCACAATACAAATAATAATACAAGTGACATCAGTGCTGATACAATCGAAAGGGAGGAAAAAATGTCCCCAATTCCTTTATCCATTAGTATGCAAGATGATAATTTTGTTAATAAAAATGATAGTACTATGGAATTGACAGAAGTTTTTAATTCAGAAAATATCTCTAACATTATTAATAATAATAATAACTCTGATACAATGAACTTTACTAAGATCCCATTTGTAAGTAAAACGAATGATCCTGAAGACATGGAGTTAACACAGATTCCAAAACATACCCCACATAAATTTCTTGAAGCTGATAGAGATTCAATGGATTTTACTCAGATCTATAAAAGTAATATTAATAAAACGAACACAATGGCATCATTGAATCAGATAATAAGTAGTCAGAATGAAGAAATGGATTTCACACAGATAAATGGAAAGAAGAATGATCAAGCACAATTAAGCGATAATGGAAACAAAATGGAATTAACTCAACCATACCATTCTAATTCAAGTAAAACAAATATCGATAATTTTGATGAAAATGAACAAAACTTAACTGAAAATGAAATAGAATTTACTCAGATACACTTACAGAATAATAATAATAACAATAATAATCATAGTAATTATAATGAATCCGAAAGTGATAGTGACATGGATTTAACCAACATTTCTTCACATTTTACATATAATAAAAACAACAACAATAATAATAACAAAAGTACAATTAATAATACCGCTAATAATAAGGATGTCTATAGTAAAAGTTCTAAAAGATCAAGAGAAAACCATAATGAGGAAAATCAAACATATACACCAAAAAGGACTTCAAATGATAAACCCATTTCAGTATCAAATGCTGAACAAATGTCACCAATTAAATTTAATGAACTTAATACTACTAATAATATTGATAATAGCAATTCTTCTACCAAAAATTATTCTCTTGTAAAATTTTTAACTGATATAGAATCCAATTTTGTACAAGCTATAAATAATATGAAAGTTGACCCGCAACCAGTATTACTTAAAGCAGCAAATAACAGTGCTAATGATTTAACAAATAATAAACTTCGTGCCTTTTTGTCTCTTTACTCTGATATTCCATGGTTGCAAATGATAACTTTTATGTCAAAAGAATTAATAATGATGAACGAAAAATCACAGAATGTTTTAAATAATTTACAAACCCAAATTTCAAATTCAAAAGCACCACCATTATTATTAAAACGGTACTATGATTCTACTGATAACGAAAAACGAATTATAAAAGAACAACTGAGTATAATTAAATTGTATTCATCCTTGGAAGCAAAAAAATCCTGGTATAAATGGCAATTATCAAATTTAGAAAATGTGAAAATCATTTTAAAGGAAAATCTTACTTTATTAAAATTAAAAAGTTCAAAACTTGATCAAAAATTGGATCAGTATAAAAATGTATATAATAAATTAACAACTTTGAGAGAATCCTTACAAAATGATATTATTACATATAAAAATGATGTCGATATTAATTTTAAAGAGGTCTCCTTAGATAATAAAATCAAATTAGCTAAATTAAAGAGATATATAGAGGTCCATAAAATCGACATCAAAGAACTTCCAACATTAATAAACAAAAAGAGACAATTATCAGCAGATGTTATGGACTTAAATGAAACTTTAAACAAATTAAAGAGGAATTATCAAGACACAAATATTGGTGAATATCAAGAAGAACAGCTATCTAATTTTAAGCTAAAAGATAAGCTAAATCTATGGGGAAATCTAACAGGAATTCATTTCTCAAACATTATGAGTGATACAATGATCTTGAAAATGCCGTTGTTATCGATGGATATTAGTTTGGAAATTCAACTCAAGAATGATTTTGAGACATTTTTATCAAATATTTCAAACTATATTAAAGATAAATTTATTAGAATTTTTTTTTCTCACCCATTTCCAAAATAAATATAACCATCAACAACCCATAGTAGATATAATACATTCAATATTAATTGACATTAAAATGTTATTTCCTGTATTACGACAATTCTATTTTCTACAAAAAATATTTATCACACATTTAAAAAAGCACAAAAATAAAAATAATGAATATTTAATAGAACTAAAGCAGATACATTTCGAATCCAATCAACTCATACTTTATCATATTCCATTATTGGAATTCAAATCATTTGTCTGTGGTAATTCTGAAAAACTAACTGTCTATGTATCAACCAAAGAAAAAGAGACAATAAACTTAACAGAATTAATAGACTTATTCACAATGAAGACTAAACATGCTATTCCTCTTTTAACCAAGAATAAGATTACATTAATACCAGACACTATAGCCTTTTAGTATACATGCACATATACATATATATATTAATTAACTTTGTAAAAATACACTTCTATCATCACACACACACACATATATATATATATATTTATTTTCTAAACATCAAACAAAAAAACAAATAAAGAACACTATGAAATTATCCAAGAACAGTATCTGATTTTAATTTATTTTCATTGTACAATTATTTCACCAACTTTATAGTAATGGGAGAAGCTTTGGTAAGTCTTACCTAAATTGCTTTCTTCTTCTCCTTAACAACTGTTTCGTTGTTTATCCAACCTCTTATACTCAATTTTCTTTTAGACCTGAGTTTTTTTTTCTTTCCTTTTGGTATCAACCTAATAAATAAATGTGATGTTCGAGAGTTGAAAAAAAAAAAAAGAGAAAAAAAAAAAGAAAACAAAGAAAAAATATATTGCAAAAGTTTATTTATTAACAACATTCAAAATATACAAAAAGCTAAAATTGAAAAGGAAGGACAATATATGTTGGTCTGTTATTTACCCATTCTCACCTCAAGAATTATTATCAAACCAACGAAAAAAAACTTTTTGCTTCCTCTCTATCTTAGAAGTTTATAAAAGTCACTTTACAAATTGAATGGAATCAAAAATTTTCAATTTCACTATTTAAACAGATCTTTTTATTTTAGTTAGATGTTTAATACTAAGCTTAATAGTTCTACTCCTTTTTCTACTCCAGCGCCTGCACCAACAGGTAATAATACTTCATTATTTGCACAAAAACCCAATGGATTGTTTAACAATGTCAATAATGCAACATCATTAGGTACTTCTACACCAAGTCCGTCTACCGGATTATTCGGGAACAAACCCACTACACAATCTACTACTACTTTAGGTGGTGGATTGTTTGGCAATAGTACTACTTCTCAGAATAAACCTGGTGGTCTTTTTGGCACAGCTACATCTAACACTACCATTACTAACACTCCAACTGGTGGATTATTTGGAAATTCTGCTATTGCCAACAAGAATACTACGTTAGCACCACCTAGTGGTCTATTTGGTAATAGTACTTCTACTAAACAAAATCCAGGTGGACTATTTGGTTCTAAGCCTACAACCGCTACAGCAACTGGAACCACAACAGGTGGACTATTTGGTAATTCCTCTTTATCAAAAACTAATACAATAGGTTCAACTACCGGTTCCTCCTTATTTGGTAACTCTAGTACAAATACTTTAAATGGTAATAATTTATCTGGAGGTGGTAATATTTTCAGTAATAAGCCCACTTCTGTGAATAGTTTATTTGGTAATTCTGCTACTTCTCAACCAGCAGCTCCACAACAACTTCAGTTAAATCCCTATGGTTTGAATGTTAGTTGCAACACGACTGTAAATATATCCAATATGCCAGCTCCAATTGTAGAGACAGTAAAGAAAGTTTCTGATGAAGAGAGTAGACCAGAAAATACTAAAAAACCTATTCTTACTAACAAGAGATCTTTTTCAGCAACTTCAAATATTACTACTCCAATAAATAATGCCTCTCATTCTAGCTTATTCCACAATTTAAATTCTAAATTAAATACCATTAACAATATTAAATCCACGAAAGGGATATTTTCCTCATCTTGGAATTCCACGGAGTACTTAAAATCGAATAATTCATTGAACCAAAGAGTTACGACTGTTAAAGATATTGCCAAGATAACCAACAAATATAACAATGTTCAAGAAATGCGTAGATTAAAAATCGATACTGAGAGAAGTGCAATCAAAAAAATGAAATTATTATCTGGGACCCCCTTAATCACTAAATCAAACAGTCAAGAAAAGCCCCGTGAAACAATTACCGATAATGTTGTGGAATCGAAGGCAAAAGATAAAGACCAAGTAGAAGCACAATGTAGTAATCTGGACACCAAAAATAATGATGAAGGAAAAAGTGATAAGACTTCAAAATTATCAGAAAAGGACAATTTTAATTCAAATAACATAGTTACTGAAAATACGGAATATTGGTGTTCACCTTCAATTGAAACATTATCTAAAATGCCACCAACCAAATTAAAGACTATATCAAATTTCATTATTGGAAGAAAAGGCTTTGGTAATATATCTTTTAATTATGCTGTTGACTTATCTGCTTTTGTACCAAACCTAAAAGAAGAACTATTTGGAAAAACAGTTACATTTCATTCAACCAAAACTGTTGAAGTTTATCCAGACCAAAATAACAAACCTGCTGTCGGATACGGTTTAAATGTTCCTGCTACTATTTCCTTAGAAAAAATATATCCTATTGATAAGAAGACAAAAAAACCAATAACTGATGTCTCTAAGACTGATGAAATACAAGTTTTGATTACAAAATTAAAAAACATGAGAGACATGGAATTTGTGTCTTATAATCCATTTGGTGGTATTTGGACTTTCAAAGTAAACCATTTTAGCATATGGGGACTTATTAACGAAGAGGATGCTGAAGTTGATAAACAAGAAATTGACACATGTAGACAAAATACTTGTAATGACATTTATCCTACAAATTATGGATCTGGTAAGCAACACATGAATTTTCAAAGCATCAGCAATAAAAACGATGAAGATTACTTGATGGAAGATTCAGAATCTATGTTGAATGAAAATATCATTCAAGTTAAACAATATGAACCAGATATATCAGAACAAGATTTTGATGCTTTACAAGCTAACCCTGATTTGAATGTTTCTGATAATTGGGTGGAGCAATTGAAATTAGCAGGTTCATGTGATCACACTATTTTTACAAATGGATCAGAGTTAATGTCTATCCAGGATACAGTTAAAAAAGTCTTTGGTAAATTTAATAAAGAACACGACGCATACAGACAAATCACAAAGAACCAACGACTAGGTAGTACTTCAAATTTTTCATCTATATTATTTAATAATAGCATACTTATTAAAAATAGACACAGTATTTCAGGTGTTTCCATTTACACTCCCAAATCAGAATGTGGCAATAAGTTTAATATTAAAAGAGAACTTTTTCAAAAACATATTGCATCTTCCATTGTAGCCATAAGAAGCAGTTCTCAATTACCATATATTAAAGAGTTTGATCTTAAATTTAGTGATATATTGCAAATTGTACCACAAAATGATCCAATGTATAATGTTTGGAAATTATGTTCAATCTTATTTGATGGTATTGAATTGTCTTTTGAAGTAGAAAATGATACAGTCAAAGAAACTTTATTAAAACAAATGAGATATGATCAATTATCATCATGGTTAAAGAATAATACTACACCTATATTACATAACAAAGATATTGACAAAAGTGATCCGCTTGATTGCATTTTCATAGCCTTGTTAAAAAATGATATCGTCGAGGCAACTAAATTGGCTATTTCAACAAATAACAAACATTTAGCTGTTTTAATTTCCTATCTAGGTTCTAATGATCCTCGAATCCGTGATCTATCAAAATTACAATTAACATCATGGAAAGCTAATGGCCATTCTGTTAATCCAAAAATTAGAAAAGTTTATCAGCTATTATCAGGAGAATTATTCAATGACAAGTTACAAATTACAAATTTTATTGAACAATATGGTTGGTTGCCAACATTCTCTCTGGCTATATTTTATGGTCAAGTTGATGAAATGAGTTTAGAAGAATTAATTGGATGCAATTTATTTATTATTGAAAAAGCGGATGATATACTAATATCTAAAATATTTGAAATATATGCCCAAGTAGGTAACATTGATAAGTTATTGGAACAAATATCAACTAATACTGCAAAGAATTCTAACATCAATATTCAATTTATCTGGTATCTAACTCAAATTTTAATATTTCGAAATCATCGTAGTATCTCCAAATCATTACAGGATCATATTGGCTTATCATATATTGATCAATTAAAATTGCTGGGAAGTGCATTGCCCGCATTATATGTATCATTATTTATAAATGACAATAATATAATGCAACAAACCAGTCAGGATATCCTAGATCATAATATCTCTTTTATTTGGAAAAATCCCGAGGAAAGAAACATGATACTAGAAAAATTAAAATTACCAAAAAAGAATGTTTATGAAGCATTAGCTTTATACGAGAAATACAACGGTAATTACATCAAGGAGATAGAATATTTGATTTTAGGTGGATTATTTGAAAACGCTGGTAAGTTAATCTGTAGTGAAGTTGGTCCAAAGCTTCTTT